>NW_027466488.1:6677500-7222500 GCF_050575085.1 Anarhichas minor
TGGCTTCTCGCTTGTTCCCCCTCCATCTTTCATCATTCCATTGTGTCTTGTCTTGTCTTGTTAGATGTAAGTGTGATGAAAAATCGACAATTATTGTGATGCTGCACTTCATGATAACTAACATTTTCTATGTTTCTGTTAACTGTCCATATGGTCTGTTTTAAAATGTCAGCCTCCTGTAGTAAGCTTACATGTTTTGCATTTGAGTACGTACATTGTGAAGTTGTGGAGCAGGTAAATTTATTAATATTAGGTCATCATCTATTCCACACATATTCCTTCATTTCCCAAGCACTAGTTTTCTCTTTCCCTGTCTCCTTTCTGTAGAGGTCACCATTAATATCCTCTACCTTTAGGGGATCTATGAATCAATAACTCGGATCACACACACACACACACACACACACACACACACACACACATATATATATATAGTGAAGCAAAGAGGCCAGTTCTATGTAGAGTTGTGCTGCAAAGAGGACATTGACATTTTCTCACTTTTGTCATAATTTTCCGTCATGGATTTCTTTTTCCACATTTCTCTTTCTCTGGCTCATTATCTCCCATCTTCTTAATCTCTGCATCAAATGTCATTGTCCAAAGTTTTAGAATGCACACACACACTTTCCCAACATCACTGGAGATGCCAGAGCTGCTACCTCAGTGTCATGTACAGCTGGTGTGCGTGAGCTCCACTAAGCAGAAAAAATGGTCTTCCAGTAGATTGCACAAAACACACACACACTAACACACACACACACTGGTTGCTCCAATGTCGACAGGCTCCTCTGTGTTTTCTATTTCTAGGAACTCTGTACTGTGAAACGTAACCAACAACACAGCAAACAGTTCATTATAGATATACATATTGAAGACAGACAGATACATTATACACCACAACATGTCGACCAGAAAGACATCGAATAGCTTGCCTCCACATGTGTGCTCACATACCGATGCACATAGCACCTCCACACATGATAGATATGTTGCATTCACAAGGTATCAGACAGACAATAGACGGACATGTTCAGAAAGGCACAGGAAAAAGGACGACAACAAGACAAAAAGAAGCCGTCTACCGTTACTGTTGCCGTTATTCCCTTGTCTGCTAAAATGATACCTGGTTTGCGGTCTGCCTGATTCCATGTGAATGCAACATTACTGAGATATTTTGTTGAGTGATGCTATGGCAGAGCGGATAAAACCCGTGCCATAGCGTGCCGGTCTCCAGTCCAGGGACCTGTATCTAGGACCAGATGGAAACAGTGTGAAGAATGGGTTGAGGGGTCTTGTGCTATAGTGTGTGTGCTCTGCATTTAATGGCTTTGCTGTTGAGTGGTTGGGGGTGGGAAGGCCAATAATTATAAATAAATCACCAATTGACTATAATTTCTGACTTAATAGACTTCTAAACTGCTTTCTCCATGCTAGAATCATATGAGCACTTTAAGGACTTTGTTGTGGGTGAAAGCTTCTACCAACTGGGAGGTAGTAGAGAGAGAGAGAGAGAGAGAGAGAGAGAGAGAGAGAGAGAGAGAGAGAGAGAGAGAGAGAGAGAGAGAGAGAGAGAGAGAGAGAGAGAGAGTGAGGGAAGAGAGAGAGAGAGAGAGAGAGATGAGACGAGGAGAGAGAGAGAGAGGGAGAGAGGAGAGAGAGGAGAGAGAGGAGAGAGAGAGAGAGAAAAAAAAAATAAATATGAGAATGGAAGCTGGGACTCTGTGATGCAGACTGAAGGGTTATTTGTCTGACCACTGCGAGTGAAAGGACCCAACCCTCCCTGCAGGAATGAGTGTGTGTTTGTCATATTTCCATCATGCTGTTTGAAGCTGCTGGTAGAAGCTAGCCTCCAGACAGTCACCTGCTGTTGTTGACTTCTACCCCCAGACCTGTGTGTGTGTTCATTCATTTTTTTCTTTGTCTTTCCACTTTCACTTCCTGTTTCCCTCTCTAGTCCCTCTATCTTCTCTTTCTGTGTGTCTCCTTCATCTCTCCCTCTGGCGATGCCCACGTTTCTGTAGCCATTTGTTGAGTGATGGGCTCATAAAACCAATGTTCAAGATAGCAAGGCCGTGTCTCGAGCAGGAATGTATTTTGAGTTGATAAAGTTTGCCAGCATTGGCGACCCTTTTAGGGATTACACTGTATTTCTTTATGGTGTAGTTGATGGGTTGGATATTGTTTTATCAGATGCTTTTAGACAACATGGTATACCTGAAGAGTGAGCAAGTAGGACGAGGTGGGGTATTCAATTTGGATTTATTTGCTGTAGCTGGTGAATCATTTGCTTAAGATTTGCTAAGATGCATTAGGATCCTTTATTTTGTAAGTTACTATTTAATGTTTAAACAACACAATCTTGTTTAAAAATGTGAACCAGTAGATAGATGTTATCCTGGTTAAACTCAATCAATTATTGGCTAAAGATATCCAGCATAATTAAATAATTCTGCTGCACTTTCATTTCCTACCTCTGCAATTTCCCTCCTCTTTTTTCTTTCTTTGATTATTACGTTTTTTGTCTTTCCTGTTCCCCGTGCGACTTTCCTTCCTGGGCAACTCTATTGTAGACTGTATCGGGCTGAAGGACCGCATAGGTTCATGGGACTGTATTATGGCGTGTGCCCGTCAGTGTATTTTGATAATGATCGATTCATGTTATGGGTGTGCATTTATGTAAAGAAGGTATTTGTGTGGTTAGTTTAGTGTTGATGTTGATTTACAATGTGGTTACCGTGACCAGGCCTGTGTGCAGGTTGATGGTTTCTGGGCAGTGTGTGTGAGCAGAGCTCTTCAATGTTCAGAAAACGATACAGATAGTTGAGAACTTTGTTTCATGAATAAATTGTCCCATGCAGTTTCCCACACTCTCTCTGCTCTCTCATCAATCCCTGTTTTTCCTTCTCTCCCCTCATCTTTCTTTTTTATTATTCTTTGTCTACCCCAACTTTCTTCTCTGCCTTTGGGGCTCGTGGTTTGTTCCTGAGACAAAAATATCATCCATGGAGTTTCACTAATGAAGTATTTCAAGTGTGTGTGCATTGTGTGTGTGTGTGTGTGTTGTGCTGAAGTGACTCTCGCTCTCTCCCAGGGTAGCAATCAGTAAGAGGTTAGTTCTATTTGTTGTATTTGTTCTGTGGAGTTTAATAAATAAGTGGGAATAAATAAATGAATTATTGAATAATATGAATTATAAATTGGAAAGTGTTTCTATAGACAACACACGCGGTGAATGAATAATGAACTGTTGCTTAGCTCCATAGTTACACAATCATAAAGGCCCCATGTTTGTTGAAAAGTAGAAAACAAACAGGCCTGTGGTTCATCTAAGGAGTAAAGAAAAGTATTTCACTGACTATGTGGACAATTTAAGGACAAATTGAGGACAATGTAAAGGGAGTGTAACTGTTTTTATGTTTGTATAAAGCGTGAACTTAAAAGTTCAGGCTTTGTGCAACTTAAAGGAAAAGTTCACCCAATAATAACTGTCATAATCTGCTCACCCCGGTGTGTCTTGTCAGCAACATCTCTTGTGTTTAGACTCATTTTCTGGACGTGATTAATTGATGAAATAATCAATATATATATATATATATATATATATATATATATATATATATATATATATATATATATATATATATATATATATATATTGATAATAAAAATCATTGTTGCAATACATAAGTATGAAGTAGATCAGAGGAGCGGTTCTCGAGATATGCGAAGAACACATAGACAGACAGAACATCCTTACCCTTTTTTGTTCTATATTAATTAATACAAACACAGGCTTTGACATTTACAATAGTTTTGTCTGAACTTGTTTAACAGCAGAGCTTTGTGACATGTGTGTTAAATGTTTTCTCGATGAGCTTCATTAGTGTTTCAGTTGATAGCTTTAAATTCATGCTGTACATGTTGTTTTAGAGGCTTTTTCATCCACCAGGAATCTGTCAAAGTGCTTTTCTCTAGTCGGTGAATCCCAAAATATCAGTGTCTCATCGTCTCCTCATTCTTTTGTGTGTGTGTGTGTGCGTGTGTATGTCTGTGTTGTTTGGTGTGTTTGTGTGTGTGTGTGTGTGTGTGTGTGCGTGCGCGCAATTGCATGTTCACTGTAGGAGATGGATGAGGGTAATTTCCATTGGCCCAGGCACTACTTTATCACAATAGTGTACACACACACACACACACACACACACACACACACACACACACACACACAAACTGTTTATACATATATAGCCCAAGGCACTATTGTATCACTATAAGAAACAAACATTGGGTTTTAAATCAAAAGCAGATTGCATTATACCTCTATACATGTCACACACACGCACATGCAGAAATACGTGGTGCACAAGTACACATAGATGCTCACTCTTACATGTGAAAGGTGCATGGACACTTATGGATGCTACACAAGGGTAAAGGTCAGTGTGAAGACAACACAAACAAACAGGAGCACACGCTCCATCAGAGGTGAGAGGGATGAAACCACTTTCAGTCGATTTTTTTTAAACTTCTTCTTCTCCAGCTATGTTTTAAGTGCAGTCTCATTGTCTTTTTTTAAATAAAATGTAAGTCACAGTTTATATTTAAATAATTAACTAGCTGAAGCAAAACTGTATTGTACAAAAGTTGAGTATTCGTGGTTAAATGATACTTTTGAGATTTTTTTGTCCTTTCTTTAGGACAAGCCTTCTCATATCCACACTGTTCCCAATTATGCTAATTCCCTGATTGCATGTCTTCTTGCTAATGACACTAGCTACATTAGGAGTCTCTGTTCTGTGAAGGACACACAGATGGATGTGTGAGTGTAGGAAGCATTTAAGTATATACCGACACGATGAGCTGTAGATGACAGGGTAGCATTACCTGTGTTGTTGTTTGTCATAATGATTTATTGAAAAGTCATAGTATACACAGTCCTGGCTCACAGGAATCAGGTCAAAGGTCAAGGTAATGCTGTAACTTCAGTTACAGTAATCCAAACGAATGCTGAACTTGTATCTTAAACTCATTTTAGTTATTGATTGATGGTTGAAAACTCACTGTAAGTAGCTTCTGTGTCCAACTTCTGATGGTTGCATTTAAGTAACCTGTCTCACTAACCAGTACATGTACAATTTAAAGGAACAGTGTGTAAGTTTTAGTGACATCTAGTGGTTTGTGGCAGGTTGCAACCAACTAAATACCCCTCAGCTCACCCCTCCCTTCCCAAGCTTATGGAGAACTACGGTGGCCTTTAGGTATAGATTGAGTACAACTAGGAGCTACTCTTATCAATACTCTGCTTTTCTACATGACTATCTGCTCGCGCTTCATGGAAGACGACCCACTCCCTATGTAGATACAAATGGCTTTTTCTAAGCTAAGGAACATTTAATTTCGGGTGATTATACACTGATTAAAACATAGTTATGAATATTATATTCCATTGCTGCCAATTAGTCCCCCTAAATGTTACACATTGTTCCATTAAAATGCATTTACATGTTGTATCTAGTTACCTCTTTGCTTTGGCCTCTGCAGTAAAAGTAAATAATATTAAACTAATTGTGGTTTTCAACTGCAGTGCAAGTCTTTTTACTTTTGGTTGACACGGAATATATTTCTGTGTTGATGGCATATTTATTCAGCATAAGTATATTGTGAACTAAAATTTGATTCTAGATTAAAGATATTTTCAGATGAAATGCAAAGATTGAAAAGACTTACTCTATCAAAAGAGTTGGTAAGCACAGGTAAAGCATGAAAGCCCATTTTCTTTTATTTATTCATTCATAGGTGAAGCCCAAAACGGTGTCTACAGAGCATAAATAAAACTAAGGAGACGGGTTGTTTGTTGATGTTTTTTGGTTCTAGTTGTCCATGCCTACGCTCAGGAAACTGGAAGTCTCAGTCTCTCTCTCTCTCTCTCTCTCTCTCTCTCTCTCTCTCTCTCTCTCTCTCTCTCTCTTAAACACAGCTGTAATGGGTATGGTGTCATTATTAGGAGTATGAGTATTGATTAAACAGTATCTGTGCCATAAAAACACCATTATCATTACAACATGGTCCGCTCAAAACATTCAGGAGCACACATGTAGCGTATAAATGCACAAGCGTTTATGGGTATGGTTGTAATGTGTAAGCATTTAGACATGCCTGAACACACACACACACACACACACACGCACACACACACACACACACACAGGTATATGCACACAGAGAATTGGATGAAGCATTTGACCTATAACCTGACGGTCTTCCTGGAGTGGGAGATAATTGTAGTTTTACAACCTCAGGGATTATGTGCGTGTGTGTGTGTGTGAGAGAGAATAAAACCCATTGATAGAAGAGGATTATGTGTGTGTAAAAACATGCATCTGGGTGTGTGCCTGTAATGATACGGGGGTATCTAGAGAGAAGACCGTCCTGTATATTATATCTTTAAGAAGGTTGCCATTAAAATAATAGTTTTTAGAAATATGATATAATACAGATTTTCCCTTTAGCTCAAAAATACTTACCTACACCATCCATCCATCCATCCATCCATTTTCCCACCGCTTATCCGGGGTCGGGTCGCGGTGGCAGCAGGTCAAGCAGGCCGACCCAGACCTCCCTCTCACCGGCAACATGTTCCAGCTCATTCTGGGGGATCCCGAGGCGTTTCCCAGGCCAGCTGGGAGATGTAATCTCTCCAGCGTGTTCTGGGTCTTCCCCGGGGTCTCTTCCCAGTTGGACGTGCCTGGAAAACCTCCAGTGGGAGGCGTCCAGGAGGCATCCTAATTAGATGCCCGAACCACCTCAGCTGACTCCTTTCGATGCGAAGGAGTAGCGGCTCGACTCCAAGCTCCCTCCTGATGACCGAGCTCCTTACCCTATCTCTAAGGCTGAGGTTACCTACACACACAGTCGTATTGATCAAACAGAGACGCGTGTTCTTTAGAGATCTTTGGACTCTCATCCCACTTTCGCATACTTTTTGCATTATGTGTGTTCAAATTAGGGCTGTCCTCGACCAAAGAAATCCGTAGTCGACTAACACTCATACGATTTTGTCGATTAATCGATTAGTTGATTTAGTCAACATCTGTAAAATTGAGTTTCTCTACAAAGAATCATGCAAAAACACCACTTTAAATCTTGTGTTTGCTAGAGATCTGCACATTAGTTTATTGGAAACAAGTCTTTAAGCATGAAAAAGCCTTAAAAAAGGACTAATCGACTTAAACCAAAACAAGAGGAGGCCCTAGTTCAAAGACGCACACAAATAAAGTGCTGTGGGTTGTTTTTGCACATATGGGACAAATGTCATAATTGAGAAAATAGACAATTAACTCAAAATCCAGCTAATATGCAGGAGCTTCATGCAAGCACAATTTAAAACCATAAGGAGAGGAGTGTACATTATACAGTGCATAAATGAATAAGTTGAGTCTCGTGTTTGTATTTCATAAATCAGCCACAGTCAAATCCAGCACAACATTCAAATGTTACATTTGTAAGTACATTGACTGATGGGTGCCATTTTTTTTATGCGCAGTATCTTGTGATTGCCTTTGTGTCACCCAGGGTTAAGCATGAAAGGGATGTTTTAGTTGTGAGATGAAAGTTATGGATGCTGAAAATGCACAAAGAAAAAGAAAACATTCAGAGCCTTCGGATGAGGGAGATGAGGGGAAGGAAAGAGAGCCTTCGGAGTGGAAGGAGGGAAATCTTTTCTCCTGGGAAACACCCTTTGAATCAGACTACGGCAGAGCAGTCAAGCAGTAAAAACCGATTTCCTATAAAGAATACTGCTCTGAAAACAATAACCTGCTCTTTTTATCTTTACCCAGCCTTATTCTTCTGGTTTAACCTGCACCCACACTCGGCTAAACTTTGCTCTTCTTTTCCTGTTTTCCCATTTCTTGCTTAAGTCTTTTATCGAACTGTATTTCTTTCTTTATTTCTTTTCTTGTTGATATGCAAAAACTCAGCAGTGAGCGAAACAGAGTAAGTAAGAGATGAGAAACTAAATCGACCTCTCTGGTCACGTCTGTATACGTAAGCAGCAGTGATACTGAATGTGCTGCAGCTGTAGGCCATACTCAGCTACGATTCACTGTATAAACACCACTATCTCCGCATGTGTTTGAGATTGCATGTGAAGCATGCATGTTGTGTTGAAAATCAATGTTGGGTGTAACCTTCACCACTCACTGATCAAAGACCTGCTTCACATGATATTCAAAAGTCAACCTTTACTGGACCAGGCAATTTACTGTGGGAATGTCATGACAGACATGATTTAAACACATTTAAAACACACACACCTACACACACACATAGTGTCTCCAGCTGTTAATATACAGTGTAGCAAAGCCAGAACTAAACATCCTAATGTGTGTGTGTGTGTGTGTGTGTAAGTAAGTAAACGATATACAGTATGTTCCATAAATCTGCCTCCATGTGTGTGTGTGTGTGTGTGTGTGTGTGTGTGTGTGTGTGTGTGTGTGTGTGTGTGTGTGTGTGTGTGTGTGTGTGTGTGTGTGTGTGTGTGTGTGTGTGTGTGTGTGTGTGTGTGTGTGTGTGTGTGTGAGTGAGAGAACATATGGATGTAGCAGCTCATGAGCTGAAAATGTGCCAACTTGACAAAAACACATGTGGACTTTCTTTTCATATTTCTCAGAGATGATTGGTTATCAGCATGGAACTGAGTCATTAGAGAGTAAGAGGCAATCTTGTGTTCGATTACATACACACACACCCCGGGGCTAATGGTGTGTGTGTGTGTGCACACACCACATATTAGCTTGTGATTATGTACACACACACACTCTCTCTCTCTCTCACACACACCCACACTATGTGTTGGTATAATAGACACAAACACTGCATACGTACGTACGTACGTGTGTGTGTGTGAGAAAGGTTTGGAGGTGTATTTGAGTGTTTGACCACACCAGTAAACCACACTACTGTTCTGAATGTATTGTCTGTCATCCTCATAGATTCATGTAAAACCAAAGAAATGAAAAACATGTTAGCATGGAGCATTGTACCAACAGTCTTCTACGGACACAGATTTTGATATCCGTGTTCTCGTCACTGATTGGTTGCCCATCGTGGTGAAGTCTTGCTGTAATCCCTGACAGATTTCTGTCTAAAACCTCTTGGCTTCGGGGCAGCACTTTTCAAAGCGGTTGCTTGTAGCTGTAGCCTTCCACTCAATATGCTGCTCGAGGTTTTCCCAGGATGCACCTCTCTAATTCAGCCCGCCTGCTCTCGTTCACGCTCAGCAACTTCACGATCAAGTTTACTAACGAGTTTAAACACATTTATGCTCCACTCTCCTCCCTCCTTCCCTCCCTCTCCTGTATCAAGCCTTTGCTCACTCATTGTTTTGTCTTTTGCCATGTCTTCCCATCTCATCCCTTCCTTACCTCTCCCACCTTTTCCTTCCCTTTCCCTCCCCTGATCATGTCTATCTCTCAGACTCTCTCTCTTAACCCCTCCTGAGACGGTTTGGTTTTACGCTTGTTTGAACAGAGACGGACTCTTGGGGTGTGTGGTGAGCAATGAAAAAGAAGGGAGGGAGTAAATACAAAATAAAAAACAGAAGGGTATCTTGTGTTGTTCCTTTTATCAAATGGACCATAAGAAACACTTCAGTATCGCAGGGAGTCCCTTCCCTCTGCTCTTTTCTGCTCCTTTTTTCAGTTCTTAGATTGGCATTCATGGGTTTTGGAATGTCATTTTCATGTGACATTTGCTTAATTTTCAGGTAATTTAATTTGAAGAGCAATAACTTCATACATGTATATCCAAGTCTCGAGGTGGGAAGGTTGGACAAGGTTGAAATGAGCCTGAAAGCAGGAATATGAAAAGAGTGTGTCCACGCACAAGAAACAAAAAAATTTAGTTTTGTTAACTTTTAAATTATTTTTTGCAGAATTTTATGTCTTTATTAGTGAGTTAACAGTTGAGAGGCGACAGCAAATGAGGGGAGAGAGAGAGATGAGCAATGAAATGCAACAACGGTACCCGCCCCACAGTGACAGCAACAAAGCCTGGCAGGGAAATATTGAAGCTGCCAATTCTGCGACAACAGAAATGCGCAAATGGGATGACATTAAAAATAAATACATTGACCTAATCTTGACTGGGTGCATGTAGCTAGTAGCTACAGAGGTACAGCGGCGCTCTGGGATGATGATAAGGTAAACTGCACTGTCAGCGGTCCAGTCAGAAGTGCAGTTGGACACTGATTTAGTTTGAGTATGTCCTTCAGATGGTACTGTGGCTCAAGCGCAGACCTTTCGGCTATGAAATAATGTTGTGGATTTTTACTATCGCTGTTGCCTGCAGCGTCACACATCCAACAGCCTTTCAGCAAACGCATGGTGCACTCTGTGGCAGCAGGTGCACACAGGACAGGTAGCTGACTGCTCCTGAGGGGTCATCTCATTAGGACATAACCTCTGTCACCTACAGGCCAACCAGTTTGCAGCACTGAAGTGAGGCAGCCTTTTATTTAGGCTCCACTCAGTTAATGGAGAAGGGAACAGCACCAGCAGGTCATGGCTCCCTGTTTACCACGTGTGGTAGTTTAAAGTCACGTTACAGATACATTTCATCTTTATGAAGTGTTAGTGTGTGCATCTTAATTACAGAGAGTGTGTTTAAGACGGTGCTGACTCATGTATAATACATCTCTTTGTAGACCTCTTTATTGCACTTGGTCTTATACATACTCTTATACGCATACATTTTGAGGAAACATGGTGGTAAAAATGAAGGAAAAATATAGAGATCTTTGTACAAATCAGTTAAAATACCTTTTTTTTTGCATTTGACCTATCCGGAAATATGGAGCAACACTGGCCAGAAAACATGACTCCAAATAAAATGCTAGTTGATGAATGTATGTCCAATATTTGCTTTTAGCTGAAATGTGATCATGTGCACATTTTGTAAATATGGCCCAATTAATAGTAATATAAACAAAAATGGTAGAGAGAGATATTAGTAATAGTGATTAAAGCTAGAAAGAAAAGTGTGTGTGTCTGTACGTTTAGCCTTGTTTTCTTTCCTTATATTTCCTCAGTAATTCTGTCTGTTTGTCTGCTTGTCTATAGAGAGATGAAAGAACCTTGGTTCGGTCATAAATACTTTATCAAAGCATTAATAGTGCACACACACGCCACAGATAGATGCAGCCTTTGATTGGGTCTGATGGCCTTTGTAGTGTTTTCCAGATTGGCAGTAATTGAACCAATTCCAGCAACATTAAAGACATAAACCATCCAGTCACAAGTCTTTTGAACTGACATGACAGGACAAAGCAAACCAATTCCTCCGATATGAGATGACAGGACCTCCAGCTCCCCACCGTCCCAAACCCCCATCCCTCCACTTAGAGACGTGCCACCCGTATATGTTTCCAAGATGTCACTGAAATCATTTTGATCTGCCCCTCCCTCGCTGAATACTTAGAAGGTTAGTTTACCCGTCTCAGGGGTGAATTCACGAAAGGATTGCGAAGCTTTTATGGTGGCTAAACCTGCACAAACAAGAAAAAAAGAAACCATGTAATTCTCATAGCCCACAAAGGGTGAAATGCACCTTGACTGCACTGCCAAGCGTCTCTGTAGTCCTAGGTCAAAAAAATACATTTTCTATTTCTCTCTGCCATTGTTCTGCCTGCTGTGTTCTTGGCACAAATGTGACAATGTACATACTGTATACTTTTGGGTTTATACTCGCCGTGGTGAAGCCGGTGCAAGCTGCACGGGCCATGAATGACATCATTACGTCGGCTTTGTTTATACTCGCGCATTCACAGACGGCGTGCGAGCTCCGAGCGCATACAAGAGCGTTTATTCCCCGAAACACCACAGGGCAAACAAACTAAATGTACTGTGAAGAAGCTCAAACACCAGGAGTGTAACTATTTGTGGCAGTCATATCTGAAAAGCTCTAATCATGCGCGCTGTTCACGCATAGTTACAAAAAATCAGAGGTGCATGATTAAGCACCGCGACCACTTGGGCACTTTGGCACTTTGGCGAATGTGCCGCTTCCCGGGGAAGTGAACTTAAAAAAGAAATATCCCCATTAGTGCAATGAGATCACAGAAGATAAAGTGTGGGGAGGAGATCAACATAATATATGAACTTTGACATCATCAGTGAGCAAAAACAACAAGTTTACACTTAATTACGATTCGTCCACGACATCCTGTTTTTGACGTTTTGCCGGTAACACTCGTTGACTTCTTGCTTCTTCACTGTACATTTTGTTTGTCCGCCCTCTGCCGTTTATGAGAATAATGCAACAAACAGGACATTGAGCACAAGCGCCTTTGTGCGTGCTTGTAGCATCAAGATTAAACGAAACACCAAGTCGCAACGAAAAACCAATTACTACGGTCACTAGAGCGCTTTGTTGGTTCAATGAAAACGTATGTCGTTTTTGCCGCTGTAGTTCTTCTTGGAAGGACAGTCTCATCTGTTTAAATACGGGGGGGGGGGGGGGGGGGGGGGGGATATGTCCGACTCAGTTTGAATACTGTAAGTTTTGAGATTTGCTTTTGGGGGTTTGATGTTGAAGTTATGACATTTAGAGATTCATTACAGAGTGCACGTTATCCATTTAACTAAAAACTACAAGTTCAATATTTACCTTTTTGGTAGAACTGAAGTATTGAATTCAGTGTAGTACTTGTGTATGTCTGTATCTTTGTAATAACATCTATTTGTTTTTTACAATAGTGTTTTCAGAACTGACAGTATGACGTACAAAATATATCATGAGTATAAAAAAGTGACATTTTTTGTTTTTTATTCCCCCCCAGAAGATGACATTTTGTGTGTTTTTGATCTTTTTATTTTCCACATCACGGGTTCTTCACACCCTTCACTCGTCCGCCTGTCTTTGCCTCTGTTCCTCTATCTCGCATTCATCATTTCTACACATTTCATCCAAATCTAATCAGCAGAAATATTGTGTGTGACAGGCAGAAAAATAAATGAGCAAACAAATGAATGGCTGTGGGGACTGACATTTTCTGCACCGTCTTGAAGAAAAGCTTTCGGGACAAAATGCACGCTTTGATATCTTTTGTAGAGATGCAGTAATTGTTTAATTCTCCACAGTGGGAATGGCAGGAGCTGAATCACATCAGGCCTGTAATCCCCATTAAGAGCCTGCTGTTATTCACTGAAGATGGATAGAAAGTAGCCCTCCAGACACTGTAACTCTCTGGCTTTCTCTCAAACTGGTCCCTCCTTACGGGCACTTCACCACCTCATCTGAACCCACACTCGCTGCTGTGGAGGGCTCTCTTTATTAATGGGGAGGTTATAAATAAACAGGTCAACTGTGGGAGACTCTCAACATCTCTCATCAAAGTAGAGAACAGCCGTCCCCATGGTTACTGATGACATGGTTATATTACTATTGCTATTACTGTTGTAATACGCTTCTCAAATGCATATAACACCTCGAAACCAGTGAGCTTATTCTATAGGAAAAATAAGTGATGAAAGGTTTAACCTCACCACACATTCTGTATGTGTATCTAAAGTAGAGCTGCAACCATTAAATATGTTTACAAATAATCTGCCAAAAAATGTTCTCTATCAATCTTTACGATATCATAGAATAGTGAAAAATGCCCATTATAATTTCCCAGATCTGAAGGTGACATATTGAACACATTTGAGAATCTGGAACCAGATATGTTTTGCAAAAAAAATACTTCAGCAATCAATAAAATAGATTTTTGCACATGTTTATTTTATTACTTTATTTAACAAAGGCACAACACAACGGTTGAGCTCATTTGCATAGGGTTAGGGTCACCTCTGGCTCATCCCCTGGTCTCCCTAACATTGTTGAAGTGGTGGTGGCACAAGACCACGAGTTATTTTATACATCAGGCACATTTCTGTGAAACCGAAAAAAATATCAAAGGTCAACAATTATACTTCTGAATGATTGTTTGTATCGAGTGTTGTCACGCCTACCTGGGACTGGTTTGTAGCACAGTAATGCTTGATTTATAATTCTGCAGCACACCAGGCATATATACTAGTACTGCGAAGGATTGCACGTGGCATGTATTCATTTTCTGTTGATCGATTGATCGACTCATCAGTTTATTTCTAGTTTAAAGCCACCGTAAAAAGCAATGTGGAGGTTAAAAGTAGCAACGCTTCAGGTTTGAAGAAGCAACAAGACCTACATGTGACTCTCATTTGTGCAACGTTTACTGAATTGTACAGCAGCAATGCTTCTCTGTAATGGAGCATCTTAAGTTCAGCTATGGATCACATTTTCTGTTGAAAAACCTGGTGGTCATCTCAAAAAAGCTCTCTAGTGAATGGAGTTGATTGACCCCATGTTTGTCACAGTTTAGCTTAATGTGACATCAGTTGTCAACAAACGGTAAAGCAGTGGTTGATGAGAACAAAGACCAGTTTAATGTGTCTGTTGACAATTTCTGGGTACATTTGTCAATGTGGGGACACCAGCTGCAATAGATCACGTTTTAAGTCTGATGGCGTGATCCGTCCTGCGTCTGTAGAATTTTTTTAATTTAATTTTACTTTCGTGCAGACAGGAAGAGGCAGAGAATGAAAACAGGAAGAGAGGTTAGGAGTCAGTGAGGGAGGAGAGGAAGCTGTACGAGACAAATAGAAACACACAGGAATGAGATTCAGATGTGGATGTTCTGCACAGATGATTCTTATCCCCAGAGAGAGAGAGAGAGAGAGAGAGAGAGAGAGAGAGAGAGAGAGAGAGAGAGAGAGAGAGAGAGAGAGAGAGAGAGAGAGAGAGAGAGAGAGAGAGAGAGAGAGAGAGAGAGAGAGAGAGAGAGAGAGAGAGAGAGAGAGAGAGAGAGAGAGGGTGTGTGTGTGAGAGAGAGAGATCTATGCCCAGCTGAGTGCCCTACCACTGTTTGTTTACATTTCCTCTACACTTCATCACCCCCTCCCTCTTCTCAAAACCATCCTTTCTGTTCTCTCTGCACGGCCGTCCCTTCATCCCCGCTGTCACTAACCAATGCTGCCTTTTCCTAATGAGGTGAAAACTGTGGGGGACTCCTTGACAGGAGAAAGGTGTATGACGTAAGCAAAATGAATTAATAAATGACAAAAAATAAACATACCACTTTTAGTGGACTTACATCGACGGTGAGGAGTTGCCCCGAGCGGTTACATTGCAGCCTGTTTAGCGACTGCCGTCTGTGTTCTCCCCAAATACTGGACCAACTTCAAAAATAGTTGTCCCCATTAGCTAAGACACATAAACGTCTTAATAGGGAAAATAGGGTCCTGGTTGAAGAATACAGAAGTTACAGTGCTTTTATACCTTAATGTATAGTAATTCATATATAACATATTGCCATATTGTATGATGTGTCTTTCTCTCCCACTTTAATACATGCTTTATGGTACAGATGATGGATGATTGTGAGAACAACTGAATAACTAGGAAGTGTGTGGGATATGAAGAAACAACGATTTGTGTGTGTTTCAGTGTTTTTCTATGTAATCATGTTTTCTCCGGTCGTCTTTATAATTAATAGGTTGAGTAAAAAGCCTCATTTCCCATGAGACCCGACTCTTATGTTGTTTAATAAAACTGCATATTTAAATCTATCTTGCTGAGTTCTGATCCTGGTGTGAAGCAGGAGAACATCTGTCTGTGGCTCACTTTAAATCTCACGCTCCCTCTCTGCGTACCTCTGTCTGCCTCTTTATCTTTATTCTGAATACTAATCTTACTGAAATCATTCATCTACTTTCTTCGACCCCATGCAGACATGCACACCACGACCACCAGCACACTCAAACACACTTGTTTACCAGCACTAGCTCAGTAATTGACACATCAAAGACCTTTTTTCGATTCTTTTTTTGTTCTATTATCTTTCACTTATTTTATGTTTATTGCTTTTCCCTTTCATCATCACTCTCTGTCTCTAACTTTGAAACAACTTCTTCCAGCATTTTGTTATTCAAACCTTCTCTGCGCCAACTCTGTTAGTTAAAAGAAACAAACCATCTCCCCCTCATTTGAAATCTCTCCTTCGTCTCCTGAAAGCTGGGACTCTTTCATTCATTTGTTCCTGAAATGTGTCCTTTAAATCCTGCAGACCACCCAGGTGCATTGTGGGAGGTTCATACACATACGTGTTAAATCATGATCAGTATTTAGATTTATGATAAAGTTAGATTGAGTCTAAGTTTGAGTTGTGTCTTGTAGTTTTAGGAGGAAAGATCCTCGACTCACTGTTGATTTGATTTGTGTTTTGTGGTTAGGTTTGTGTTTAAAACAATGTGTAAGGATTTAGATAAATATATGTCAATACTTGATTTGTCCCAAATTAAAATGTTCATCATAGTATTTGAACTTAATTAGATAACCTTACAATGTGACATTGAGGAGTCTCGCTGTACTTTTTGCTTGATTGGGCACGTTGTGATCATTTTGGCTCCATTTGTACCATTTGGTCAGTTTCTACTAATGAAAAGGAAGTTTATTTTCCAATATATCATCATCATCATCACTCTACACCTAAAAACAAGTGTAAGCGTGAAGACGTGATGCCTGTATATAAGATGTAATCACATTCAACTACATTCATTCACTCATACATACATACATACATACACTCACTCACACATACATACATACATTCACTCATACATACACTCACTCACACATACATACAGTACACACTCACTCATACATACACTCACTCACACATACATACATACACTCACTCATACATTCACTCACTCATACATACATACATACATACACTCATACATACACTCACTCACACATACATACATACATACACTCATACATACACTCACTCACACATACATACATTCATTCACTCATACATACACTCACTCACACATACATACAGTACACACTCACTCATACATACACTCACTCACACATACATACATACACTCACTCATACATTCACTCACTCATACATACATACATACATACACTCATACATACACTCACTCACACATACATACATACATACACTCATACATACACTCACTCACACATACATACATACACTCACTCATACATACACTCACTCACACATACATACATTCATTCACTCATACATACACTCACTCACACATACATACAGTACACACTCACTCATACATACACTCACTCACACATACATACATACACTCACTCATACATTCACTCACTCATACATACATACATACATACACTCATACATACACTCACTCACACATACATACATACATACACTCATACATACACTCACTCACACATACATACATACACTCACTCATACATTCACTCACTCATACATACATACATACATACACTCATACATACACTCACTCACACATACATACATACATACACTCATACATACACTCACTCACACATACATACATACACTCACTCATACATACACTCACTCACACATACATACATACACTCACTCATACATTCACTCACTCATACATACATACATACATACACTCATACATACACTCACTCACACATACATACATACATACACTCATACATACACTCACTCACACATACATACATACATACATACATACATACACTCATACATACACTCACTCACACATACATACATACATACATACATACATACACTCATACATAATACGTACATACTTAGTGTTGCAGTCTGTAGAAGGCCTCTTAAAAGTCTAAATTACGCTAACAGTATACTGTATGTACAGTATAATAGTTTATCTAAACAGTCACTGGCTTTACAGTCTACAGTGCTCCATCAGTTGTTTAAATCTGATCTACTGCTCTGTTCTTTCCTCCTGTCTCTCAAACATTGATCAAGTTGATGGGGGTAAATTACTTTCATATCAGCTCTGTTCCATAGGAACTGCTAGTTGTTCTTTTATCTGTGTCTTCAGTGTAGTTTTCAAGGAATACCGTCTTTAAACATTTACTCTCAAATGTTTTCACTTTCTCATTTCCACAGGCCCTGAAGGAAACAAAAATATTCCACTTGTTCTCTATTTAAAACCACCTGACGCGATACAACGTTCTGTTGACTCGGTTGATGAAAAATATTACAGATATGTATTTTATTTTAAAAATCTTTTATTATCCTTTCAAAGAAATAATTCCCCTGGCTCTAACATAACCAGGTGGTAATTTAACACATTTAAATCCTTTGCATCTCAAAGCAAAACCCTTGTATGTCATGTTTCAGTTGCAGTGCCAGTGGGGTTTTGCAGGTGCCAAAGACATGAAAAAAATGTTCAGAGCATATGATGAAAGGTGTTGTTGGTTCCCTGAGGCAATTTAACAAATCATCCCTCTCGTCTCCACTTTTTGTATCCTCTTCCTCTCCTTTAGGTGACATGTAATTGTTTCACCATCAGTGACGGAGAGCTGCAGGAGATTGGAGTTGGGCTGTATCCTAGGTAACACACACACACACACACACACACACACACACAAAGGGCAATGTGTGAAGCATATACCTCTAAAAAGCGTCATTAATCTCAATCTAGCTCATAATCATTGTTATAGTTCCTCTATCTCTCTCACTTGTACACTGTAAATGCCACAACATTTAAATGTAGCTCTTGAGTTACCTGCCAGCTCACCGCGCCCCAACCAACCCCACCCGTCCTTTAACCGCTCACTTCCAAAGCCCTCCCCACCCCCATCGCTATCTTCATGACAGTTCTTTGAAGTATGAGGAAGAAGGGAGGATTGTTTTTGTTGTGAGGCCGAAAACTTGAAAATGAATGCTGACAGAAGCTGTTCGATGAAGGGGGGGGGGTGTTGTGATTCTTGTCTGGCATGTGGGAGTGAAACACACAAATACAGACACAGAGCTAGGCGGTATGCACTGTAATCACTGTATTGAGTCCTGGGTGAATAGGGTTGGATTTGGCCTGTCGTTGCACATGTTGTTAGAGCCACACACACACACACACACACACACACACACACACACACTCTCTCCAGGTATCTCAGCCGGTTTATCTGGCTGGTGTTGAAATGTCAGATGGTCACAGTGGCTTTACCAAAGCTCAGCCAAACAGCGTGTGCCTGTGTCAGTGTGTGTCTGCGATTTGTTCCGTAACTCATCCATAAATGATGGGGCCCGTTCGCAGGATGGTCCCCTGCCTATTCATATTTTGGGTTGCCTAGCAACAACTGGGTTTGCTGAGGAGAGGGGGATTGCTCTGCTGAGGCTACACCTCTGTTCACCTTTGTTAATCTCTCTCTACTGTATGTCACTGTTTTTTCCTCATTTGGTGACTTTTCATCCCTCTCCTCTGAGCTCATCTTTCTCTCTGTCTCCCTCTCTGCTAATCAGCCTATTGAAAATATGATGTCAAATCCCATCCGCTGAGGACTTTATCGGGAGCAAATTGATTCACAGTAGGATTGATAACAGCTGCACTTCATATCAACTCAGAGTAGCTCAAACTCATGTGTAGCCACAGCCGAATCCTCACAGATATGCACTGAGATGACAACAGGAAGAAGAGACGAGCTGACAATATCTTACTCTAAAGCCAGTAATCTGTCTCTGTGTGTTCCCTGCATTATCTTGAGAACTGCTCATCCAGTCTACTTCACACTTGGTAGGTGTTTTTCTAGGAACCAAGGGAGTCCCATGTAGAATTTGGTGCAATTATGACATGTAAACACGTTCAATATTAATACCGCGAGAAGGCACGACTTGGGTGACACTAATAACGTTACCACCAGCAAAATACCTCCGTCAATTAAAATCCATGCTCTACTTTACAACCATGGTGGTTATTTTAAAGCAAGCGATTAATACACCTATTTGGAAATTACATTACCTCCGATTAGTGTATTTTACTGATGGTTGTCTTGTGACCGCGAGTAACCGCCACATGGGTGTGTTTTTCGGGGGCAGCTTTGGGAGCCCCAGTTAAACGTCATCCAGCTTTACTTTTCACCCTCCTTCTAACATGTTGAATGTTGATATTGGCAGTTGAAGAAGAACTAAGCTTACTTGAAACTTTACTTCAGAAGTAAAACTATTGACTATTAATAATAAAACCATTAATACAGCAGAGTAAAAGTCCTGCATTCAAATGTTTACTTCCATTGAAGAGTGAACGAGAAGCATCATCAGCGCTATGTGACGTTACTTATATGTACTTAAGGTCGGTTCAAGCTTAAGCTGGTCTCAAACGCAGACCAGAAGTTGAGTGAAATGGAATTTAACAAACACTTAACTCAGAACGTGAACACTACAAGAACACACACGGAATCCAGGGACGAGACAAGAGACGGGGGGGCAAATCCAGCAGGACGAGACAGGGCATGCAGATGTGGGAAACCGGGAGCAGGACACGACAAACAGGCGGGTAACACAAACAATGATCTGGCAGTGGATGACTGGGAGGCAGGGGTTTAAATAGTGGCTAGCACAGGTGAGGAGAGTTGTGCTGATGAGGGAGTGTTTGATTAGTGATCAGGGGCAGGTGAAGGGAGTTAGACTGGTGCTGAGGGAGTGGCTGATAGGTAGAGTGAGGAGCTACAGAAAGAAACACACAAAGACACAGAACACACAGAACACAGAAAGCAAAGCCTGATCGTGACAAGAAGAGAGTATTTAACCCTTTCTTTTATTAAATATAATCAATGATTGTTCCTCTACTGTCTCCACCGTAGTTGTCTCTCTATCCTGCTGCACTCCTCAGCAACAGCTTCTGTTAGTGGGAGCAGATATTGTTAATGTGAGATGTGGTTTAGTTAATTAATTTAATTAGTATGCTAATGAGCTGCTCTCCATCAGATAAAAGCATCGTTTGGAGGGCTTTATTTCTAGTTGATATTCAACCCGCAACTTCTCTACTGTAGAACAAAGCCCGGGGTCTACTGTTCTACAAAGGCTCAACACACACAAACACACACTCACACACACACTCACTCTCTTTATCTCTTGCATCCATTGTTTTCTTCTATGAATATGATAAACAGGAACAGCAGTAATGGAGGGTCTCATAAAAACAGACAAACCTCTTCAGTATTTTTTCCCGGCCATGTGCGCAGTGACAGTTAATGTCTTTTTATGGGTCAGGGAGGTTTTGAAGTACTTAATTTAAAAAAAGAATCATCAACATTCATAACAATTACAGTCTCAGCATGGGAAAGCTGCACATCAAGCACATTCTTTACAATCAAGTCAAATCACCACTATTCAATAGAGTTACATTCTTTTATTTTTAAGCCTTATTCATCTTTAAATTCATGAAGTGAAGAGCACATATAAGACATTTTTATGACAATTACTCACCCATTTACTAGGTACACCTCGCTAAAGCTAATGCAGTCTTATACAACAGTTTACATAAATATTACTTTCATGGAGGTTATGATACTCAGGGGTGTTGATTCAGTTCATGCTGGAGGCTGTGGTTTGTGGTGCTGTTGAACTAAGAAGTGTTTCTAATATTTAGTCTACCTAATACATGGGAACTACATGTGTTTTGACTATAAGTCAAAGGCATCATTCATTGAATATCACATGAGTAATGTGTATTACTTGTTAGGTCAACAAAATCAGATTTGGATGAATCCAACCTCTCTCCCATTAAATCTCCTTTACAGATAAATGATTCCTCCTTGTGTTGCAGTACATCCTGCCCCCAACAATGTTAAAATGTCATTATTATTTGGGAAACACATCATACTTACACCATTCTTCCAAAAGCCTTTTAACATTTCAATAAACTAATGTTGACATTTAGTCGGGGAAGAAGTACTCCAACCTCTACTTAAGTACAAGTAGCAGTACTACAGTGTGAAATATTTTTGTTACTCTTGTAAAATCTTGTATTCAAAATATTAAGTAAAAGTAGAAAAGTAAGTATTAGCATCATTAAAGTGATGCATTAATGTATTCATCACTTTAATGTTGCAGCTGGTAATGGTGGAACTAATGTTCATTACTTTATATACTGTTGGGTAGTTTCATCTATAATAATACATCAGAATTCATGATTAAGACTTTTCAATGTAAATAAGATGCATGAAAAAGTATCAAAATACAGATTGTTTATAAAAACAAATAGTCCCAGTCGAGGATCCCCTCGGACCACTCTAACAAAACCACGGAGCCCCCCCCCCCCCCCCCCCCATATAACAAATCCCAGTTTAACCACTGCGTACACATGTTTTCTAATATTGTCTAAAATGCTGTTTCATTCGGATTGTAATAAAAATCCAGGAAGATATTACTGGTAATATTAAGTGCAAGGGAAAAGCTCTTCATGCCTTAAATCAAAGTGTAAATAAAACCAACAATATGTGGCATCAGTATTATGACGCCGACACTGTCAGTTAGTGTGCGTGTGGGTGAGTAGGAGGATTGGCTGTATCTATTTTGAAAATTAGGAAATGAGTCTTTGTTGTGACAGAAGTGGAGTACCCGTCGTTTCCTGATTTATTTGTGGATATGTGTCTGAGGCCGATAGAGCGGCAGAAAGAAATGGAGAGTGACATTTGTTATGACAGAAGCAGAGTCCTCATTTTGTCACACTGTGCAGGGAATTATCTGTGTCTGTGTGTGTGTCCACGTGTTTGTAACTTTCTGTCTGAGGTTCATTTGTGCAACTCAGTCTTTACTTCTATGCGCAGGATTCCCATTCTGAGAAGCTGCCAGATGATATTTAACCCCCTAACAGCACCTTGGATACAGGGATGAAAGACATATGGTATCCTGCAGCTGCCACACTAAACTGACTGGCTGATACTGTAGATGGATGGATGGTGATCTTGAGGGAGATGTGTCACTCAGCATGTGTGTTTTCTCTCATGAATATGTTGGAACAAATTACCGTTTCAGTCCACATCGGTCTCAATGAGTTGAGAAACTTCTAAACAGTTGGACATGTGGACAGTGGACAGTTGGTGGCTCAGCAGGATGGGGCTGTAGGTTGCTTCTCAACCTTTATCATCTTCTCTTTTTAAACCCAGGAAGGGTTTGAAAGTTAAGAATTGAATCACAGATATAATTCTCTCTCTCTTTTCTCTCTCCCTCGTCATCTTGTTTGCTCTCTCCCAGTTTATCTCTGCTGAACCACGACTGTAGGCCAAACTGTGTGATGGTGTTTGTGGGAACAAAACTGCAGCTCAGAGCTGTTCGGGATATCAACCCCGAAGAGGAGGTACTGCATTAAAAAAAACACTCACACTTCACTTTCAAAACATTAACAACATGGAATATGACTCTGATTTTATCGACTGTGATGTTGCCTCTGCTTTTATGTTCATGTTCTTCGTGAGCAATGTTTATTGAATGTTTTTATTTGCTGCTGATATTGAAGGAGGAGACGATGCCTAAGGCTGTTTTAAATGATACATAATCTGAACCATATTTTACATTGACATAAAATCACTCTATTGTTATTGGGTGAATTTTTTATTGTAGAAGTAATAACACATATTGATGGAAGAACAATACACCTAATGTTATTAGAGTATTCCTACAAATTGTAGCCAAGTGAAATATCACTGGGACTTGGCAGTGTCTCCCCTCATTGTCCATACGTCACCATCCCTCCTGACTATGTAATGAGATGCGTCCATGCCATCTGGAAGATATACACGCACACTTTACTCCAGTATCTCTTTCCACCAAAAGCAAACGACACAATTTAGATTTAAAATGATTTATCCTCCTGCACTGAACTGCATTTAGCTATAGTACAGCAAAAAGGCAAACTAAACTGTTCTCTCTGTTTTCAGCTGACTATAAGTTACATTGAGACGTTGTCGTTGACTGAAGATCGACAGAGACAGCTGGAGGACCAATACCATTTTACATGCAGCTGCCAGCATTGTGACTCTCAAGACAAAGTAACATGAACACAAATTACATCGTCGCATTCACTGCTGATTTTTCTGGGTTTCAAATATTTCCATAATTGTCATTCATTTCTCAACACAAACTAAGCCAATCTCTACATTTACTGTAAAAACGGTTCTTGCTTGAAATGTTCAAACACACAGGCACTCTCTCTCTCTCTCTCTCTCTCTCTCTCATATATAAATACACACACACACACACACACACAGTGTTGTTTTCATGACTTTTGGGGACATTACATTGACTTTCATTAATTTTCTGGAGACTTACCCAAACCGTAACTTTAACTTCAACCTGCCCTAAGCTTACATAACCTTAAACCAAGTCTTCACCCTAAAATGTAAGGATTTATGTTATGAGGACGTGCCTTTTGTCCCCAAAAAGAAGGCGAGTCCCCACACTGTGTAATCACATTTATGGTCCCACAAGATGGGTAAAGCACGCCCACACACACATACTCCGCCATGCCGCTGTTGGCTGCATAACGTGTTTCAGTTTACCCTTCCCTGTCCTCTCCTCCTTTTCTCTCCTTATCTCCTCTTCCTCTCCGTCACTCTGTTACGCTTCACCTCTTCACATATCTCCCTCTCTCTCTCTGTCTTTCACCCTCTGTCTCTCTCTCCCTGTCTCTCTGTCTCTTTCTCTTTCACTGTCTCTCTCCCTCTCGCTGACCACCTACTGAAAAATGATAAATATTATCTTGTCTCTCAGCTGCAGTTTTCTTTTCCATCCATCTTAATTCACTCGATCTCTCTTTTCCAGTATCTCACTGTCTCGCTCCACACGTTTTCATTTCTCTCTCTCTCTCCTTCTCTTTTTTTTCTGCCGTCACTTCTGCCTCTATAGCTTTGTTTTCCATATATGACACTTTGCTCGTACTCGACCACAACACAGCAGCACTCAGAAGTGTGTGTGTGTGTGTGTTTGAGATAAGGTAAGAGAGAGCACTCAGTTGATTCTCCGGGACAATTGCATTCATTTTATTCAATCCACCTTTGTTCTGTAAGCAACACGCACACACACTTTCTGTAGTTCCCCCACTTTCTTTTTAATCTTCAGATGGTGATGGCAGGCTGCTGGCAAATGACTGTTGACATCAAACACAGGAAATTGTGTGTTGTTTTTCTCCCCCTGTGCATATGTGTGGGTTGTGCATGTGTTAAGATGTACATAAAACAAGGTTTTCATTAACAAGAAATATCATATTGATCTGGTGCAGTTTTTTTTTTGTGCATCACTGCACTCTGTGTGTGTGTGTGTGTGTGTGTGTTGCAGTTTCCCTGTTTCATTTGTCTCTACCGCTTTATCTCTATTTTTAACCTTTTTCTTGCAATGATGGACACTTGAAACACATTGCGTGATAGGAGTTTTTTTAAATCAAACTTAAGAAACAACTACGCAGCGATACTCTGTGAATCTGTCACACAAATGCTCTCACACATGCAGCAGACTGTGCCGTAATAAATGTCTTCTTGCCATCAGCTGTCAGTCCGCTGGGGTGAGATATACAAAGAACAGGCAGGAAATGTGTAACTTTAACACTCAAGTATTCATTTTAATAAAGTCACTCCGTTCTATCCGTTTTTGATGCTCACTCCATCCACTCCTCAATATGGGGCTCTGTGTGTGTGTGTGTGTGTGTGTGTGTGTGTTTTTAAACATTAATGTGTACTTGGTCAGTGTGGATGTTCAGGTGGTGCCTCTTCTCTCTTTCCCAGGACAGACTCATGCTGTCAGGGCACGAATCAACATGGCGCCTGCTGAAGGAGGATCTACCCAGACTGGAAGGACTGAAAGCAGAGTCGGGTATCCTTTACCTTCAAGATCCACTACAGCCAATGAACACTGAACATAATCCATCATCTACTGTAACATGGGATTATGATTAAATAAATCGAGGCCTTATAAAGTTGTCTTAATAAATACATTAGTTTTCTTAGGAGAAACAAGTGTTGCTTTTCCTTAAATGACCCTACAGATTGGCAAGCGTTACTGGAGGGCTGTAGTCGTCTCTTATCGACTGTTGGCGGTGACGTGCCCGATGAGAATCTGTATAAACTCAGAATGACAGACATGGCTGTAGATGCTTCCATTCACCTGGGACACTGGGAGGAGGCTGTGGGATACGGAGAGAAAACACTTCCAGTATACAGGTGAGTCGGAATATATAAGCGTTTGTGTGTGCGTGTGTGTGTGTGTGTGTGTGTTTCACCGATGGATAGCTTTATTATTCTAAAGATTTAAAGGGGGGAAAAAAACTTCCTCTGCTTTTAAATCTGGATATCCACTCCATGGATTGAGTGTCTTTTCCTTCCTGATTCCAGTATGAACAGCAATGTGAGGAAAAGGACAAGAGTGACTCATGTGCATCTGAAGAACAACTCCCTTAGTTAAGGCTCACCTGCACAACTGTCTTTACCAATGTAGATCACTTCAAAATGATTACTTTAAAGATCTGGACTGCTACTCAATCCTGATGCCTTCATCGTCATCACCAGGCTTCCACACAGCATCATGTTATTTTAGACCAAGCTCCATCGTTTTTACCACTCAGACCGATGCATTGGAGAGATGCACTGCAAGGGTAGAATATAATGTGAAAATACCGATCTGTTAAGATCAATGTATCCTTTGCTTGTTTTTGAGTTTGAACTGAAAGCAGCGACTGAGTGTTGAAAGACTCGACAGTGAAGAGATTTCACAGTGTGCTGGATTTGGCTCTTTGACTTGATGAAGGAGGCAAAGATTTCCTTCTGTTATCCCTTTGGAGGGGAAATGCAGCTTTAGAAGGTTTGTTTAGAAATACATGATCATTGGGGTTTGTGGACAAGCATCAGAGTAATGTGTTTAACAGGATATACAACATGATTCCATAAAAAACTATGTTAAAGGTAAAAGAATTTGATGAAGATATGTGGCAAGAAAGGGTAAAACATAGCAGAGAGGAGTGTTCAAAGTGGTGACGTTACACAGGGAGCAGATGTAGAGAGAAGAAAATGTGCAGCAAACAAAAAAGTACAAAGAAAAAGAAGAGAAGAAAATACATGGGAAGAGGAGTAGTTGAAGGGGAGAGACCACAACAGCTCTTGTATTTAGCAGACCTAAAAAATCTCCTAAATCTCTTGTCCTAATAAAAGGGGAAATTACTGAAAGCAGATTAATCTAGACCTAAATGAATCCAAAGTTTTAGTTTGAACTACTTGTCAGATTACAATAAATTGCATCAACAGTCTTAATTGTCTTCTGGATGAGGTCCTGCAGCTCTCACACGTCCTGACCTCTTCTCTGCAGTTTGTTTTTCTATCTCTCTCAAACTCAACATTATTCCCGTCAACTTTTGTGTGTGTGTTTGTGTAAGACTAATTGATCTTGTGTGAAGGGCAGAGCTCTAGTGGCATAGCCGTGCTCTGCCTCTCTCTCTCTCTCTCTCTCTCTCTCTCTCTCTCACACACACACATACACACACACACACACACACACACACACACACACACAGAACAAAATACCTGCAGGAGAGAAACAGTAATACAGTCTATCAATAAATAACCAAACAGAGCTGCACAAAGAGAGAGATGGTGATGAGGAGAAGGGGATGAGAGAGTGGTGACATGTTGCTGAGGATGGAAGTGAGAGAGGGGATGTAAGGTGATAAATGACAAATGAGAGAGGGGGAGAGGGGTGCGGGGGAAGTGAAACAGGGGACAGAATCACAAGGGAGAAGGAAAAAAGTGGTGTAAAATAGAAGAAACAGGAAAACGTGATGTATAAAATGAAGAAAGTGGTACAAAAGAGGAGTAGAGGAATGCAGTGAGCAACTTGGCAAGGAAGGGAGACAACAATGAAAGAGAAAGAATTAAAGGGAAGGAGAGAAAAGCATTCAGAAGAAAATAGTTCGAGAGACAGTAGGAGGAAGATCGTTCATATTCATCTCCTATCTTCCTCTGGGCTCTTCAGATGGCAGAGAAGAAAGATAGCTGCAGGAGTTCTCTCTCTCTCTCTCTCTCTGCTGTCCTTCCCCTCATTCTGTATTCCTTTCTTCTTTCTCTCTCTCTCTCTCTCTCTCTCTCTGCAGGTCTTTTTTTCAGTTTCTCTATTCAGTTTGTGATGTATAGAGAGGGGTTTTCTCTGCGCCTGTGTGCGGATAATGCACACCTCCCTCTGCAGGCTGTACACGCCAGCTTGTTGAATGTCTCCATGCGGCACATGTTTTACTGATACACACACATACGTGAATGCATGAACGTTCATGTGTTCATGTCTGCACGTCAATAAGTGTATTCTAGGACCGCTTACACACATAAAGTTGAGCTCCAAAACAGATATTTTGATTGATCTTGTCTCTCTGGAAGCATTTTGTTGTTGGAGTGTTTTTATTTATTTTTCTGTGAGTAATTGCCCAAACATAGAAGATGTTTCTTAATATTGAGATTTGCAGGGCGGCACTAATAGAGTAACAGCTAAAACCTTTCTATGATGTTCAGCTTCCATTCATTTAACCTTTTTTGGAAAGTCCCTCAGAATTAACAAGCAAGGATTTCCAAAATGAATCTATTCAGCAGTTTTGTAGTGAGAAGTCTGTTGCATGACATTTCTGCAGACAGTGGCCTCACAGGACCAGAGAAGAGCACCCACGCTGTCAGTCTTCATGGATCTGTTGGTGGTGTAAAATCAAAAAGTCTTTTAAGCACCATACACCATTCTCTGGGGAAGACCAGAGTATTTTGGGCAAATTACTGCCTGAAGTCGATCTCCTGTACTGCTGTGAAAAGCACAGACTGATAAACCATGTCAGCGTTTAAGTAATAGCAGTTTTTTCCTTAACTCGTGTAAATGTCAGGGGTCTGGTAGCAGAATGCCCCGAGATGTAATCTGTTTATGTCTGGATTTCAAAATCGGCATTGAAAATGTAAATCCAAGATGATTGACAGGTTAGGAAAGAAATTGAAAAAATATATTTCTACTAACCAGAATTCTTACTTTACTTTAGATTTACCCTTAAAATCCTTAGAATGAAACGATGTGAGAGGCGAGCATCCCTCTTAGGTTGAAGTGCTCACAGCTCATAGACATAATGCAACCTTGCATGAGCCAGAAAGTTTAAGAGCCACTGTTGTAGATGACTGTGTTACGGTTGCACAGTGCCTCGAGACACTTTCCTGCAGCGTAAAGGTTTCATCTGGATTTGAGGAACAGTTAATGTGTCTGCATTTCTCTGGAAAGAAGGGTCGGCTAAATACTGCATAAACTGTGATTTAAAGCTTATGTAAATGTTCTTTGTTTTAGCAACAGATGCACGGCGGTGCTAAGTTTGCTAAACTGTGGAAATGTAGGACTGCAATTACTGTTGCATTGGACAGAAAACAAAATGCAATTAAGGAGAATACTCACAGCTAATCTTTCCTCCCTGTTTTCTACTTAGTAAGATAATCCATGTTTCCCTCTCACGAGCAGCAGGCCGTGGATCTTTTGTTCCAAACGACAGCCTCATTAGTTCCACTGCATTTGCATGGAAATGCTACACTTTTCCACAACTATTCATTTCTCCTTCTTGCCCTTTCTCTTACTCATAGCCGAGAGCTATGGCTTTCTAACTAGCTGCATACGGCAAGACCGTTTCTCCCTTCAATTTACTCTCCCGGGGGGGGGGGAAGGAGGGGAAAATTCAAGATACAGCAAGTTAATGAAATTATTTTAATTGCTGTGTGGTTCTATATGCAAAGAGGAAATATAATTGGAGTTTGGTGTTGATGTGTGTGTTTGCATGTCATGGCAGCTTGAATCACTGGCTTTGTAATTAAATCAATATTGTAACTTGCTGTTATTCATGGAGGACTAATGTTGTTGGTTTAGTGTTTGAACTTCCTATTTAATGATTCAATTCTAACCACAGAAACGGGAGCCATCTTTGTAATTGGTTGGCTTGCCAGTTAGTAGTTAAGTTAGGCTTGAAGGTATGAACAAACGGGCAATTAGCATTGCGAGTAAAAACTCTGCTGGAACATTATCAAAGAAGCCGTAGAGCTTTAAATGATTCTGGCTGTGGCCACTACATGTTAATTAACTTTGATTTCGCTCGCTTCAGAAAACAGATTTTCCCTTTTAAATCAAAGAGTTAAAAAACTTTAAGTGTCAGAAAGTTGCTCTTTTCAGTTCATAAAGAAATAATTAAGATTAATGCTCTTTTAATAACCGATGCAGTGCTATTTGTATTCAAATGTAGATTAATCGAAAGCGTACTGAACCCTGTTGTGGTGTGTTTACTCTGGAGAGAAGTGAAATCTGGGAAATACACCAGGTTATACACAGTGAAACGCATTCAAATTGACCCAATCTTAGTGTGCATGCATGCTCATACATAAATGCTGGCGTGCATGTGTGTGTACTCATGTGTCTGTGTTTACTTACAGGTCTCTTTGTCTTATTTGTTTGTTTGTGTGTGTGAGAATGAACGCCAGAGAAAGAGAATGAGCCAGACAAGAAATGTAAATTTGTTTCAATGTGCTTTGTCATCGAGCTTTTAAATGCCACCTTACAGCGGTTAGACAAGATTTAAAAAAACATTTCGTTTGTGCAATCAAGAGAAAACAGAGAGAGAGAACAGGAAACAGAGGGAAGACTTAAGGGGGCAGCAGAGGTAGAGTGGGGGAGAGCAATGAATGGAGCGCAGCAGAGGAGAGAAGGAAGCAAGCAACCGACCGAGCGATGACACCAACTCTAATCCCTGCAGCTAGCGGAGCACAAACATAAACATAAACAAGTAGGAGCAGAGCAAAGGAGATGTGAAATAGGAAAAGGAAGGAGAGATTAAGGCAGAAGGATGGGGAAGAAAAGAGGATAAATGACAAGTGGAGTCAGGTAAATGAGTGTTTCGAGAACTCCAGTGTTTACCAACAACAAAGCTGCTTCCTAAAAGTCCCCGCTCTGTATTTATCTCTGTGGGACTAAGAGGGTCCCAGCTCTTAGTGTGTGAACTGTCTGAAAAACATGTGTGTTTATGCATTCATGTGGGGTGCACTGTGCGTAACAAAGGTCATTAAACATCAGTCTGTATCACTAAGCCTCAATGCGTATCCATTTGCATTCATGTGTGCATACAAATGGATACACATTCAGTTATCTCATATTTATTATCATTTTTAATTAACTAATTTCAAACTGGCTAAATATATTAGACTGGAAGATAGAAATGTCTTACGTTGTTTGTGTGTGTGTGTGTGTGTGTGTGTCCCGTCTATGATGGTTGTGGGAGTGTCTTGGTGTCAAAGTCATTGATCAGGCTGATCACAATGGAGACACATCCCGAAAGCAACACTCGCTCTTTCTGTATCTTTTTGTGTCACATGAAGATCAGCTTTTAGGGAAATACAGGCACTACACGGTGAATACATATGCACAGAAGTAGCACAGGTCATGTGATATACGTGGTATGAGTATTTTCATACACAGTATGTGTTGGTGTGACTTTCTTCATTTTCATTTTGTGCATTTAGAATATACATAATATGTGAAGTATTAGTTGTGCTTGTCTGTCTCTCTGTCTGTTGAAGTAGTGAAAGGAATTAATTGAAAGAGCTAGGATGCCAAAAAATGAATATAAACTGGAAACTCAGACACACTAGCATGCAGACACGCCCACATGTTCAATCAGGTAAATCCACAAAAATGGAGAAATGCATAATCCACACTTGCACATACTTTTTTTTCTTGTTGTTGTTAAGACTTTCTTTCTCACACACTCCTTCTTGTCACACATCACACCTGTATACAGACACTGACTGCCACTGGCAGAGCGGATATTAAAGTGAATGGTGAAGTGCATATTTTTCAAAGTCTTACCACCTCGAGCGTAGCCGACACACTTTCATTTAAAAGTGGACTTGATCAAACTTCATCATATAAGGCATGCGGTACCTTGCTTTGACTGTCTTTCTATGGCTGCCTAGGACGGTTTAAAGATCTCAATATTTCCATGGCATGTGGAGTTCAAGGACGGTGCCTGTGGTGGTTCCCGATTTTTTTAAAAATAGGACCAGAGAGTGTGCTCCAATTATTGGGGCATCGCGCTGCTCAGCTTCCTCTGGAAAGCTTATGCCGAGGTGTTAGATACAAGATTGAGGACGATTGTTAAATCTCAGATTCATGAGGAGTGTTGTGGAATTCATATCCTGGTCATGCAACATCGAGCCAGCTCTTTACTCTTGTGAGGATACTTCAGGGGTCATGGGAGTTTCGCCATCAAGCCTACATGTTTTTTAATCATGTCCCCCTGTGTGTCTTGTGTGGAGAAGCCTTCCAGCGGTGTAGAACCAGCGGGAGGGCTGTTTCTGCATTTTGGCAGTAAATCATGATTGATCTTCCAGGAGTAGCTGGAAGATAGGGCTCGAGGAAAGGATCCCACTAACACCCCATGACCTGGGCCTGGATAAGTGTCAGAAAATGAATGGCACAATTGATGGATAATACAGTACAGCCCCTAAAATCAGATAGTCTGATGTAATGTAATAGTTTGTTATTTATAATTCTGTTTTGTTTTACAAGTAGAATTAACAGCTCTTGAATGAGCTCAATGATTTTCTTAACGGTATGTAGAATGTTGAGGCAGAAAGCAAAGGGGAATTAGAATTGCAATAACGAAGCGGATGCCAGAAGAACAAAAGTACAAAAGGAGTAAATACAGTAGTATTTATTCAAATGAAGGGATGTCACCACATATGAACAGTTAAAAAAAACATTTAACTCATAGATATTGCCATGACACCTCCCCATTTGATGACTCACATTCAGACAATTATTGTTCTGAAAATGTATGTTTAAGTATTCAAATGAGGAATTATCTAATGCTAACTTTTGGTGAATTTAGAAGAAGTTTAGACTCAAATAGACGTAACAGAAGTAAAATAAACACTTAAATGTGTATTTTGGATGTTTCTTTCCAAGAGTCTGAAAGAAGACGTGTAATGGAAGCAAAATAGTCTGAGTGCATGAAAAACAATGTTTTTGCCTCGAGTTTCTCCCTTTAAATTGAGAGATCTGTGCAAAAGTTGCACCAAGCCAACAGAAAACCTCTTTCACTGATGTCTTACCATCTTCCCTTTCTCTCTTCTCTCTTCTCTCTGAAGCCAACACTACCCCGATCCTCATCCGGTCCATGGGGTCCAGCTGATGAGAGTCGGAAAGCTGCAACATTACCTGGAACATATTGAGGACGCTTTGGACACATTCAAACAGGTGCGAGGGATGAAATACTGACACCAATTGCCAAAGTAAAAGCATAGTGCTCTTTTGTACAGCGATAATCTACTTCCTTATAGTTTTATCCGTCACTCATATCAGTTATAAGATTTTCCTCACTGAGTTAATGGACAAGGTCTTGAGACGTGTAACAAAAGAGGTGATCGGACAGGTCGGGCAATTATTTTATTGTAACTTTTGTTTACAAAGTTTCCTTTTTAAACATCTATTAGATTTTGCAGAGTATAGCATCACAGTTCAGCTTCCAACTACAGCACATTACTATCCCACATCGTTCTAGCAAGAGCAGAAATGACAGCTAAGATGCTCATTAAGAGTGTTTGATTCTCCTTTCCCAGGCCTATCGGATCATCAAGCTCACCCACGGGGATGATCACCCAATGACCACCGATCTACTGATGAAGATGGAGGAATGTCGCACTGAGATGGTTCAACAATCATCAAGCAGTCACTGAGACGCAGCTACAAAACAAAGAAAAAGAAATAGGACTGGACTCATGTTCATTTAATTTAGTGGACTAACTTCACTTGCTGTCTTAATTTCTTAAAGTCTCAATGTTCTTAGTGTATCAATCAAATCCAATCATCAGATTTAACAGAATGTAGAGAAATATACATTTTGCCTTCTGTAAATTATATCTGTCATACATTGAAATCGGTGTGTTTACAGTCTGATTTTATATTATCTTATATTGTTTTTCAGAAGTTGTCTTGTTAAAATGTTTTGACCCCTCATTTTGTCAAAACTGAAGGAAAATAGTTAAGATTTGTTCTACCCAGATTAAAAACACAAAAGTCTGCAGCAATGCAGCTAAGTGAGGCTGTACTCGGGGCCCAGCGGTGCTTTGAACTATAAGCTAGTTTAGCATGCTAATATGTTAGCATGCTAATATGTGGTGATTAGCACTAAACACAGAGTAACGCTGAGGCTAATGAGAATGTCTTTAGTTTTGGGTTGAAGTATTATGATCCAGGCACATTAACAGAGAGAATTGTATTTGTCATCCAATATAAATTCCTTTAAAGGAATAGTTCAACATTGTGTGAATGATTTTTATTTGCTTTCTTTTTAGAATTTGAGATGAGTAAATATTACAGAGTTATACTTGGAAGGCGATTAGCCAAGCTTAGCATGATGTAACAACTGGAAGTAGAGGAAACATCTGTTCAAGGTTGAAAACTACAGCAAGCACTCACTAATGAATTATTTTCTCTGTTCAATTTTATTGACATACAAAGTAAGCGGTTATGTGTGTGTGTGTGTGTGTGTGTGTGTGTGGTGTGTGGTGTGTGTGTGTGTGTGTGTGTGTGTGTGTGTGTGTGAGAAAAAGAACATGGAGACCTATAGGCCTCTGTCTCCTGCATTTAGTCTTCATGTACCATCGGTGTGTGTTGTTTTTGTTAGGTTTCAAAACATCCATCTTTCCTCTATATATATCCATTACACACACTTCCCATGTTAATCCCTGTTTTTGTGTGTTAAAAGTTAATCCCTGTGTGTCTGTGATGGAATGTGGTGATGGGTTTCTCTTACATACACACACACACACACACTAATACACTTCCTATGTTAATCCCAAAAGTCTACCGTTCGCTAACTGATGACAGTATTTCCGCTGAGAGGGAAACCCTGTGTGTGTGTGTGTGTGTGTGTGTGTGTGTGTGTGTGTGTGTGTGTGTGTTTCCGTGGGTTATGGGGGACTAGAAATTTGTTTGATATTTAGGTTTCCAAAAAGGTTTTGGTTTTCTGAAACTTGCTCTCTCAGCACTAGAATAGCCGACATGTTACAAACCCCAAATCCTTCGTCCGTCCTGGATAAGTCAGCAGTAAACTATTCTCTGGTCATTACTATTCAGCATAAAACAATATTGTATTTATGTTTTTAAAATTATTGACAATAATTACAGAATTACAAAAGTTATGGCAGTAACATGCTCTTTTAATTTCCCCCTGCTGATATGTGTGGAAGAAAAGAGAAAAGGCTTTCATTAATGCTATCTGGAAGAGACTAAATGAAATGAATGTGAAGATTGAATGGAGTCGTAATGAAACTAGTGGACTGAATAGTCTGTGGAAGAGTCAGTCCTGCTGTACAATACTGCTGTATACCTCCATTACTCACTTCATTGGCTCTGTTGCTTTCTGTCTCTCACCCTCTCCCTTTCTCCTCTTGCACATCTTAACGGCCATTAAATTAGATTTACTATTGCTTAACCATAACCCTCTGTCACTCACTGTCTCTCTCCCCCATTTTTCTGTCTCTCTCACTCCCCAAAGGCTTTCAAATTAAATTCCCTATTCATTGGCATCTCTCTCTCTCTCTCTCTCTCTCTCTTTTGCTGCACATCTCTGCAGGCAGCCGGAGCCAATCACAAAAAGGACACCTAGTGGTTTTAACCCATCTCCATTCACTCACCCTCCTGCCATTTGCTCTCCCCCATTTTCTATTTTCACTCTCATTTTGTAGACACCCCCTCTCCCTGTGTCTCCCCCTGCGCCACCTCACCTCTGCACTCTCTTAACTCTCCCTGCTATCATCTCTCATTTTCTCTCCCACTCCTTCTGTATCTTCAAGACTTCTCTGTCCATTCTTATTATTTTCCACAATCTTAAATCCAAATGTAAACCAAACACCTAAATTGGAACCTGCCGTCACTCCCAAATTGATTGTCAGGTCTCATAAAGGATCTACATTGGATGACAGCGAAATCTGTGTAATTCTGTTTAAGGTTTTGTAAAATATCTGCATGTCAAATTGTATAAAATAATAAATTGAGTCATTAATAGGTCAGAATCACGTCGACTTTCCTCTCCCCTCTCAGCTGCCTGTTCCAAAGAGATGCCGCTGTTTCAACTTATATTAACAGCCAGAGACGGTAGATTTTATCCCCGGTATCACTTCTCGATTATCTTCCTATGTTTCAGTGTTCTGTGATAAGGAGTTGAAGGATATTACCATATATTCATGAGTAATCTCACCTTAGAATGAAATGAAAAAGCTCCACATAAACCCCACATCTTCACCACGTCCTCATCACCTCTCCATCTTTCTTTCATCTTTGATTGGGCTTCTTCATAATCAGAGCAGGCTCTTAAAACCAGACCGTTGAGCTGAAGGGTAACTGCCTCTATTGCAGCTTCCTGGACATATTTAAACTTTACAGTGAGTCCTTGTTGGACTGAAAGTCACTTGTTTCTTTTGTAGTGATTTTAGCCATGACAGCGGCATGTCTCTAGGGATGTTGGTCGGTCAGTCGGTCCACCACTTTACTCCAGACTGGATGATTACCATGAAATTTGGTACAGACATTCCTGGTTCCCAGATAATGACTCCTTCTGACTTTGATGACTTTAAATCTAGCGCCACAATGTGGTTGAGATTTGTGGTTTTGAGTAAAATGTCTCATCAACTATTGGATGAGACTTTTTTCATTAAATAGAGTTCGGTAACTTTTCTGACACCTCCTGCTTAAAACCCCAAAAGTCAGAAGGATCATGAGGCCCTGCTTTCAGCCTGTATCCACACTGAAAATCAAGTCATTTTTCTTGTCCGAGCACATTGAAGTGGTCTAAATCCATACCAAGAAGATTCACTTGTATAAAACAAGATTTCCTCAAGACAGAGGTTAAGTGGGCCTAACAATTATCACCAATCTCAGCAACAACAACATTGAACAATTTAGCATGAAAATTTGTCTTGGGCAGGAAATTAAACTTTTAACTCTTGCCAGTGGATAGGTGAGTTCAGAAAAGAGAGTAATAGACCATTTGGTGATCGATGATTGTAATATTATTTGTCCAAATTTACCCAGGAGATCAGTCTATTACTATTTTCTAAATTGACTGTTGTTGTTTTTTCCTGAAATTATCCACTTGTCTCTGTATTTTGTCCTCCCCAACCTCGCCCATCTTAATTCTCCTGCACCGTTTCAGCTCTTCTTCACCATCTCTCTCCTCTCCCACTCTTCTAAAATGTAATCCTTTACTCCAAATCTTTCTCACGTCTCCCTCTTACACTGCATTTCCTTTTGCTACCTTTCTTCTCCTTTCTTCTCATCTATTCTCTCCCGCTCTCCCCCATTCCTTCCTTCACCTCCTTCCTGTTCCCTGCTGTGCGTGGGTGATCAAAGCAGGCGCAACGGGGCAATATGTCGCCTTGGAAGCTGCCTACAGGCTAGTGAAGGTATGCACACACTCTCTCTCTCTCACCCTCACACACACACACACACTTGTTAGCCTGCATCACAGGATTATAGTTACCAATCAAAGTCAGCTGACTGAGACAAGAGGCTGCAGTGGAAATAGTTTCTCTGAGCTGATCAGTCTTTTTTACAATTCTGTCGAAAACACAGGAGCAACAGGGTTCAGCTCGATCTAGCAGAAATAACTAGATCATCACAAATTCGAAACATCCCTGAATAAACAATGAACCATTAAAGTTCTTGTAATCAACACAAAGCTACTTGACAGTCTCATATATATTTAAATGCTGCACATGCACAGAGGAACCAAAAACAAATATTATATGATGTAGAAAACATCAAACACATTTTGATGAGATTACTAAAATGTGTAGTAAAACCTCATGATGTCTATTCCAGCAGAAGTTGTTAAATTGGCAATAATTTCACTGAGCAAAGAGCCTCCATATTCTGCAGTTACCTGGTTCATCTTTGTTTATTAGGAGCAATAAAACATCGCCCATTAGCTGCCTCTTTTAAATGCATAATGTGTTACTCATAATGCAAAATGTGGTGGGTTTGGGACGGACTATGCCATTGACTATACTATGTGCAAAGAATGAAGACTCGGATGTGAAAATCTTTCGATACATTTCTTTATTTACATCCCTCCATCTTGCTCTTCCATTAACACAATGTGTCAGATCACATTTCTCAAAAACAGTTCATCTGCAGAAGACATTATGATCTCAGTTTTGAATCATGGAAACAACACACAGTGAAATCTTCACCGGTTTACACTGAGCGTGTCTCTTAACGGGTTATTCTAATAGGAAATAACTCCTTCTTCTTGGCACTTTAAACTGACACACAAACTGGTTGTAATCAGTTGTGTAGAGATGTTGTCTTAAAACTGATAAGAATTCAAATTGTCTTACTGCTACAGATAAAATCAGTTTCTGGAAAATATGGTCTGAGACAGACTTCAACACACAATACTGCTTAAGAACCTAAAGATGCTATGTGTCAGATTTCCAGATAACACGTTATAATTCTTGAACGCTCCAGTAAAACACGCAGCACATTCGTCAATTTGTTCATTAGACTGTGTTTGTTCCGTTTCCCTCCAACCTTCCATTTTTGTGAGTCATTTTATTTAAAGCACCTGATAATGAGTGCATCTCTTTTAGCATGGCTGCCTCTGATGAAAAAGGCACCTTTATTCAGCTTACATGGACTATGATGTTAGTTATAAACAATAGGGGCCATCAAAACCTCACATGTTTGTCACAATTATTGCTAGAATTATAAAGCGCTACCACAGTAGATTTGGCAGTGACATATTAAGGACAAAACCTCACACATAGCATCTTACATCTGGATAAAAGTACAGGCCATTTAGCTCATCCAGAGGTTGGGGTTCCCAAAACATCCACTGCTAATGACACTAGGCTATAGTTAGTACTGTAGGATAAAAGGACATTTCACTTAAAACAACACTGTTTTCTTCCTCACGTGTAAAACATTTGCCATTATTTTTTTAAGTTTTGATCTGGAGCCACATAACTACCCTGGAAGTGAATGTTTTAGGAAACCCAAAGCCCATTAAAATCACTAACAGGAACAACAGGTGCAAACCAAATCAACAGAAAATATATAAAATAAAAATGAGCGTATATATGATATGTGTACAGTATATATATTTATATATGACATGGGCTCAGCAACGTATGTACAGTTGTTTTTTTCTTTTCCTTAAATGCATAGTCACTTTTTAATATCATAAGTTGTAAATAAATAAGAACATTAATAATTGACTCTGTTCTCCCGAGCTCAAATAAATAAACCTTCATTCATGACTGGCTCGGTGAACTGGGAGATAAGAACAGGAAGCGTTCAGAGGTGTCGCACCAGGGCTGCTGTGAAAACGCTTCTTAGGTCCAGTCGATCAAAAGCATCTCAGTTTCTGGGCTAATTTCCCACTAGATTATCTTGTTGCTGTCACTGCAAGTGTACGCCACATGGAATTAATGAGTGTTACCTCTTTACACAGCCATGAGAAGATCCAAACATTAAAAGTAATTTCCTGTTTCTGTGTCAGTCCAGTGGAAAAGATCAAAACTGAGTTTTCTCTATTAGGATAAAGATAAATGTATCACTTTGACAAATCATACCGCTATCATTACAGTCGGTGTCTAATCCTCCTTTTAGCTCTCAAACAACAAACAGAATCTCCCATAATGCTCTCTGCTTGCTGGGCAGAAGACATTCAGAGGGGAGGGGGGGGTGAACAACAGACGCGATGACAGCGATGTAGAAGAAGCATTCAAAGGGTATTGTTCTGTATTTCAGAAGGAAACGGGCTCTTTCATATATTTATATTTGTACAAACATTTAGATCATAAACATCTCAAGCACCATAGATGATAATATTAACAAATCTTAAGAGTTGCTATCCGTCCAAAACAAAAATGGAACCAGGCAGAGATCTATGCCTCTTAATTTGGCCATTATCCTTTTCTTTCTTTAGTTCTCTTTCATTCCTTTATATATCTTTTTTTAATTGTTCCTTTATCATGTATGTGTCCTTTTAATAAAATAACTATAATTGTAGTCCCATGTAAGTATTTCCAGTCTAAATTCACTACTTTGTTCCAATAACACAGGCCTTTAAAAAAGGACATTTAACACTGTATATCAATGGGCTTGTCTCGTGCTTGTGTATTGTGTGTTCCTTACAATTTACTCTGAAACATCTCTTTAACCCTACTTCCATTCGCTTACTATCATACATAGTCTCTACATGGTCCCATTGCACTCAAATAAAAAAGGATACCTTAATATAAAACACACACATTGACAAATCATTCAGTTTCTTTTAGAATAAAGCAGAACAACACGGATACAAATAACAGACAGTCTGGCTGTCAAGTCAATCGATGGATCGGAGAAAACACGTTTTCATCTCCACTCCTATGTGACTCAGACGTTTCATTGCTTTGTGAACATGAAAAAGCCATCACATCTGCATCAGGAGAAACATGCTGTATGTATGCCCCAGAGGGTCAGAATTCAGATGCTCAGATTCAGGTGCTCTGTTTGTAGGTAAAGTCGAAAAACATCGCCACAAAAAATGGCGTTTTTTTTTCTTTGTTTGAACACACGTTACTCTTGTGTTCTTGAAAAATCATGTACGTTTTTTCAAATTGGATATTTGGTCCTCACCGAGGACTTGTTCTATGTTTTGTAGGTCTTCTTTAACTCTTTTTATTTAGTTTAAATCTAGTCTCATCTCTCATCATTGCACCAAAGACCATTCAAACATACAGTATTAGTTTGTTTATGATATAGTGAAACATTGACCGACAGTAAAACATCACAGTCAGAAATGGCTATAAATTGAAAGATTTCTCAAGGACGCTGATCTTTTGTGGGGTTTTTCTATGCTAGCACCATACTCACTGCATGTACACAAATTCAGAGAGAAAGAGAATTGGTCTTGGTATTGTTGAAATGTTCGCAAGGCACTTATCTAAATCATTTTTCTTTTGTCCTCCTGCCTTTCTCTTGGTCAGTCTCTTTTAATAACTGCACAACAATACCAGGCCATTCTGTAGTCAGCACTCTGTTTGAACTCTAAAAAGTGCTCTTCTAAAATGATGTGAGATGAGAAATTGTTCATCTCCTCTCCTGCACCTCTTCTTTATCCTTCTTTGTTTAAAAAATGGGCAGTTTTTGTTCGACTTTCCGCTCCTTTCCTCTCGACATTCCTAAATGTCTGAACAGTGTAATTATTCTGAATCTCTGGAAACCCACATTCTCTTGGTTATGTTTGATGTTTCTTCTCAGAATCATCTGTCTGCCTCTTTGAGCAGCCATATTCATCTGATTCAAAGTGGCCCGTTCATTAGATGCTGTTCAATATCTGTGTCTGAGGTTGTTTCCAAGCCCCGAGAAAAAAATAAGGACTCATCTGTCTGTTGGCCTGTTAAATATCTATCTCTATTCTCTATTTTATCCCTCCAGCTTTTCGTCCACCTGTCCTTCTGCCTACTTTCATCTGGAGGAGACTTGAGGATGACATGCAGGATCGAGTGGTCAGTCATCCCTGTATCCCTCCTTGCAATTATCCAGTCATCTGATGAGATGTATCTGTGTGGGGGATATTTTGTAAAAGTGTTTGATTAATCGGTGGGCATATGGTCCATAGGGCGTCATCTAATTGAGTCCAGCTGTGTGTCGGCCTCTCCGTCCTCCAGCTCTCCATCTGTCTACCGATGTCTCGAGGACACGTCGAAGCAGGTGATCATCATGAGGTGGGCTTTGCAGAAGTTGACTCGGTTCTCCAGTTTGTCTGTCACTGTCTCCAGAGCCTCCAAATACTCCAGTGAGTCTACTTCGTAGGCCTGTTGTAGCTCAACTGAAAATGGACAGACGAGCAGATATAAAGATGACACACTTTGCTCCAACAATGCTCTATGTCATTTGTTTATGAGTATACAACCCATTTTAAAGTCTGATGGTATTCTATCTTTTTCTTATTATCAACAAATTCCATGAAAAGACCAAAAACTAGCGATTCTATATGGAGCCGGCCGCCATGTTTCTACAGTAGCCCAGAGCAGCCAAACCAAACACTGGCTCTAGATAGGGCCATTTGCGTTTTCATGTTTTAGCTTCGGCCGCTGTAGTTCTCCTATACACGCTTGGCAAATCCTACACACTCCACCTTTAAATACCTTCCTTTTAGACAGCAAGTCATATATTTAAGGAATGGATTGAACAATTGTTCTCTTAACAAACAAAAACAAAGCCTTTGGATGAGTATTACCTACACAATCTGAATATGTTAGTGCTTTTAAATTTCAACAGGCAAGAAACCTTACAGCTAATATGCTTGATAACTTATAATATGGATAGTAGCATATCAAGTCAATACGCTCGTAAAAATAGTCGTCTAACCTGTTGAGAACATTTAGTGTAGATTACATGATCAGGCACACACACACACACAGAAACAAATACACACTCCCTGATGTGTCAGACTCCTACTTACACTCGGTCGTCCATTTGTGCGGCTCCAGCATCAGGTGCTGTTTGGTTTGTTCCAGCTCCTTCTTCAGACACTGGTACTTGGCTCTGACTTCACTGATTCTCTGCTGACGGTGTTCCAACAGACGGAGCTTGGCACTGACATACACCACCTCCTGACACACAGAGAGAGAGAGAGAGAGAGAGAGAGAGAGAGAGGACAGAGAGGCAGATATGGATTTTATTCACCTTTTATTTATCTGGAGGACTCTGTTGTGAAACACATGTGGCTCTCTTTCAGCAGCAGCCTGCTTAACATTCACACAGTTGCATACATTCACACCTCATCGACCCTTCAGTGTGAACACAGCCGAGTGCTTTCGGACACTGAGCAGCTTCACTGGAGCAGTCGGGGGTTAAGTGGCTTTCTTAAGGCCTGCTGTAGGGAAAATCTATATTTCATGGTTTTCTCTCCCACCCTCGCTCCCAAAGCTCACAATGCTCCCTCCTCTGAATGCATAAAGGTTGAAGAGTGGAAACCTAAAAACCTGCGCCATGCATTAATTTGCAACGATTTCACGAGTTTCACAGAAAAACTCTGTATTCTGCTAAGTCTGGGGAATTTTTAATAAATTCTTAAATTAAGTAACACAGAGAGAAATGGTAGATTTATTTAAAAGAAAAGCTCCCTATTCATACAGAACGTAGTGCTAATGTTGATTCATTCATTTTGTGAAAATCCTTACTTGTTTTTTCAAGTCTCTTTCCACACACGTACAGTAACTCATGTCTATTTCCTCTCGTTCTCCTCCAGCAGCAGTATCCAACAGAAGAACACTTTTTGCTTTTGAGTGTGTCCCACAAGTATTATTCATCAAATCAATTTCTTTGACATCAAGTGCAATATGGCTCCTGCCCTCTGGGCCTCTTTCTCTGCTCTTTGGCTCTCCACCTTCTTTAATTATCTCCACACATCCATCCCTCGTTCTCCTTCAGCCTACCACCATACAGTACATTCTCCTCACACACTTTCTCTTTCTTTAACCATTACATGCTTTGTTTGATCCTTTTTTGTTTCCAAATACACTTCCACACTGTTACAATCTCTTTCTCCCTCTTTCCCCACTGTATGTGAATGAGATTCTTTTACCTGTGGAGATTGGGGAATTTCAATCTTCTCTGTGCCTGCCATATTTGTAATTCTCACATCAAATCCTCCTTTACCTGTACAGCCGGTGAAAACAACCTGAGGTAAATCTCGACCCATCTGAATATTGACATCCACACAATTGTGGGGAAAGCTGTGGTGTAAAAATATATTTGAAGAATGTTCACATTCTACCTGTATTTTATTTAGGATGAATGCACTTGAAGCACTTTACAAACTGAAGATTAAAATCCTAATTGTGTTTCCAGTTGTAATTGTTAAAGTGCATCACTATCAATGAAGCATCATGTGGATCAGGTTTGTTTCTCCCGTGACTCAGCCGCCTCCCTTCTCTCTCTCACCTTGCCCCCTCCTTTGTCTCTCCTCTTCTGCAGTCGCTCGACATCATCTATCTCATACACCTTGATCTCAAAGGTTTCTGCCGTTGCAGTCGCGCCACGGAGGTTTGAGGGAGTTGGGGGCCCCAGTGGACCATCTACCCAGCATGCACCTGGGCTGGACGAGGAGGAGGAAGAGGAGGTGATGGCCTGTTTGGAGGAGCGGTGAGAAGGTGAGGAGGAGGAAGAGTCCAAGGTCAGTGCTGGGATCAGACGACGACGCTGCAGGCCTGAAAGAAAAAATAAGGAGGACCATGAGGACAAAAGAAGTGTGTTACACACTGCCATATTTTATTATAAAGTTCCTTATTCAGTTATTGAGTGTTGTTCAATGCTTATTGTAAATGTGTCTTTCTTAAATGTTTCTAAAAGTGATGCATTGGAAAAAGTGGTGGATTTTGTCAGTGGCTGGTTTTCATCAAATTTAAAGGGAAACTCTATCCTTCAACGGACCTGATAGCCATTTCAACCATAAACCAGTGCGCTACACCACTCAAACTGCTTTAGCACGGCTTAGCTTGATACTGAACTGAACTGAATTTACTGCACGCAACCAAAAAATACTCAACTAGCCTACCATAAATCAACAAATTGACATTTTTACTTTGTCAGTTCTAATTAAACAAATGGGATATAACGTCTTAATCAATGACCTTTGAAACTGTTGGTAGGCTGTAGGCTTTGGACAGAGCCAGGCTATCTGTTTCCAGTCTTTATGCGAAGCTAAGCTAACGGCTGCTGTCTGTTGCCTTATATAGAACAGACAGATATAAGAGTGGTATTGATCCTTCATTTATATGACGGCAAATCAATGTCAAGATCCCCAAACACAAATGAGATCCACACACACGCACGCACGTGTGTGTTTGTGTGTGTGAAGGTCCCGTGCCTGCAACTCAAATGGTGTTTTTTAGTAGCAGATTGAAAACCATCTTTATACTGCCACCTAACAGCCATGTCGGGAATGATATCCGGCCAATCCAAAGATGAGGATTGTAACCAATTCAATTTAGTGACACAGTGGTGAGTGGGTCCGCCCACTTACTGTCAAAAAGAAAAAAACACAGTGAAAGCTTTACGAGCAGAAGAGCAGTGATAGAAGTCGTGCACCAGCAGACGCTTGTCGCCCTCAAAGCATGGTTTTCTCCTTTCAATTTTGCTCGCGTGAGAGTGATGTGAAAGCGCTGTTTGAGTTGCACGCACGGGACCTCTACACACGCATGCGCGTTGATGTCATTGGAGCCGATTTTGACATTGACATCTAACTCTCTGCAAGGAAGCGCATTTTGCAAAATATCAAATTTATGCTTTAATTTAACATGAGGATTACATGGTTTATGGGGTTACAGAGGACCTTTCAAGATGAAAGACAAGCTGTGTGTTAATAAATCTATCTACAGCCATACAGTAGATAGACCACAACTTAAGTGTCCTTGCGCTCAACAGGGAACCCCTATTTGTTCACTCTTTACCATTTGCTTTGCATCAGAGTGAGTCACTCACAGAGGAAAACAGGAAGATAGGGTATAGATATAAAAGCATAAGCTGAGGAAAGAGATCATGGGTGGTAGAGGAAAGAGAGGGATATGGATGAACAACTGGAGAGAGGCAGAAAGGAAAGGACAAAGGAAAAGTATTGACTGATTGAAAAAGCAGAAAGGGAACTAGAAACAGATAATGGAGTGTGAAGTCAGATAAAAAGTTTAGTCTCTGTTCATGAAGCTCACAGATAAGAGCAGCAGGTCACTCTAATCTGCCCACAACGCTAGAATGAACACACACATTCATACATGCACACACGCTTTGCATAGATATTGCCAGCTATGTAGGAATGAGAGTTATCTGATTCACTAGGAACTGAGAGAGAAAGTGTGACGGAGGAGGGAGAGAGTGGTGATTTTAATAAGGTTGCAGCTGTCTTTTGATCTCATTGTGGCACAGGAAGGTCAAGCAGAGACATTAGTTTTTCATTAGGAAGCGGATTATAAGAGGACAGAGAAAGAATAAGGGTCCGCAGAGGGGAGAAGGTGCAGGGGGAGAGAGTTGGACACATGTGGGAGAGGAATAGATGAAAAAAGACGAGGAGAGGTAGAGACATGGCATATTATTTTTTTAGATCATTATTGAATCCAATCTAATGGAAATCAAACATGAAGGGAGAGTCAACTGGAGATGTGATTAAAATTCCGGTCGCACTAACATCTTCACACATTGCTTCAGTCTGTTGCACATCTGTCTGTTGTTACTATTTTTATTCTGTATGCGTGAATTTGGACTGAATTGTTGTATCCATCTTGGACATGTGCAACAAACACAGACCATCCTCTCTGTCTTCGTGTGATAGTTTGACAGTGAATGCTCTCTGAGAAGTTTGTGGTTTTAAGCAAAATTAGATTAAATCCAGACTTTATGCTGCATGGAAGAAGGGGAGACTGCATACTCATGTATGGAAAGGGTTACTCCATTTTAAATTATTTTTCAGAGACACACCAGGAAGAGCTGCCTCTGTCCAATCTAATTTTATGCACATATCCATCCTCGTGGTTAACCAGTAGAGTGTAATGTGGCGGGCACATTAGCAGCCTCTCTGTGTGCTGTTCTGGTGAATATATATTCATTACAGCCCACACCAGCAGATTCCCTTTACCATTTCACAGATGGGTGGTCAGGGTCACCTTTCCTACCTGCTAACTCCTTCTGCAGCCACAGCTTCGTTCACTTTTCCCTGACCCGTTCAGTGATTTCTCATTTTGCTTTTTCACCGATGGATTCTCCTCATACAGGTATTTCTTGTTGTTTATGTCAATCCTTAATTTCTTAGCATCTATTTTGTTTTTAAAAAGCCTTAGCAGTCTCCTGACCACATTTTATCAAAGCTTTCACCTCTATAGATTTCAAAATACAAAAATGATTTCTGATGCTTTTCAGCTCTAAAAGCTACAGCACGTGTGCATGCTGAAAGTGGGCAAGAAATGAATAGATATTGAGAACAGAATAAACTCAATAAGAGTGGTCATCTTTGCATGTGGCATTGGGAATGTGTTCACTGATTGAGAAGTTAATTAAAAAGTAAGCTGATCCCCAAAATGATATATGCCTTTCTTGTCATCCTCCATGATACTCTAAAATCCAATTAAATGACGTCATATCAGCAATAGTTAGAAAATAGGTTTGATTGTGACCTGTGTTGCTCCGGCTCTTCTTGCTGCTCTTGGAGCTCCGTCTGGAGGAGGTGGTGGCTGAGCTGTGCTCACTGAGGGAGTCCTGGGCGGAGGAGGTACTTCCTGTGTTCTCGCTGCTGTCTCTCAGCATGCTCTCATAGCCACTGCTGCCTCCACTGTGGTAAAACAGGGCTGTTTTCCCCATGGCTGGGGGGAGCTCGCCACTCAGTACGCTGCTGTTAGAGGCAGATCACAGTTGAAGGTAAAATCAAATGTTTTAACCAGCTAACATTTAGATTTTGACATTTCTCAGGGACAGTGAGATCATACCTGTTGTCACTAGCATGGCCGCTGCTGCAGCGGTGTGGTTTTCTGGGAGCTGTGATCTTGCTGTAGGGTGAGGGCAGCGTTTGGACCACTGCTGTCCTCTCCTCACCCGGACCACCTCCACCTCCACTACCACCACCACTACCACCACTACTTCCTGCTCCAGTTCCTCCTCCACTGAGAACAGGAAAATAGGATAAATTATTACAGATTATTTTTGGAATTAGTTTTAATGCCATTTTGTCTGTGTTAGTTAATAATGCACTGTTGAGCAGAGGGAATGAAGGACACTGATGGAGGCAAATATCGCGACATGCACCATGAACCTTCAGGATTTAGTTATGCATGCTGTTATTGATGATATTCTTACATATCACATGAATGGTTTCTGTACTACTACTGCCTAGAAACTGTCACTGGCGCGTCATATTTATTGTCATGTAATGAACTCAATTCATATATCATATGTATTTTTTTAATTTTGTCCTACTAAATGCCTGAAATGTAAAATGAAATAAAGTAAAACTGACTAACCTTGCCCCTCCAACTCCTCTGTCCTCTGCTGGATCTGTGCCACCTCCCTGGGCATGACTCCTGGAACGGGAGCCTGCACTTCCCTGGAGGAGCTCTGAGATTCGACCGTTGACAGCCCGGAGAGGCAGCTTGGCAGCCAGGCTTCCCCCTCGACTGCGGCTCAAAGACTGGGTAGACCAGGATCCAGGGGAAGGTCCCTGCTGCTGCAGAGGGCCCTGGACTGAGCTCTGGGGCTGAGCAAACAGATAAATTGCTTAGGTGGATGTAAGGAGAAACGGAGGCCATGATGACTTGAATTACTTGCATTAAGTACGATGGTCTCGCAGTCATTGTTAAAACTGTTTGGTTCGTCTAGTTTAGTCTTATGAGCTGAATCATGTAGTGTATTGCTGTTAAAAGTGTGTTAATTTAGAGTAAAGAAATATTTGTTCCTACCTTTCCATTAGGAGGAAGGCTGGAGCTGCGGCTGGAAGATTGGCTCAAAGACTTGGTGGAGAAGCTCAGAGTCTTAGTGCTGGATGCAGACAGACTCCTGGCCTTGGGACTGCTGGTCATCAGCAGCTTACTGACTGCTGAGATCTTTGACTGGGTGCTGGTTTTGGCAGGTGACTGTGGAGCGCTGCTTGGACTGGGACTGGCACTGACACTGGGGCTGCTGATGTTTCCAGTTGGAGAAGATACTGATCCAGCACGGGTGAGGCTGCGCCCAGTACGAGGCATGGTACTGTCCCCCCTCACTTCTCCTCCTCCCCCTCTCAGGCTCCCCCCTCTCTCCAGAGAGAAGCAGTCGTAGTGGTGGGAACCACTGTGGGAGCTGTGGACCCGACCCAGAGAATTGGTCCTGTTTGCAAGCTGTTCCAACTTGGCGCTGAAGAGTCTGCTGCTGTCTATGCTCGAGCCTCGTTGTCTGGTGATCCCTGCATCATCTGCTGAGATGCCCGGCAATGACACTCCGTGGCTGGGTTGGTGGAGAAGGCTGGCTGCCCTGTTCCGCTGGTCAAGGCTGGACTTCCGTATCGGTGGCAGAGGTGGGATTCCCCCCTTCTTGTGGGAGAAAAAGCCTAGTTTTACAGTTGATCCTCGGCGGTCAAGTGTGGCTCGAGGACTGCAGGGAGTTGAAGTGGTGACACCGAGATTACGGTACTCGTTTCCATTGTCCAAGCCGTCGTGGCGGTTGAGACGGTGCCAGCCGCGGGGAAGACTGGCAGTACGGTGGATATCTGGGCTGTAGATACTCGTCAGACATTCTCCCTGGGCAACAATGGCCACCATCTCACAGCCATCCACCACTCTCTTAAAGGAATCTGGAGACGACATAATCTCACCACCTGAACTAGAGCTGCCATGATCCCCACCTGGTGATGGAAGAATAGCAAATGATAAAGAACATTGACTTACTTTAAGAATCCTATCTTTTACTTTTAAACAACATTTCCCTGTTTCGTACCATCAGGCCCGGACTGTCTACTGGCCAGCTGATTGACCTGAAGTGTCAGTGTTTTAAAAGCAGCTATACCTTTCCGAGGTTGAGTCTTATGTTTATAGATATTGAAAATAAAGACCTGCTCTGTTCTGTCAGGTGGATATACCCCCTCTTACTCAGAGCTACCAGAGTTTCATGATGATCAACAGAAGTCCAGTCAGAGCTGTGAAGAAAAAAATATTCATTATGGAAGTGCCGACCTCTTGAAACTGAAGACATTAGGATGTTTTTTAAGGCACTATTGTTGGGTAGTAATAATGTTAAAAGATATGTTACTGGCAGGAACGGTAAACATAAAAAATATTTCAACAAAGCAGTATACTTGATCTGTTGTGAATGCGTGGAGATTGGCATGGCCTGGCCTGATGGTAAGATTCACAGTCTGATTTATTATCCCAGTCCAACCCCACTTACAATCCCTGCAGAAGCTCCGATGGTCTCCGGTCGCAGCTCCCGCCGGACTTTTTGAATACTCTACGTTCCTCTTCTCTGGCTTCACTTCACACACAAGCTCCTTGGACCTCCCCTCCTCCACAACACGCTTCAACCATGGGTCTTCAAAACTCATCTCACTGGAAATAGAAGCTAAAAGCGGTGCATTATATTTGCCTGGGTCTTTCATTAAGCTGGTCTTGGTAGGTGAAGAGAGGATGGTTGGTTCCTGTATAGCCATGGGTTTGACACTGATGGTGGTCTTGAAGGGAGAGAGGTTACCAGGTCTTGCCAGAATTTGGATGTTAGTTTTAGCCATGGATGGAGGCAGTTTCCTCAGCCTGTCTTTGGTTGCAGTAGCCTTATTACCCCCGTTTTCTGACAGCACCACCTCTCCTTCTAGACTCCCCCTTCTCGGGCTGCCACCGTTCTCATAAGCACCCAGACCCTCCAATCCGAACAAAAGGCTCTGGTTGGGTTCAGGTTCAGCCAGGGCCTCCCCTTGCTGGCTCTGGGACTGACTGAAGCTGTGGAGAGACTGGTCAGCTTCACTGCCCATGCTCAGATCACTCATCCAGGAGGAGATGGGTGAACCACAGTTAGACATCACTGTGGAAAAGGCTTCACCTTCTATCCGCAGCTTGGCCATGGCCACCTACAACAGGACACAATTCAATTGGGTATGACATCTTAAAATTCAAAAAACAATGATTTACACAATGATTACACTATGAACTATGAGAATTGAATTTCATAAGATCCAGGCGCTGGTCAAGTAGTAAAAGATTTTATTCAAATTATGACAGCTAAAGATTATTTTGTCAAATTAAGTGGTATTGAAGATAATAAATACTGTAAATCATACGGCGATTTGAATTCAAACTTTTAATCGAAGGTATACATATACGTGATTGATTGGTTGATAATGGACTCACTGAGTCCATCATTCAATCAGATGAGACAGAATTTCTCGCAAGTGGCAGCCATGTTGGCCCCACAAGCCGTGTTGATCTGTATTTGGTTCTGGCTCGAATATCATCATATCAGCCATATGTGTGAACATTTGCTTTAGTTTGGGATACATTTGCACATGCCAAATGATCTTAGTCACCGTAAATGCAACGTGAGTCAGTGACACTAACCTCTGCCATGGCAGCAACATCTGTAACGCCTGAGGTTGTTGCAGGACCTGCAGGCATGTGATAATCCTCCACAGCTCCATCCTCGACAGTACTAATGAAGCAGGATGCTTGAGAGCCTGAAGCAAGGGCAGTGACGGAGCAACAATGACTTTTGAAGCTGATGATGCTCGTTGGACGACAGGTGAGGTCCTGACTCTCCATAAGAGCTGTAACATCAAGGGTGTCCTCCCCTCCAGAAGCTACAGTGTACACCGGTTCATCCTCCCCAAGTGAGATCGGTCCAACTGCTCCGACAGAAGCTGCTGGTCCTGAGGCTGCAAGTGGAGTGTAAGAACCAGGTTACCACATTTATGTTGTTAGTTTCCTAGCTGTTCATATTTGTCCTCATAATTCTCTTTCTTTGTGTATGACTCATATGACCTATTTTTGCATCTCAACCTCCTTTCCTTGTATAAAAATAGCAATGTTTTAGTTCAACTCACCATCCCTGTGCGTGTCCAGAGGAATCGGTGGGACGTCATCGTCACAGAGTGTCTCTGCTGATCCCAGGCTGGCAGACAGAGACTGTGCTGGCTCTCGGACTTGTGGGCTCATGCCCACCGGAGGAGTCCTGGACAGCAGGGAATCTGTGGAGGATCGACCGCTGTCTGCAGCCAAACTGTCTGCAGAATCAGAAACACACATTTGCCATCGTATCTCATTTTGTTTTCCAAGTGCAGAATAAAAGGAAATTGGCTTCACACTATGATGCCAATTTGGAACCACTGGCTATTTTACTGATAAAATGTGCTGCGCTGTAGTGACTCAGTATGTGACTATATTTTAAATGGCTTAAGACATTCATGTAGACTCTGTTATCAACTTTTGGCATACAACAGCAACAACATTATCTGCCAGAGGGACTCCCAATAACAGGTTGTTCATACAACATTAAGACATAAGCAGAAGCAATACAGCACTGCATTCTAAAGCATAAACAGAGAAAGAAGCATACTGTCTGAGGTCAAAGCGTCGGTGGCCTGTCCGTCTTGAGCCAGAGTGTGTGAGGACATGGGGGGCGTTGCCAGCGTCACGCACTTCTGGGTGTACACTTTACACCGCTGGGAGGGGGAGGACGGAGGCCTGCAGAGGAATACAAGGATCAAACATTATGGAGCCGGTCTTTGGCGCTGCTGCCTTCTTACACATTTAGACTGTCCTTCATTGCTGCTTACGGTTAATATAGTGAAAATAGAAATTATTTTTGTCTTGGTGTTTTTTAGACATCTTCCAAATTTCATTCAAGCTGAAGTCCACAGTCAACGTTATTGTCCACACACACGTGTACCTTACCTGTAGTCGGAGGTTTTGGTCAGGCTGGCGATGCCGAGGCGTGGTGATCCTAAAGAGCGGGCCTTTCCCTCAGTGTTACTGCCCACATTCAGACTCTCACGGCTGTTTAGAGAGACAGTAAAGGAGACATCTTCTCAATTACAGTCAGATCCTTTCAAATGGCTAATAGCAACATATGAAAAACAAAATTCACACCAATCATACATAACTCCTCCTGTCCTCACCAGTCATGCAGGGAGCTCCTAGCCCTGTGCAGGGCGTTAGAGGTGATGCTGCTGCTTCCTGTAACACTCCTGGTAGCTATGGGGGAACCAGAACTCTGAGCCAGGTTGTGGATCATTGTCTGAGCCAGCTCTGCCTCTTCCACCACCTCCTTGATCTCCTGTAGCTGCTGGTCATTGGTTCTCCTCCTGGAGGTTGCTGCTGCTGAGGAGGAGAACTGCATTGCACCTCCTACAGCACATGCAGAGCCTGTGGGATGTTGGACAGAACAATGTTTTTTAAATCCCTGACACTATAAAATGGGACTTGACTTGATGCTGAGTTACAGAACTACAATTGTAAAACACTTATATACAGCATATTTAGTCAATGAATAAACCTGTTTTACTTTCTGTATCCAACACAGCAGCAGAGCCAGGAGCAGAAGGAGCTGAGGCTGGGACAGCTGAAGATGGACATGGCTCTTGTTTGGCACCTTGTTTGCTTGCTGGAACTTCTTCAAAGGGGAACTTTGCCACCTGAACAAAGGACAGAATGGATGAAAACGAGAAATAGAACCGAGGCCTGTACAAAATACTTTAACAATGAAAAGGTAATGCGTTTTTGAAACACAGTTGGAAGCACATGCTTATTGAAAGGCACAGAAAATGAACCCCACTTACATAAGCTGTGACAGCAAGAAAAAGGTTATGCAGATACTGTACATGCAGAACATACTAAACAGATACAAACAAAACCCTTTTTCCATTTGAATAGATAGTGTTTAACTTGTCAAACAACCCATCAAATTTAAATACAGCATCTCTTTCTCGTCTCTGCTATATTTAGTTGTTTTTCTTTTAATAATAAAAAAAAGAAATGACAGAAAACTCAAATCACCTCCTCGCTGCCATCAATGCAGTCCAGTCTCTCCTGCAGCTCAGCAAAGGTGTTGCATTTCAGGCACTCGGCTCTTTCCTCTGGGACAGGGGCCAACGGCTGCCCAAGCAGTGACTGAGAGGGCTGAGACAGAGGCTGAGAGAGGACACTGGGTTGGTCTTCTGGCTGAGACTGCACCTGTTGGAACAGAAATCATGAGTGAGTTGCATCAAATATTATTCAGATTACTGCAGATTGTCTAAATATTATATTTACACTAAAATGTAAATATAATTTAACTACCTTGTTCTGGGCTCCAGCCGCCTGACTTTGACTTTGTGTTTGATGCTGTTCTGACGTTTTACCTCGAAGCAAAGCAGGAATAATTGGTACAAATTCCGGTGGTCCCTCGTTGTCCGTAAGCTCTTTATCTGACACTGCAGCCCCATTCGGGCCCACGTAGATCACCGTGTCACATGACTGCTCGCTGCTCGAATATTCGTCAGGGTCACTGGACAGTCGCAGCAACGGAAGGTCAGAGTCGGTGTCACCTCGATGATGGAAAGGTCGCAGATGGGTCGGACGACGCATGCGACCCTCCTCGCAAGAGCTCTCTCCTCCAGAGGAGCTGGAAGTGTATTGCTGAGGAGGGATAGAGACAAGCAAGCAAGAGGCAGAGGTAGTGGTGAGAGAGAAATATTCCCTTTTTAGATTTGCAGAGCATGATTTTTTTTTTTTTTCATTTAATTGACAGTTCACACCGGAGAGCGATGGAATAGAGAGAGAAAAAGATGACATTCACTCGAATCCTGGACATGCAGCTTAGCCAAGTAACAGATTTAAGATAAGAACTTAAATTTTATTTACTTATTCCTATTTCTATCACAAACTGGCACTTTCATGTATCTACTGGCTTTTTCTTCAGCCTAACAATTTTGAAATAAGTGATCTCATGAAAGGTGAAAGATGAGAGAGGGTGACAGCAGCACATGTGATGCATGCAGTGACTTTATCTTGAACTTAATATACCTAAAGTTTCAGTTTCATGAAGCATTAAGGTTTGACTAAAACTCACCACTGTGACTTTAGTTTTCTTCTTTTTCATGCGGAGGACACGGGAAGCAATCTGGATGGTTGAAAGGGTTTCTGAGAAATCTCTGGGTGAGGCAGAGATGTGAGCAATCATGGTGGTCCGGCAGTTCATGTTGCCTAGCGACTCCCTTAGCAACATGGTGAGTTTGCTGTCCCTAGTAACAGACACACGCCGAGATGTGAGCTCTAAATGCACTTTGGAAATGCACACAGTTCCTCTAACAGACACCCACACACGTATGACATTTGACGAAGGATTATTAATAGCTCGGCTTTGTTACAGTCTATGTAATAATGACACTAGGCTAGCATATTCATATAAGTGAAATAAAGATTCAAGAGGCAAAGTTAATGGTAGTTATTGATTATGTCTATTGATCAACGCTGCTTAAACACATGACAGTTTGCTATCCAAGGCTAAAGCTAACACAGTCTTAAAAGAAGCACTCTGGATATTATGTAGCCCAATATTGGGAGATGATCTATCTCCCAGAGAGATTACACTAGCAGATGGGAGAGTAAAAGTAGGCTGTGTGTTAAAGAAACGACTTTCTCCTGGGTGGGCTACTGCAATCATTCATTGCCTTTTATGTGTGTGTGTGTGTGTGTGTGTGTGCGTGTGTGTGGAGGCCTGCAGGCTGATGGTGAGTAAAGCTCCTCTGTGGCCCAATACCTCACGCTGCTGTCCCCCTTCTCTAAAAACACAGCCTGCAGGCACGTCTCACACACGTATGTGCACAGCCTCACATCCTCACAGATACACACACACACGTATGTATACACTCCTATCTTGACCTCCTCTTTCTCGTTCATGCTTCTCTCCTCTCTTTTCTCCTTTCTCAGTTTGCTGCCTCAGGCTTCAACAAACCCTCGTCTCTCTCCCACCTAGATCTTTCTCTATCTCGCTCCCCGAGATTAATGTAAGTAAATTCATGACTCATGAAGTATCCATTTGCATGTTAATTGAAGTGCTGGGGATGTTGAATGAGATCTAACCTCTCAGTCTGTGCTAAATGTATTACCCTTTTCTTTTCTTTTCTACCAGGGAAGACTACTGTATGTGGCATGATGCTCTCTTTGATTAAAACTAGCCTATAATCGAAGCAGCTTCTAAATTCATAGTTCACCATTATTAGATACTAATATTGAGCAGCACAAATAAAGAAGCCACATTGCAAACACGCTCACTCACAGCTTTTATACTTATGTATGACTGAGCTAATAAATTAAGGCAATCTAGACTTTCCTGAAGTGCGCTGGAATTTCTATACTTATATTGCTAATATTAGCAATCGCAATGGTCAAGCAGGATATTGGATAATAGAACAACTGACTGTGTTCCTGCAGTGCCTTTAGAGACTCCAGACAGAGTGGGGACTTTGCAAGGAGAGAGATACAGTAAATCAGATGGAAGTGGTGGGATTTTTGGACAAGGAGCTTCAGACAGCCCCTGATGAGAAAGGTTTAAGTTTGGTGAACGTGAGCAGAGCCTTTAAATCTACATGAGCATGAACCGCTGTCCGTCTGTCTGTCACGCTGAGATGCTTCGATTCATGTCTGGACAAGAGCCAAAATCTTGATTTTGTGGTACCAGACAACTGTCTGCCCTTTTTAATTGAACTGGGAAGCTATATACACATGACAACGTCTACTAATCAACTGGGATGGAATCACCGGTTACCTAGCAACAGCACTGGAACAGGACTGGGATTATAAGAACAGGATGGGACCCCATCCCAAAAGTATTGAAGCACTGGGAGACTGTCACGGCCTTTAACTGTGATGAAAGGATTGGAGCAGATTTCTTGGGCTCAAACTAGATTCATGCACATTTTTAGTTTAGTCATTTCTTCCAATATTTTCACATCACAAGAAAGACTGTTTTTAATTGAGGCTCAGTTTGTCAGTTGTTTTGGCCCATTTCTTTAGTCCAGACTGAAACATCTCAGCAACGACTACTGGATGGTTGAAGTGGAAGTTATCCACGATCACCACTGACATCAGCTTATGCTCCAAAGCCTTTGCTCAGTCATTTGTGATTCTGTGGTGACCGTTATGTTGAGGATCCTTGGTTCCAGAGAAGTGGCAGTAACACTGCATACATTTGCTAAACCAGTCCAAATCCCCTGACAATCCGACAACACTCCGAGTCATCAGTGCCAAACCAGACTCAGCACAGCTTTGCTTGCAGCTTCAGTGTTAGGTAGCGTAGCAGGTTGTTTTGCAATGTAAATGCAAAAGCTTGTGATTTAATTAACCCAGCAAGATGCACAGAGCTACAAAGCCCTTAAGGGGAGTGGAATAGCAAGAGGGAAGGTGGGAAGAAAAGGTAAAATGAGGACATTTACAGTTTGGTCCATCACCTGTACACTGCCTGAGCATGCCAATTGTTACTACAGCAATTATTGTTTTTTCCCTGTTACATGTATTTTTATTCTATTACTGTTTTAGTCTAAGGTCTCTGACTGTGCTATCTCTCCATTTCTCCTCTCTCTCTCTCCTTTGCTCTCATTGTCAGTTAACCAACAAAATGAATTTGATGAATATGTAACAGCAGCTGTTGTTGTTTATAGCATTAAGTCCCCAAATCCTGAAGCAACTTAAGAGATCTCTCGTATACTTTCCTCTCTTACTCACCTCACCAAAACATCCTGCTTTCCTCCTCATTTCTCCTCTCCACACTTCTTTTTCCAAATTGTTTTCTACCTCTATTTCTTCTCCTTACTTTATTAAAAGCAACTTTGCTCCTCTCCTCTCCTCTCCTCAAACATACATGTGCACACACCACCTTACTTGTATGGGATGTGCTTGCTCCCGTTGACCAGGGCCAGGATCACGTTGCCGAGGGCAGATAGAGAAAGGCACAGAGGGGCCGAACTGGGCAAAGAGTTCTCCCTGCTTTTCACACTTTCTCCTGCTCCTCCTCCTCCTCCTCCTCCTCCTCCTCCTCCTCCTCCTCCAAGTACTTTGAGATCACAACTGCCCAAGTCCAGCAGGTGGAGGCGACTGCGACCTCCTGACACTTGGAAAGTGAGAAAATGTGTCAAAAATGGGGGAGGAAAGATGGAGGAGGGTAAGGGGTACAGATACAAAACTAAAGTACCCCTATCTATATCATTAAAAAAACAATTTCTGTGGTGGTATTTTTAGGAGTATAGATCGGTTTGAAAGTGTACAACTATTGAATGTACCTCTCAATATATCACAGGAATGTGTACCAACATGTACACTTAGCACATAGTTAATTGAAAACGTTGTTCTCTAAAGGTTGATACAGTGAAAAATGAATTAAAAGAACTTATGTAAACATGACTGAAGACATGTTGTGTTCCCACATTAGTGGTTTACGTCATCCTCAAATATCCTCATTGTCTGCATGTGATACATACACATGTGTGATGTGAATCAATCTGAAGAAAGATTTCAGGATCATACAGTCTGTGACAGGTATGTGCACTATTTATCCATAGTGACTATAAATAAATGCATTGATCTGTCAATCATTGTTGTGTACACACGCCTTGCTTTGTCTTCCACGTGTTGAAGCAATATTTCAATAGTAAACCGCACGTTTGCGGCTGCTTTTATTCTAATAGGATTATGTGTGATGTGATTTGAACAGTACAGATACTGTAGTATCTGCAGCAGTAGAAGTAGTGATTGTTTGTTTGTTTGTTGTTTTTAATGTTGTAGTTATGTTAATCTTTTTATTTTTACTTTTGTTATTAGAACAAATTGTACTTACTTCCTCCTTTGCCTGTCTTTTCCATGCGGTACTGGTATATGTGTAATGTAAACAGCATGTGTGAGTTTCTGTGTTCTTCTTCGGTGGTGTTGGGGCGTTGGCTACTGTGGCGAGCTGCTATGGCTGCATCCAGAAACCAGGCTGCCTTCTCTGGGGTCGGAGCACGCAGTTCAGACTGGTTCTGGAGCTGGAAGATGTGTGGGAGGAGGAAGGTTGTGTGAATATAAAAAAGGAGCCAGACAAGAGGGAAGGTACAATTTAATCTTAGCTAAAGCTCGATTTACCTTCCAAGAAGTGTCCAAACACAGATAATACTGATACACTGATTGATTGGCATATTCAAATAAAGCATTTTCTAATTTGTCTGCAGGTATTGGGGACAGAGATAGAGAGAATGCAGAGGTGAGAACGAGAGACGGACATGAGTGTGTGTGTGTGCGTGTGTGTGTGTGTGTGGTACTGCGGATATCATTACCGATGAGATTATGTCAGATTAGTTAAGGATTACACAGCTGTTCTTGTATCAGACCCTATAATCCTATAAAAGATAAAACTGCAGCTCAACACACACACACAGAAGTTCACCCTCTGTCACTCAGTTGTTTATGGCGCTCTTCTACATACACACATTCAGACTGCTATGTAGTTACTAACCTAATGAACGACAATGACATTAATCATAATGGTTATTACATTTAGTGCCATGTAAGTAGCCCTTTGTTGTCTGAGTCACGCTCATCAAAGTGAATTTACTGATTGCAATCAGTAAATTCAAAAATGTCACCTAAAGCATGACCAATTTAAGAAAAAGCTTGAATAAATCAAACAATATCATTTTTTTTGTAGTTTTTCCATTTTTGTCTTTGTCATTGAGTCTTTTGCACTTGTTCTTCTTTGATTCCGTCAGAGTGTATTTTTAGTAACACAGCTATTTCTGGACCTGATGTTTTAAAAGATGGCAGGTTTATTTAGACACTAATAGCATACTAAAGCTCTCATATTGTATCTGCTGCTCTAAGGTGAGTGTTTGCATGACCAAGCTTGCACATGCCACATTAGCTAAGACAACATAGAACTGCCTGAGGCTACAAAAAACAATGGGAAAGCATATTGATAACAAGGCCCAAGGCTGTTCATACACACACTTGAAGGATTTAATGTACAGAATACACATTGCATAAACGAATGCTCCCGTCAGCTGCAGTATGTTTAAATGCGTGCATGTCTTTGTGCGTGTGTGTCTGTAAATTACCTGCATGCCACAGATGGGGTCCTCAAAAAGGTAGACTCCAGGTGACTGTCCATCCTGTCCATCCTGTAAGCTGCCTGTGGCGACTTCAGACAGCAAGTCTTTAAGGTTCTCCTCTTTTCCCCAAACCTAAACACACACACACACACACACACACACACACACACACACACACACACACACACACACACACACACACACACTAGTTGACTAGTAGTAGACATCACTTTGTCTTTTATTTTCTGACAAAATCCTTTCTCAAATTGATTTTGACTAATTGTGATCAAAGCATTTTTATAGTGAGAGTCCGGTCTTTATTAAAACCTTGTCAGAGAGAAGTCATTACTTGTGATGGCAAGTCAAGAGTTAAAAATACAACATTTAGGCAACTGTTGTCTGATATGACACTGCCAGTACCCCAGCTACTGCCACTACAACTTAGAAAAAACTGTTAGTAACCTCCTTTCCCAAATGTCTGTATCAGTAATGACACCTGTGAAACTCTGCAAGCAATGTCGGAAATTGAGGTCTCGCCAGTAACACTGACCTCGACTGCAGAGACACGGACAGAGAAGCGTGCTCCTGTTTTCTCCTTCCTCTCATTGATGAGCTTAAACAACCAGGAGATGGCACAGGGGATTATACCCAGAGTCTGGAGAGAGTCATCACGGCCAATCATGGTGTAGGATTTACCTGGAAGAGACGGACAGAAAAATGAAATAGGGGAAGGGTGAATGGAAAAAAAGAACATCATCGAAAAAGACTTCAAGGGAGAAAGGTGCTTTGTATGAATAGATTTGTGTCTGTTTGCGTGTCTGAACATGCATGTGCACACGGGGCCTCTAGATCTGTCCCTTTGAGCAGCAAACCCCCCCACACACACACACCTGCTCTGACTCTCAGGAGTTGGAGATCAAACACACACATAAACAAAGCCATATGTCACACCTAACAATCAAACCGACACAAACATTTACACATAAACAGAGGACATCAAAAGCCTGACTCGTGTGGCGCAGGGTAGAGAAACAAATGTGCTCAGATTTGTTCAGAGACAGCGTGGTGGGTCGGTTGTCAGCTACAGTACATTGTAATTTTACATTGTTCACCCTAAATGTCTCCTGGAGCGATTAAACTTACTGTCGAAACAAATATGCATCTCATGATTTGTCACAAAAATGTTTGGAGAACTAGTGAAGAAAATAGAAAACCTGATCAACAAAAAGGGTTGTACCATCGCATTGTTTATACGGTGTTGAATGAAATCCTTCTAAGTTCACACAAGCACAATGTCAGACTCCTCTGGATAAAACCTCAAAATGATGTGAATGAAATGTTAAAGAATGCATTAAATTCAGCTATCAGCTGCATCAAAAAAGCAACACTAGGTCATTTACTTTGATTTAATTGATTTACCAGTTGATTTCCTTTGATTTAACAAATCTGACTCCCTCAGTGATGGCTCTATGTAGTACCGCTACATAACCACAAAGCACCTCCTTTCTCTTTTTTGCCTGTGGACTGTGTATATGTGAGAGAGCCTTGAATTACACATCGACGTGAGTATATGTGTTTCCTTCTGTTCTGTGTACCACAGGCTGTCAATACACGGTCAGCTAGCTGACTGTTTCACTGACTAACGCTGCAACATAGTGACTCTTCGCTGCAGGGGATGAAGCAGTGTGTGTGTGTCCATGTCTGTGAAGATGATGTATATTCCCGGCAATTGGTATCATCAAACTGAGCTGCTGAGGCTGTCAGCGAGAAAGTGAACAGGGTGAGAACGTGTGAGAGAAGAAGGCAGCACTGTATCATCAGTTCAAAGACTCACACATTTGAGCTTACAAACACACACACACACACACACACACACACACACACACACACACACACACACACACACACTCTCTCACACTCTTCATTACTAAAGGATGATCCATCCAAAGCCAATAATCACATAACCAATACCATAATCCATCAGAGGATTCAATTACATTCCTGAAGTTCATCCATTTATTTCAGTATCATTTTCCCAATTCAATGAAAACCTGGTTACTCTTTGTGAAAGTGTGCATGTGTGTAGATGAGTCCACTTGTGTGCATCTGAGTACCCATATGTGTCTACAGCCAAGGGCCACAGGGCCGAAGATAAATGCTCGTTGTGTTACTTTCCCCATTTTAATTAGGAAAAAGGTAATGCCATTATAATCCAGCCTCATTAAGATCTATGGCAAGAATTATCTCCTCTGCTGCTACCAGCCTGCAGCAGCCGTTTAATCCAAAACCAGCAATGTCAGAGCCTCTCTGCATCATTAATGTAACAGTAAAACTGATTGAAAGAGCAAACTGTCTATGATGGATCATATAAAAGTGCTTCCGGTACTAAAGCCAAGAAATTCAGTTATCCCTGTCATCACACGATCAAACACTGACAATAAGAGGTCTGTTTTGGGGGCATGTTTGGCATATTGGTTCCAGTCATATTACACACTATGAATCATCATCATGAATCATGACAGCCATGTGTCGATATTTGAAAGCTGAATGACAACATGTAAACATGGTGAGATACAAAACACAGACAGAGACAGGCTGTGTGATGTGTACACCATGTTGGGTTAGTATGATCTTTCCTCTTTGAGGGAGAAGTGGGCAGGTTCTCCTCTCTGCCCATTTATTACAACTTAGGTCTTATTTTCATATGTGGCCATCTTTATTATTCCTAGCTAAGCTTTGACTTACGTTGCTGGCCACACTACAAATGTGTTAAAGCCTTTTTATTGTCTTTGTATGTATTTTACAGTGTACCATGCTCCAAGGAACAGCGCTGGGACGTGATGTGATTTTGGCATAGTGGCTGCTTCTGGTATTGCAGTACCTCGTGACACTCCTGATTAAGTGGTTCAAATAATAATGTATTTGGAGGCAAAGCTGAGGTGTTATCTAATCTCTATAGTTAATCTGTCTAAACTGCTAGCTTTTTTCTTTTTACAACCTCATGCTTCTTGCCCCATTGGACTCGTTTGCATGGTCCCTTTCTCAGCAATTACTCTAACGATGTAAATATCTACAACTTACAATCAAAATACTTCTTCATAACTAATTTATAAACAAGTTTACTTTTACAATTGATCTGGCAAGGGATACAATCCCTGCAGCACAATTAGGAAACACAGCGGTTTGCATGTTGGTTTTTACGTAGGAATTCATTACTGTTTGTTTCAGGAAATGCATGGTCGTTAACACAGAAGTGTTCCCTGCTGAACTGCCAAATTCAAATTCCCTGCTTTCGTCCACTGCCAGCAGCTCAAGGGGACTTAGGGACTCCAACTGGCTGTATGAAGATCACAAGCCAAGAAGGGTAATGCTGCTTGCATGTACAGGGATAAACACAACAAGGGGTGGACCCCGGGTTGAAGAACATCTGTGTGTGTGTGTGTGTGTGTGTGTGTGTGTGTGTGTGTGTGTGTGTGTGTGTGTGTGTGGGGTGCCAGGGCATGTGTGTGGGTTCAGGCGTGTTGCAGAATGCAGTAAGGGGTCCTGACCCTTTTTAAGACAACTTCTCTAAAAAACAGCTTCGGAAGGATTACAGAGAGAGAAAAGAAGACAGAAACATAGACAGAGCAGACTGAGAATGCTTTCAGCTTCAGCAGACACTAATCCTCTTCTTTCTCTCTCTGATAGATGAGAGCCAGTGGAGAGACAGCCAAATGAAAGACTGACACACTGACGGTCAGACACACTCACACTAAAGATGACTCATGAGCCACACATGCTCTGATTTTGTAGTCTGCGTGCATGTGTGTGACAGTTACCAAGTTTGGAGTGTCCAAAGCAGAAGACACAGCCATCTGCTCCGTTCACCACCGACTGAATCACCTCTGCAACCGTTCCCGCGCACACCTCCGCCTAGCAACAGGCAGACAGAAGAGATGAAGGAAGAGGGTCAAGAAAAGCATAAATACCTGAACGTATAGAAGTCGTGGAAGGGAAGAATTCTGTTATTCCAGCTTGTGAGCATTTGTGCATTTTTCCAAGATACACGTTACTCCTACTGATAGCATTTTAGTCACACCACATGCATTACTATTAATCCTAAAATGTCTATTTTCATTTTACATTTATAGCGTTTGGTTGACTAGTGAAACCAAATAAAACAACACAGTGTTCAGCTCCTTAAGGAATAGTTTGACATTTTAGTAAATATGTTTATTTGACAGTTAGCTTAGCTTAACATAAAACTGGAAGCAGGGAGAAACATCGGCTAGCCTGACCTCTATCCAAGAAAATACACCTACCAGCACAAGTAAAGCTTACACATCAACAAATAGAAATGTAAAAACAACAGCTTGTTTTGTTGCATGCTGGAAACATTTGTTGGCCGGCCACAGAGACTTCCTGGTGCTGGTAACTGGATTTTCTTTAACTTTGGGCAGAGCCAGGCTAGCTGTTTGCTCTTGCTTTGAAACTGCAAAGCCAGGCTAACCAGCTGCAGGCTGTGACTTCATACTTAGCTCACAGACACGAGAGAGCCTATCGATCTTCTCATCTAACTCTCGACAAGAGAGTCAATAAGTGTATTCCCCAAAATGTCAAGCTGCTCCGTCAATATTGGATTTTATGTGCCACCGATGGGGGCTTTGCAGCCAGTTTGTCACCAGTCTGTTGACACTTCTGTAGATTGTTTTAGCCAAGTAACTATTTTTAGCAGAAAGTGAGAAATTTCCTCTATCTCCTGCTTGGAACTACATCTTGAAGGCTGATCCACTCACCCACTATGGCATTGATGTGGCATAAGACCAGCATTTTGTGTATATTTGTAATTATTTTTATAAAAAAGTTGTCTTTCCGCGATGATCATGGCAGGTTTTATATAAAAATCCTTTGCTTTTAAAACTCATAATCTTTTCTCTTACCTGTGATGCATCAGGAGGGAAAGCAGCATCAAAGGTGAACATCTTTGGAGGGACCTGATTGGCTCCCGCCTTTTTCTGGGATGCAGCGATTGGTGTCTGATTGGCTGAGGGGTCCATGATGGTGATCTGTTTCTTCCTGGGATCCACTTTAAGGAAGGAACTGGACTCAGCTGCGTCCGACTGAGACACTGGGCACACACGAACCATCACTTTCACCTGAGGGTAAGACACAGAAAACATACGAGTGAAACAACAGAGTATTATAGATAAAAAACGGCAACTGCAACGTTATCCCTCACAAACACCCGGATGCAGAATTTAAAGAGAAAGTCCTCCCAATAAAAGGATTCACACAACCTTCACTGTATAGCACGGGTAGGTTTTGTCCTTTTTCTCTAAAAAATGAAATTATTTCTGGTCTGATTATTTACAAAGCAGTGAAATGAGACTGTAATCAATAAAGAATAAAAAATACTAAGAGTTAAGTAAAAGTGAGTTTCTGGTGTTTTTCTTTGTCACTTCAGCCACGTTGGCGTCATTGCTTACCCACTAACACTTTCAGGGCACTGAAAGATTTTCAGAAAAAAACCTACGCAACTGGAAACTATGAACAGATTTGATCATACTGAGGGATTGTTGCTAGAAGGCATATGAACTCATCTGTGCCTCGACAAAAGACTCCCAAAAAAGTCACAACATTCAGCTTTTTATTTATTTTAAGACTTACATGAATGTGTACATGCTCTCTCTTCTTCTTCCTACCCCTCCTTTACCTGTCACTCTTTCGTTATCACTTGTTTCCTCTCTCCTAACTCCTGTCCTTTTTTTATCCTTACCCCTCCTGTCTAGCTTCAGCTCGCTGCCACATATCAAAAGCCTGAAGTGCAGGATTCTGATTTTAGCTTTCTCTCCTCCTCTCACTCCCACTCCTGTCATAAACTGTTAGCAGCCACAATTTACCGCCTGACAGCTGCTGTTGTTTTCTTTGACATCAGAGGAAGCAAAATGCTGCGTCATCGAATCTGAGTGAGCTCCAGAACATTTTAACATACAAACAACCTTTTCTCTGTTAGTTAAAGATGTTTCAAAAGTTTGAGGTACTTTCCAACAGTTTATTTTTGCTCTCTTGATCCTCCTCTGGCTCATCTGGGTGAATTATACTTTGTCTCTCTCTCACTCTTTTGATCTCTCACTGCCTTTATCACTATTTGATTTAGTACGGCTGTTTTTTCCCTCTATGTTTGTCACTACATTTTTCTTACTGCAACAAGCTTCATGATTAGCCATGAGATTTACCTCAGATTTTCCCTTCTGACAATTGGGAGAGAGGCTTGGTTAAAGAAGATGAATGGAGCAGGATGCCAGATGCAATGAAAGCTTTATGGATTAAGTCTTAACCACACCAACTGTCTAAGAGAATGATCATCAAATATATTTGATATTTACACTGACAGTGGATGGATTATGAAGCGTGTGGGGGGGAAAGTGATAAGGTGTATCAGTCTGTTTATCTTTAAGAGTTATACTTTCTGCTTTGGTGACACATTTCTTGCTTTCTGTCACCCTTAATTTCCCTTTACAACTTTGCACACCACCTGTCCAGTGTGAGGCAGTGACACATTACTTAGTAACGCTCTCACTGTTAACAAGCTGAATCATATGGGCAGCTCGCTAAAATAAAGGGAGAGCTAATTACAGTAAGTGAAACAACGAACAACTTGCCATAGTATGACTCCCTTTAAACTGTCCTGTTATGCTAAATGAACTGAATTATTGGTGCATATTGGATTATTTCACAGCATATTGTGGCGTGCCAACCACTGGCTCAGTTGTACAGCACTGTACTCTCCTCACATTGTAAGTGCTGAGGGGGCCCTTGTGGTTAGAAGTGGACATGGTCACCGTGAGGTCACCCATTGGTTTGTGGACTGCCGTTTTAAAGCCTCGAGGTTCTAAATTTTGGCCATCGCCAACTTGGCTTTATGCAACCATAAGTGACAAGAGAGGGTTGAGCTAAGTACATTGGTTTTTGAACTTTCTTAATTTGTGGACACGAGGATCTGCAAAGTAAAAATGTAAAAACCTGGAAAAAGTTGAGCTGTAGAGTTTGCTGTGTTTTAGTGACCAGACTGAAATCAGAATCAGTGTTAGTTCACATTAAATTGGCTCCAGCTTTGAATAATGACGGCACAAAATATGAAGATTGTTTACAGTTTAAGGCATGACAGATGCAAAGAGCTGAATATTCTGTAAACAGTAAAGCAGCTGACAGTATACAATACACAGACTGACAGCCAGAAGACATGCAATTTCTCATCCTTAAACTCTTAATGTGGTGAAACTGAATGAATTCATCATTAGTTTCGGCCAGACTGTCTCATTTTGGGAAGCATTGCAGGTTCAGTTTGGCCCCTAGAAACCACAAAAGAACATACAGTTGTGGACTACATCCTTCAAAAGATCCAAACTATGAATGAGGATTCAGCATCTGTGTGTACCTGCTTCTCAGTGCAGAGTGGGGTAGACTCGTGACCTCTAAACCCGACAAGGATAAAGGGATTTAGAGAATCAAAGGATGGATGGATAACAGTATTCAAATATCTCTGCAGGGGTAAAAGTCCTGACATTAATCATAGATTAAGAATACACAGGAGGATACTCTCAGTTCTATTATATTGTTACATGAGTAAATGTGTGCTAACTCAACCTTACCTAATAGCACACTGTGACAAATTAAAAAATAAATGAGATCTATTTCAGATCTTATTTTACCATGTGTTTTCTAAACTAGGTAGGATTTTCTCGACAGGGCTCAGAGGTGCAGGGAAGATGAAAAGAGACTACTGTGTTTATGTGGCTCCTAAGAGGGGAGGAAAGAGAGGAGGAGAGATCTTTCGTCTGTTTGTGCTTGTTAGCACAGATGAATCATCATCTGAAGTGTGATTCTACACTGCGTTTCCAGTTAAACACCACCATGGGTATACGAATCACACAGTAATCCCAAAACACTCCACACCCCACTGCACTCGGAGTTAGAGCATTCAGAGACTAAACGGAAGACTGTCAGCGAGTTAAACTATACATTTTACTTACAGACCCATTAGCTGAGTCTTTGGATCATATAATTTCTGTCAAATGCTGGAAAATGTACATCTTCATGTTTGTGCTTGACTTTATTTCTGAAATAAATTGGACTATTAATTAATTAACCTCTACTATGATAGATAACATCACTAACATAAAGCAATTGTCTGCAAAAGAGATTAAAAATTGGTACAAATAATTTGCTATAATTTATGTAATAGCACTGGAGCAATGAGACAAAGGCAACCAGAACAAGGTCATGTTGTACTGAGGAAAGTCACCTATAGAAGGATAAGTGGTTTATAAAAAATGTCAGCATAAAAGCCTGCTGGTAACTATACTGCCGTGTAAAGCACAAAAGCAAATGACATTCTAAGAGCTCTGACTATGTTGCGATTTTTATGCACATTTCTCTCTCTCTTTCTACAACACACACACACACACTCACACACACACACACACACACACACACACACACACACACACACCTAATAAGGCACATTAACAGGATTTCCTTTGGTTGCATCATTAAATGACCATAGGCCATTTTAGAGAGTTGGTTCAATAAATTGTGTGAGTGTGTATGAGAGAGTGTTTGTGTCTTTCTAAGATGAATGTAATTATAAAATTAAAAGTGTGTCCATGTATGAGTTGTAAGATAAACTGAGATGCCACCCGAATACAATAAATGTGTAATCTCGGTGACCTGGGAAACCTACTATACTAAGTATTAATGTCAGGTCAACAGTTCTAGCATTTCCCCAAAACACACACATGAATAACACACAAACACACCTTGTCTCTCTCTCTCTCTCTCTCTCTCTCTCTCTCTCTCTCTCTCTCTCTCTCTCTCTCTCTCTCTCTCCACACACACACTCACACTTAGATGCAGTGCTACACCTTCTCCTGACCCCAATAAAAGAACCCTTCACATCAGTATAAGCCTGGGGGGGGAAGGATTTTACCGTTGCACACTTTACAAGGCGTAACTCATAAAGTCTTCCCCCCCTGAGAGCCCATTTCCTCCTCATGTCTAAGAGTGTGAAAGATAAGAGTGTGTGTGTGTGTGTGTGTGTGTGTGTGTGTGTGTGTGTGTGTGTGTGTGTGTGTGTGTGTGTGTTGAGGTATAAATGTGGATATGGAATCAGATTATGGCCTCCATAGTGATTCCATGTCCACTTCTCAAAGTATTGAAGGTGTCAGTCAAGGGGCCGTCAACTTATATTCTTCTGTTTTTCAAACTATCAAAGCTCTGCGGTGATGACCAACCAAACAACATCTGGGAAACTGATGCATCAACACGGTTATGCCACCTTTAAGAGATTTTTCTGGCTATGAAAACTTTCTTTGGTCTCCAGAAGCCCCAAAAAAATCAGCTTTCGATTGGGACATTCACATTGGAAGTTTAAACCTGAGTTCAGCCCAATTGTTCAATTGTGTGTCTGCAAGTGTGATCAAACCCACATTTACGTCATTTTTAGAGGATCCTTGGCCTCGATCCAATGGTGAATCAATACATGTTGCAAAGTGCTGCAGCCAGTATGACGTACGGGCACACATACGCAGGAAGAACACAGAGCTAATGGACTCTTTGTTCTTCTGATGAAAAAGATGGAAGAGAGAGAAGGAGTTAGTGGTGTTTTTTTTCAGAAAAGCAAGATAAAGGACAACATTGAGGGATAGATATAGTTGACTAAATCTTCATTCCAGCCAGATACCTTATACGAAACGTCTATTTGCACCCAGGTGAGAATAGTCACAAGGCAGCTATTCAACTATTTACACCCGGCCAAGTTGAATGTGCTTAATCTAACAATAGATAGCCGAAAAGCTTTCTGAGAGAAATCCCTTTCTGACAGAAGGATTTAGGAGTAGTAGTAGTAGTAATAGTAGTAATAGTAGTAGTAGTTTAAAGAGAATAAAGGGAGTAGGTTGTGGTGAATGAATGGGTCAAAATGAGTCTGTCACCTGACTGGAGTTCGAATCCGGTGAGAACCCAATTTTTTTCATTTTGTTGACTTATTATTATTTTCTGTTTTTTTTTCAGTATTATTATTATTATTTTCAGTTTCTGTAGTTTAAGCAGCAAAACTACTTGGTTAGGTTTAAGAAATATATACATAGCCTTCAGTAGGCTACATGTACACATATAGCACCTAATGTGTGTCTGGGTTGGCTGCAAATAGCATTGCTGGCTTTGGACATCTATCTGGGTGCTAACACCACCTGCCTGCATTAAAATACAATGAAGTACCATGATAACAGCTACATGAACACAGCTAAAGATGACACTAAAATGAATAACAGGTCACGTACAACTCTCCAGATACTAACAAAACACTAGCAGTGTGTGATCCCTGATACCTTCATCCCTCTTGTTGTCTCTGCCCTCTGCTCTCCCTGACTCCCACTTCCACAACACCTATACACCTTTCCCTTCTTCAGTCTCTCTTTATGTATGAGAAACAATGTGTCGCTCGGTAGCACTGTCCACCAACTCCATTCCCACTGCTCCCTCCGTTCTCTCTTTGTCTCATCTCCCTCCTCTCTCCCTCTCCCTTTTCCGCCCTGCCCTTCAGAACAAATGACAAGACAAATCACAGTCTCCTTCTTTTATCCGTTCTATACTCTCCTCTCGTGCTGCAGAAATAAAGGACTGAGGACTTTAATAAAGTACTTTAACATATTAAAGTGTAGGCTGTGTGTGTTTTAAACTACAATACCACTGTGTCTGACATAAAGGTCTGCTAAACCACCCTGGACCAGCTTTGGGGTTCATGTCTATACTAAAGGTTACATGCTATAACAGATGTTGAGGCAAGGAGTCTTTTTCCCCCTGAGAAACTAACTTGTCCCTTAATACACTCTCTTGAATAGAGAGCTTCCTTCCTCGGACACAATGAAGTCTTTGAGCCAATTTAAGTAAAGGAATTCTGCTAAACAGCAACAAACAAGCTCGAGCTGAGAGAAGATTGTTCGATAGTCCCTCACAGCAGTGCGTCATTACTATTGGCTGGAAAATCGATAAGAGACTGAGACTGAGCTCTAATTGGTTCCAAAAGACTGCAGAAACACACATTTGTGAAAACACATGTACAGAGCGATAGGTACAAATACCATATGGGAAAAGCAAGTTTAGACTTCAGATCAATTCTAAATTTAAGCAATGTATTCATTCAAGCTCAGAAAACAGTATCATCAGATGGACGTACTGCATATATCTTATTGCTCTGAGGTTTGAATTTGTGTGTAGTTCAACAAAGATGAGCCACTATATTACCTAAAATACCTCTTTTATACGGAAAGCCTTGTTATTTTGGATATATTGCTGGACAGTCCATGTTAAGTTAATGTGAGGAACTTTTACATGGTCTAAATTAAATACTGATGCCTCTATATGACCTTCATTAGTAAACGAGACCATCAGCCAGAAGATCGGCTATTTCAATATAGTTATTCCTAACGCTTATCATGGGAGCCAACACGGACACCACATTGCTGGAGACCCAGGTCTTATTGCTGGGCCCGCAGAGGGAAGGAGGGCACGGGAGAACCATAACCAGGGCTGATAGTTGAATAGTTGAAATTATTGTACACGATGCTGGTGGTACATTACAGACACTTAATAGGAAGCTGAGTGTCATTATTGGACTATAAAGTCTCTATGAACATTTTTCTCGTATTCGATTTATATCAATGAGGGTAGGCTAAATAACAGAACCATCTCTCTGTATAATGCAATACGGTTCAACACCACCACAAACTACATCCTATACTACTGTATATGCTATTTTCTTTCTCGTTTTTTTACATTGCGCACCCCCCCTCACACACTTGTGAAACCAAACCTACTATATGCCTTTGCAATCATTTAATATGATGAATGGCAAAAGCATTTCATAGCAAATGATTGTTTTGATTGAAGAAAGGAATTGCGTGGCTCACATGACTATCACATCTATGTCACGCCCATTTAATATACAGTATATAGCCTTATATGAAAAAATGTATTTCAGGATATAGTAGGAAAGAGTGAAGTGTGTGTGTGTGTGTGTGTGTGTGTGTGTGTGTGTGTGTGTGTGTGTGTGTGTGTGTATAACGCTGACAGCATTAATATTTCAGCTAAAAGGTGGGACAAAGTGGCTACTGGATACCCATAACAGACTTACTCCCTCATTTAGATACAAGACACACAGACACCCAGATAGGCATGAAGACACACAAATGCCTGTGGAAAAACCACCTGCACATGCTCACTCATGACAGAGACGCACACAGCTTGTGGCCTGACAGGGATCGTTGCTGCTATTAAAAATTGATTAGCTGTCATGGCATCATTTTCCCCCAAGGTCAAGTCGCAATTTGTGAGGGTGTGTGTGTGTGTGTGTGTGTGTGTGCAAAATGTTGGCTGCAGGAATGAAAGAGCTGGAAAAAAACTCCCACAGTCCCTCATTGTCATTCAGATATGGAGAAGAGCATGAGGGTGGAGATAAAGGCAAAAGATAAGACTTATCCATAGATAAGACAGAGATGAGGTGAAGAAAGGTTAGAGAGGGGAGGATCGAGAAGAGGCCATATTAGCTTTTGTAACATTTTGATATTATTTCTCATCCCTGTTCAGATATATTAAACTGTATGTAAATCAGTTATGATACAGACCTGTGGGTGAAGTGCAGCAGACGGCTTGCAGAAGAGTTTGAAAGCCCCGGGGCAACTGTGGCACGGCTCGTGCATTTGTGATACAGCTTTGAACAAGACATGCTCCTCTGTGAGGCTGTACTAAGCCCCCTGGAAGAGCCCCAGGCTTTGAAGCAAATTTTACATAGTGGCCAAACTGTGGAATTACTGCATGTGATGTCATTGGGCCCAAAAATAATTCTCTCCATTGAGAAAGATACTTCGGTAAATCTGATCTCTGAATGGCGATCAAGTAGCAATCCATTCAATAGCTGTTGAGATATTTTAGTCACACTGACTGACAGCAACTTTGCCATCGAGCCATGACACTCTTTTTGCAGGTATTTGGTCATAAACCAAAGTATTTGACAAATTGAAAACTTGACCTTATAATGGCGCTAGATTTAATCAAGGGATCAGATCACCAGAGTTACTACGATTAATCCTGAGGGAACATAAATGTCTGTTCTAAATTGAATGATGCATTAATTAATGCATCCAATAGTTGTAGAGATACAGTATTGAATTTGAGATTGAGAATCTGTCTGGACCAGTGGTGGACCGACCGACGGGCAGACTGACATAGAGGCATATTCTCTGTAAAGTTAAATGACAGCGACTCCAGTTTGGACAGGGAGAAAAAATAATAACAACATAGTTCAGCAGTCATATACGTGTATGCAATAACACATTAGTCTCTCTCAACTGCTGCTGAATGACACTCACTGATTTGGTTTGCAAACTTTGCTGAAGCCTATAGCTGATACAGATGCATAGAAAGCAATCAGAAAATAAGATGTATTTGGTAATTACAGATAAGGATAGTTTTATTCAATCGTTGACATCCTTAGTATTTTTTCATATCTTTAGTTTTCATCTGACAGCTTCAAATATGTGTCATTTGCAGTCTCTGCTATATTTGGTTTTCTCTGCATTTGGTTTTCTAAGTGATAATATATACACAGCTTAACTTCCTCGACTGATACAAATCTCCCACAGCAGTCAGGGGTCTGAATGGAAGGCTCCCAGCTGGCTGATTTGATTAAAGTGAAACAGAGCTTACCAACAACACATGTAGAGAAGCACCGTGTATAGAAATAACGGAGGGGAGTTTGAGATACAGACGCCAGTCAGAGGTCCAATGAGGGATACATTCTATAGGCTGATTCTCTCTCTCTGTTTCTTTCTCTCTCTCTCTAACACACACACACACACACACACACACACACACACACACACACACACACACACACACACACACACACACACACACACACACACACACACACACACACACACACACACACACACACACACACACACACACACACACACACACACACTCACACACACCAGTACATCTGACCTGTGCAGGTTGATTTCCCCTGGCTTTAAATGTGATGTCTCAATCTGTTTTCAGCCATATTAACATCGGGGAGAACACTAAACCCCCATCACACTGGCAGACAAGCCCATGTATTCTGCAGGATGTATCGTACACACTTCCACCAGGGGCTTTGCCGCTTCCTTGACATCTTTCATTGTACACTATAATCCTATAAATTGGTGAGCATGCAAGCCTGTGTGCATGTGTGTATGAGTGTGAATGTGTGCAAATGCCATTTCAGCAGGGAGCCAACCCCCACTGCAGGTGACATTTTTGCTTGAGAAATGTCACCACAGTCATTTTCTTCTCATATGCACGTGTTTGTGTGTGTGTGTGTGTGTGTGTGTGTGTGTGTGTGTGTGTGTGTGTGTGTGTGTGTGCGTGTTGTGTGTGTGTGTGTGCATGTGTGTGTGATAAGGTCTTGGCAAGCTACAATTGATTTCACAGGAGAGGCTTGTTATGTTCCAAATACCAGAATAATTTCATGCCTTGGTACATGTCCTGTCCTTATTTCATTCCCCATTTCTTTCCAAACCACAGCAATGAGAGCCAACTAAAGCTTGGTTTATATGGTGCACGTGCAAGAAAGTCATCATCACCTCACCACGGCTTGCGTGTTGTGCGCAAAGTCTCCGCACATTGTTGGGGAGCTTGGTCCAGCACCTACGAATTTTTGTTATTAGGTGCTTTCTGTCCGCGCGCTTTAAGCTTTTCAGTTATAACTGCAACAAATAATTCACTGATAAAACCACTCTTAACATTTTACAAAGACAACCTGTTCTTAAAAAAAATGCTTTAGAAACAAGAGGTCTTAAAAATAAACATTTAATTGTTTACAGGGTATTCAAATTTCGCTTCTCTGTAGTGCATTTAATACTTGACTTCTTGTGGAGGCTCGTGCGACGGTGCCACAAGTGAAGGATAACATGTCAGAAACACTAGTTAAATATAGGCAATTTAAAAGAATTACCATTCAGAATTCAAGACGTTAAGGCCAGAAAATGCTTCCCCAAGCTTTGCATTAAGCTCTGTCAAAATCCCAAAATTAACAAATTATATTTAGTTTGTTCAGTACAAAAGCTGATGTGTAAAAACAAGTTGTGGTTTAATAGATTTCGGAAAGGAGCCGTCTGCCAGCAGGGCAACAGGAAGACAAAGTGGGTACGTATAGCTAAAACAACTGGACTTCATCAAAGCGCCACCATAACACAGATCACACCAGAATGATTACTGTGAGATGTCCACATGACTGTGAAAAGGGGGCTGCTTGGCAGTTGAAATTAAACAGTAGTAGCAGCAGGCATTTGTACACAGCACGGCCGGCCAGACAAGCTAATCACTGCTATCACAAGACCCGAGAAGATCATAGTGGGATGAAACAGAAGCCAGAATGAGAGACAGACAGACGGTGAAGACGGTTTATGTGTATGTGGTTTATAATGTATACTGTATATGGGCTTGTAGTGTAGGGGTCCATAATGTCAGTATAATTTGGCTGCTGTGTGTGTGAGTGCGCTTGTAAATATGAGAGTGTGAATCTGTCTCCCTGACAACTGAGGGGACATCTGTCACCTCCATATGGACAGAGACGGAGATAGAGACTCAGAGGGATCCAGCAAAAAATAACACAACACATGAAATAATCAGTTGCATAAAAAAGACAAATAAAGTATGAAAGGCCTCAAATAAATATGACTGAGATTTCTAGACTAGAACTAGATAGTGTTTCTCAAGTGAAAGCATTTCTACCTACATGGCTGTAATCACATGTCTATGTGTAATGACTGCTTTATCTTTGCAACTTTAACAATTGATTTGACTGTAAATCAATTGTTAGAAATAACACATTTTGAATATTTGTTAATAACTAAAATATGGTATGTATGATAACAGGCACGGGCGAGTGACAGAAAATATGCGAAACCTCCGGGTCTGAAAAGGGAAAAAGTGAAAACCTATGTGGAAGTGCCTTAAACATGCATTCTCTCTTTCGGCCAGCAGGGGGCGACTCCTCTGGTTGCAAAAAGAAGTCTGATTGTATGGAAGTCTATGAGAAAATGACCCTACTTCTCACTTGATGGATTACACTTGATGGATTAAACATGAGTTAATGGTCTCAATCGCTAGTTTCAAGTCTTATTCAATACAGTTCATTTACTAAATGTTGGTCCCACTCAGAGTAAAGTAGACAATAAAGCAGGATATGCTTTTAGCGTGAATACCTTGTGATTGACAGGTCGCTACATGGTGTTGTCTTGGAGTTGTTTGTGTTTTCTTCTTAAAACTTTATCCCTTTCACAGTGTGTTTTCTGTTCTTGAAAGTTAATTGTAACATCTTTAGTTGCTTAAAAATGTCTTATTCAGCGTTCGATTGTACCTAGCTCCACCTTCTCGTGTAACTTCTGGTTGCAAAAAGCCAAGATGGTGACGGCCAAAAACGAAGATGGCGACGGGCAAAATGCTGAACTCAAGGTTTCAAAATTGCAGTAAAAAAAAACCTGGGTGTCAACACGGTGACTACATCCACTTCTTATATACAGTCTATGGACAACATCCCACAACATTGTGATTGTGTGGGATTTATATCAAAAGTTAGTCCACTGTAGCTGATAAATGTGGGGTTAATTTCAAAGTATTCAAATACTTTCATTGTATAAACTACTTGATATACTTTTGGGTAGCTTGTGAATTTTCCCCTGGGGATCAATAAAGGCTCACTGATATAATAATGTCAAAATGTATTTGTTCATTATATTTTCTATTATTTATCAGAATCTGGAAAGTAACTAGTAGCTAAATGATCAAATAAATTAAGCCTAATATTTGCCTCTGACTTGTAGAAGTGTGGAAGTATAAAGAAGCAGAAAATGGAAAGGTAGTAGAAGTACCTCAAAATTGTACTTAAGTACATTACTTAAGTAAAGGTACCCTGGTGACCGAATGGTTACAGCACATGCCAAATAACTGCAACTTCCCTGGTTGTTTTAAGCCTTTGTTGCATGTCATGCCCCTCTCTCTTTCTGTCAACAGTCCAACATCGTCACACATGCATGCAAGTACATACAGACAGACAGCCGGACAGACACACCAGAGCTCACAGACACAACATGCACAACTAGCTGTGATGCACTCTTCTCTTTCTTACTCATACTCGTAATCACAACAGGACGTGTGGAATCCCTTTCCCTCTCTGTGTGCTGTAATGGACACATGGCTGTTTGATTTCTGTTTGATTTTGTCCCCCATCGTCATTCTTTTTCTAGCAGTGACACACACAAACACGGAGTCAGTGAGCCTCTCACTCAAACCGTGGAGGAGGGGGCACTAAAAACTCATTACATGGACGATCAATATTGCACACACTTGAGAAGCATGAAACCCCCTCACATCCACAACATCCACACACAAGCGCGTCCCATCAACCGTTGGCAATGGTGACAGATGACTTTTGTCAGCCTGAGATGTGTTACCGTGGTAACCATTAGCCTGCATTCCAGTATGGTACAGAGGGGGTGACACACACACACACACACACACACACACATACCAGTACATACATTTAGACCAGGGGTCACTTCTTCATCAGACCGAACTTTGCGTTTGAGAAACAAGTTGAAACCAATTTTGATTTTATTTTGTGGTCATATCTAATATTTACAGATATCCTGACCTTGGGTCAACAGATTCAACATCTAAACATGAGCGACATCAGTTTATTGGAATTAAATACTATAGTCCGGACCCAGATGTCGTCGTATCTGGACCCTGGACTTATAAAACCGATAGATAATTGAGAATTATGACATTTTCACGGAGCACTTCTATTTTAACTGGCGCAGCTTTTCTAGCCTTTACGGCACTCGTTCAGCGGTCCAGGAAACACACCGACCAGTTCTATGCGTTGTAAACCATCTCACTGGGCCAATCAAATATGTGTATTCCGATATGAGTCGCCCTCGACTCGAGTGCGATATTCCCACACAGACCCAACTGTCGGAAAATGTATGTGAGTCAGAGAAGTTATTGACGTGCTCAAAAAAGAGAAATGTGGACAGCTTAACTATGAGCCTTTAGCCAAGAATGGACAGACTCTTATATGTTAATTATTCCGACAAGCAGTTCAAAAGCAGTGTGTCTCATGTTCCGTGAGACCGTGACGATGATGAAAATTCTTTTGAGCAAATGTACTCATTCAAAGCCAAATTTAGGAACACAAAAATAAACCTAAGAGCCCAATATGATCAGAATCCCAATACGTTAATCCACTGTCCAACAATGATGTTAACAGAGACGGAATAAAGCTAAGATAAGAATATAATATCACTTCACACCTGAATAAACTGAATTTAAAGCTGCAGTGCAAAGACAATTCAGTTCAATTAATTTTTCTAAAATTAAGTACTTTCATTTAAGAACCACATTTTTGAAAATCTTTCTATTGTGTATTGTTTTTTTATCCAGCACGTATTTTATTTGAAATGAGAGGATAACATTTATTTATTATAGTATGTATTATAATTAATACAGTTCAATTTGAAATCTGTAATTATAAATATTGTTTAGATATTATTCAATTTAACTTTCCTTATTTGATTTGATAGTCAGTTGTTGACTACATACAGATGTTAATACAACTGTTGGCTACTTCAATATCTATGGGACTAAATCATAGCGCTAATGAAGCGTTATTGTGATGTTCCGGACCTTTGCATGAGGAAATTCTCTCTAAATGGACCTCGCTGAATTTTAATTGAATACCCCTGATTTAGACAAACCAGCCGAGGTCATGATGAAATACTACTGTAATTATAAATCAATATTTTAAAACTTACCAGTGAATAAAACCAAATCACCAAGTACTGACACTGAAACCCTTACAAATAGTTTGAATAAAATTAATAATCTAAATCAACACTTTTTTGTGATAGTACCAATACCTTCATACCCCACGAAATTGATCTATATCTAATAAGGCAACAAAAAATAAAAACCTCAATACACAAACGACAAATGAATAAAAGCTACGCTAATAAAACTAACAAATGAACTGAAACAAATTAAGTTTTTTTTAATGAAATAAAATGCTTGACTTCTTGTGAATTCCTCATCATAACAAACTAAATGTGTCTGACACAATTTAAAAAAAATGTATTTAATGTCAAACATTAAACTGTCAACTTGTGATATGAAATAAATCGCATTATGTCACCTACCAAAGATATAAAAATATAAGTAAATGAATATTCATTCCCCATTATGAACAAACCAGTCCATACACATAACCGTGTTTTGGACAGTCTAATCAAAAATAAAGACAAACTATATATTTTAGGGAAGACTTTGAGGAAGTATATTTCCTTTACCTTTCCAAGCCCAGGGGTATCTTTGATTTTGTTGGCTGCACGGAGGAGGCAGGGTGGAGCCGGGGGAGGGGCCATCAACAGGGCGGAGCTAAAGTTGGTGGGGAACAGAGGGGGCTCACATGACGGTGAGGATGATGTCACTGGGGCCATGACTGCCGCGGTCTTCTTCTTCTTCTTGGATGCTAAGTTCAACTTTTGTGCAGCTCTGAGAGAGGAAAGAGGAAAGGAGAGAAGCCAGTCCATCAATCAAATTGATTAAAACAATACACTACACTTTATAACTGTAAAAACAATACTGCACACACTCAGTAGTTTAAATAAAGAAATAAAAGGAGATGAGGAAGGACAGGGTGGATGGTGGCGCATTTGCATGCACACATGGGTCTATAATTACATCCTCCCATAGTTTGCCACAGTACCGCCATGGCAATTGGCAAATATGCTAATTGCAGAATAGAGCTCGATTACACACCCTTTAACACACAGATGCACATACACACACATGCATACTCATGCACACACTGCTGTTTACATATGTAGCAACATCTGGATGGGGAGTGGTTCATTTGCTTTCTTGCTGCTCAATTCCCTGCAGCATTCAGCTCAAAAGGAGCCACCAGAAATTATATTTATACTCCATCTACTCTGCCCTCAGATTCTCCTTATTCGCTGTCTCTCCTTTTAACTTCAACATCTAAATCTCGCTTCTGTCTCCTTCCTCATTTCTTACTTCAACACAGCAATTTCTTCCTGTCTGCCTTCCTCAGCACAACGGTACTTCACATCATCTCTAGTGTATAACTTTTCCTCCTACATTTTTTTTATCTCTCTTTCTTTCTTCCCCTGCAGAAACACTGCATATCCATATAACAGACTGAATTTCTGCTTCAACCTAAATGAAAGAAATAGTCAACATGAGACAGTTATTACCAAACACCAGTGAAAGGAAAAAACTAAGTACATTCACTCAAGTATTTTACTTGAGTATTTCAATTTAATGCTACTTAATACTTCATATTTCAACACAATTTAGAGGGAAATATTGTGTGCTTTACTCCTCTACATTACTACGTTACTTTGAGTTTAAGATTTACATTTTTTTTAAATAGAGACAAAATACAATGATTGTTTAAGATTAAACTGGGTGTTTCCAATGTTTAAAGCTTGTGACTTGTTGCAAAGCAGCGTCTAGTCAAAGCCCTCTGTTATATTTCAGATCTGCAAAAGAGACATTTCCTCTCTAAACTTTAGATTAATTTTTAATTACTGGTGGAGGCCCAGCATGGTAAAACTCCAATATCTCCCCCCAAAAAAGCAAAGCTGTGACAAAAGTTCGTAAAGTGAAAATAGATTTGTGTATCAAAACTTTGTTTTTTTTGTTGTTGTCTCCCATGTATCATCTCACTACTCCTCAGACTTACAATGTGGCCCTTTGAAGGGCCTGACACAGGTTGGGAACCACTGGACTAAACTAACTTTATATGAAGAAGTTGAAACTAGTTTCACCTCAAACTGTAAGTTTGGAGTCAAATGCTACTTATGAGTTGATGCATCAGTATTCACAAGTTCTTTTATTTGTGATACTTTAAACACATTTCATTGATTATCTTCTCTACTTTAACTTAGGCTGGGTTGCAGCAGCCTATCCTAAGATTAGTTCTAATCGGAGTTTTGCAAAAGTAGGTCTTACATGACTAAGGATTTAAAATTAAGCAGAGCTCTGTTGCACATATAAAAACGTTCTGTTTAGTAAATCAAGTTTATTGTGTACATTGTTCGCTAGCTAGCTAAAAAGTCATGATGGCAGAGAAACTCGGATTTCTCCACCGTTGAGAAAAATAATGAAGCAATAGGGCTAAATGATATAAGACACAAAGGTACAACAGTTAGGAAGTATGCAACACCTGGCAGACAGTTTTACAGGATCAACTGAAGTGAAAGAACTTCAGGAATGAAAGAAATTCAGCAGCATCATTAAACTCAATTGGTTGTCTGTCACTTAACCTTCTTCGGAGAACTTGATTATTTTGTTCAAACCATTTAAAAAAGGCAGCCATTTTAAAAGTTAAACCTCTTGAAGTTTAACGTTAGTAGTGTGACCATTACTCTTGAAGGATTAGAACAGGCTGAGCAGTTAATGATATATAGATAATAAGGTCTATGGATGCATAGCTAATAATACATTATTTGCCTTTTGACAAAGGCATTGGCCACATTGACCATGGCTGTGCAGAGAGAGGAAGAACGGTTAAGTGAGAGTGATCTTGCAGGAAACCCAGTTACAGTAAATCTGCAGGCAGTAATTCAGCATGATTTATTGTCATTAGTAAAAAATATTCGTGTATGCGTCGATGTAATTCCTTTCCTACAATTTATGAAGCCACAATTCAAACAAGCAAATTTGCTGACAAACTGAGTTACACGCAGGAGCAGTATTGACGATATGATGAAATAGAAGACCTCTAAAACTGCTCTGGCGGGAATTTTCTGCTCCGTTCTGCTTTAATCTATCCTCACATATATTTCTTTGATTATAAAGAGAGTGAGATAGAGAGAAGACCTTGCACCCTGAAACACTTTCTGTCAAAGAGCCATATTCTCACACCATTGGCTTTCAATTAACTGCACCAGGTTACAGAAATGAAAGTGAGGGGGTGGGGGAGGGGGGAGTCAACGAGAGGGGGAGAGAGAGTGAGAGAGAGAGAGTGAGGGAGGGACAGTGCAAGAGGAGGGAGGAGGAGAAGGGAGGAGATGTGGATTCAGTGACCCGGAGAACGACAAAGCGTTTCACCATTTGACTAGCTCTCCCAGGAGATTTGTGAGTGTGAATCCGTGTAGGTGTGTGTTTGTGACTGTGGATGTGTGTGTGTGGATGCACATACTGTTTGAAACAAAGCTCCACAAGAAGACCACTAATTGGATTTTCATTGTGTGCCAGCTATGCTTCCATACGTATTGCATCAAATGCAATCAAAAGCGATTACAGGTTTTCTTATTGTGTAACTTGAATGCTCAGACCCTCCCATGTAGCATGAAGATACATGAGGTTCAGGAATTCACCTTATCTTAAAAATGATACTGGCGTTAGTTAAAATTGTGGCATTTTTTATATATCATAAAAAGGCTCAAGAAGTTTCAGAAAGATGTGCTTGAATTAAAATATACTTTTGATTTCTATGTAACAATGGAAACTACAGGCTGCTGCAACTGCTGCAGTGCTGGTGCTTATATGAGACACGACTGTGATGGATTCATGCACGGTTACTCTGCTGCTGGAGATTCCCACTTGCTCCTCGGGCAACAGTATCTGTTTTGTGATTGTTTTTATAATAGATCCTTCAAATCCATCAGCCACATCAATTTCGTAACATGTTTATATTCATATGTGTGTATGTGTGCTATTACTCTATTATTATGTTCTCTCACCCTGACTGGTGTAATCTATGGCACAATTCAAGCATGGTAGACACACACACACAAACGCCAGCTAATTGGTAGCGTTTAATGACAAGTGGCCTGGGATTTGGTCAAGTGGATCTATTCCAGTCCAACCCTAAAGTGAAGGGCGCTTGTTTTCCATCCATCCTCTCCATCTCTCTACCCATCGGCTCTTCCACTGTCCCCTCCATCCCCTCCCCTTCCTCCATTACCTTCATTCATTCCTCCTCTCTCCTCTATCTTTCACTTACCTATTATTTCTATTCTAAATCCCTCTCACTCAACAATCATCCCCTTATCCTTCCTTCTATTTTATTCCTCTCCCCCTTGTTATTTTTTATCCTTTCATCCTTTGCCTTCTTCTCCACCCATCCCACCATCCATTCAGCCGTCCTTTTACGTATTGATCCCTTCACCCATCCTTGCCTCGCTTCCCCTCGGTCCATTCATGTGTCTCTCTCTTGTTAGAACGCAGCACAGGTCACAGATAGCCCAGCTACTAACATGCTGTTGCTTTGTTTTCCTCTCCCTTCCACACAACTATAAACACTTTCTCTCTCTCTCACACACACACACACACACACACACACACACACACACACACACACACAGCTGATTTATAACAGGTGTCTCTGGGCTATGTTGTCGGCTCAGTAGCTAATTACATTCTATTTAACAGGCCATCAGTGGAGGGAGATATAGGGAAAGACAGAGAGTCATGGTGTGTGTGTGTGTAGGTGTGTGTGTGTGTGTGTGTGTGTGCGTGTGTGTGTGTGTGTGTTTGTCGTGGTGGGGCAACAAGGCTTGCATGGACAGAAAACTGGCTTGACTGACACTATCTATCTATCGACATGTACATATAGCCTCCAATTTACACATTTCCTACTCCCTTTAAGACGCCATCTCATGCTATACTGTAACACAAACCTAAACACTAAAATATTAATACATTTCTGTGTTCAACGTGGAGTTAAGATGGCCACATGATACTTCTGGCTCATGTGTACTTTAACATACACATGTTGGTCTGCGATATAGATAACTGAGCTGGTCACTAATCTGTCTGAACCAAATAGCTTTTTTCATTACAGCAGTATGCCCCGACACTCTTTGTGTGATGTGTTAAACCATTTCTAACTAAACTAATACAAATTTCAGAAACAAGTGTTTGTGAGCTTTCAGTATTTTTACGTCTATTTAACGGATAAAATAGTTAAATTAGCTCTCTCTTGCTGCTTTCCCCCCTAATATTGAAAAGAGCAAGGTCACTCGAAGAGCAAGTGGGCTGTCAAAATAAAAGACCACTTTTAATTACTGTTAACCTTCTGGCTACGAGCAGGACACATGAGCAGGACATGAGCAGGACACATGAGCAAAAGACCAACAAATGTGGTTCTAATGTGATTGGGTAGTTGATGTGTAAGTCATCCATCATCCATTATGAGCCTCATTAATGACCAATTATTATTTTCATGGAGTACACCTTTTTGAAGGAAAGAAAAGAGAGGCAGCAAGAGGTAAACAGAGAAATAGACAGCGCTTTCACAGTCACCCTGTGTCCATAAAATAACAACGCCTTCCCAATTCACCTATTCACTTGGGACATATTAATTTACTCTGCTACCTCCAACAACACACACACACACCACGCCGAATCCCCAAAGATCAAATCCTCGGAGCATGCACGAAAAAATCCTTCACTGATAGAAACTCCCTTCCCCCAGTGAGGGAGAGCCTACACACACACACACACACAGACACACACACATGTACAGCATGTCTCTATCCTCTCGCCCGGCGTCCCCAGAGGGCCACTGCACCACAGGGAAGATGAAGCGCTACCGTGTGAGTGTGACATATTCAGAGACAGATCGGTACTAATGAAAGATATTACTCTCATGCACATTAGTAGAGGTAAAGAAAAGGTCAGTGTCGAGATGGAGAAATTGTTGGAAAAAGAGAGGAGAAGAACAAAAGAGAAGGAGGAGAGGAGTGGAAGAAAGTAGAGAGCAAAACAGAAAGGAATTAGATGTAGACAAGAAAATGGATAGAAACAGGAGGACCTGGAGGAAGAAAGGGATCAGGTAAGAGATGTGGTGGACATGGGGATTTAGCTGTACGCAGACGGTGAGCAAGGGGGAGATTGTGCGTGTGCGTAATAAGAATGTCTGTATGCAGTTCACGTCTGAGAGTAAAGACCACGACAGCCATGGGATTTACCAGCCCTGCATGGCTGCATCCATCGACCATAAACACACACACACAAGGTGACAGAGTGCACATTGTTGCCATTTGCCAATTAAACTGAAATCCCACTATATACACACACACACACACGCACACACAAATGACAGGAAGATTGCTGACAAACTGTGCATGTGTGTGTAAAGTTTTGAAAAGCAAACAGAACAAACACACTGTCACTCTGATTTTAAGAGGAAATTACATATCACAGCATCAAGGAGCTACAGTAATTATACAGCCTGAAACAGGAGAGAAAGGTTGACAGACACACAGACACACGGACACACACACACACACACACACACACACACACACACACACACACACACATTACAGTCATTTTAGCAGACGCTTTTTTATCCACACACACACAACCACACCATGGCTCTCTGACAGTGACACCTGTACCATGAAACAAACCCTGTTCTTTCACTTAGAAGGTTAACACTCATACATCAGCCCAAAGACAGCTGGCTGTATGTCTGGAATGTCAACCAGATGTGTGTGTGTGTGTGTGTGTGTGTGTGTGTGTGTGTGTGTGTGTGTGTGTGTGTAATGGCCTTTTTACCTGAAAGTTCAGGGGGTCATAGAAGCAAAGCTAAAGAAAGTGTGTGCACGTGTCTTTGGGTGCATTCCCATAAAATGTACGAGTTGCGCCTGGTCACAGGTGCTTATAAGCCAGACAGCACTTTGTCTGCCACACTGACGCACATCACTCATATATCAAATACACACTGAATTATCTGCAGATTTGGAAAACAGACACAAGAAAAAAATACAGGAATGTGCACACCAATGGAGGAGAGGAGAGAGTATGTGTGAAAGTGAGGAGGGAAACCAATGGTATCATTCAAAATGTGATTTAAAGCAGCTCATTAGATACGACGTCTCAGCAATACTTCAGACACTGTGACACACCCATAGTCTTGTGTTACCCATGAATAATTTACTCATTCATTTTGAGCTTGCCATGTTTATTCATCAATAATTTACCCAGATTACCCGTGTCTTATTTATGTTGTCGCTCTGCATTTCTCTAGATTTGATTACACGGCTCATCAATGACCACTGACTGGATAGGTAATTTATGAATTAACACATAAAAAAATAAGTAAGTACGCTTAGGCACAATATATAACAGTATTTCATTTTTCCAACAACTTAATTTTCCAAAATTTTACAATATAGTTGTAGCTATAGTTTGTATTCCCATTCTTTTATTCTTTCTGCTCTATTAGACAACTTGAGAGACATCAGCGTGAGCAGCCGGACCGTGTCTGTCTATGAACCAAACCTAAAGATTAATTTGGCACAAATCAGCTAGTAAAGTGCATCTCACACCCTTGTTTTTACTGAAATTATCATGCCTAACATTCTCCGTAATTCTGATTCTTCTAGTCCCTATAATGCAGCTAAATCCGAAAAAAAAGAATCCTTGTGGGATTAGTGTTCATATCAGTGTTGTGATTCTCTAGAAACTTCTCACTCTGGTTTTGTTCCATTCACTCACATTGATTGTAGAGCTGTCGGTTGACAGTTTAGATGATATCAAATACAATACAGAATAGCATATACCTCCTGACCATTAATATTAGAAAGTTTGCCAAATAACAGACCAGCATTCTGGCGCTGTGTGGAGAGATCAGATAAAACAGGACGTCAGGTGACATCGTTCCATGTGTGGTGCTCTGATCTGAATGCATCTTACCTGGCAAAGAAGGAGGCGGCAGCAGAGGTGGTGGTGGTCGGCGCGGTCGTGGTTACAGCTGGCGTGTGAGACGGCGAGTTTGTGTGTGATGTTGAATTGGTGTGTGAAGGAGAGTGTGTGTTGTAGCGGTTCAGGGCCGCCTCGGTCAAACCTTCTCTGGAGTCCTCAGAGATCATCTGGGAGATCTGACGAAAGACAGAGAGATTAAAAACGTTTACTCCTGAAGTCGCAGTAAATGTTTTCTGTGTGTGTCTGTGTTTTGTTGTTCCACTAAATAGAAGATTTTCTCCTTTCCCTTCTCCTTTCCAGATGGTCAGAGACCAGAGCCTGGTTTCCCACACGCCTTTAGTTTCCTATTTAATAATAATTCATGTTCATTCATTTGTGTATTCTGATGGATTTTTGGCTTCAGAAGTACTGACATTTCAACAACTCCCAAATAATCTTTCAAAAGACTAGCAACACTGTCAAACCTCAATTTTCTCTTTAAAAACTGATTGATTTATTATTTGGAAAAAGTGCAACTTTCAGAGAGTTTATGTCAACTATCCAAAACGTTTATCTTCAACACGGCATAGTTCACTTATGTTATGAGATTTTTTCATTCATGATATTTTCAAGTGAATGTGTGTTTGTGTGTGTTGTGTCTGTGTGTTTCCTTGGCAGACAGAGAGCAGATAAACCCTCTAGTGAACCAGCAGCAGAATGTTGTCTGGGTCCCACATATAGAGACACAAACAAACAAACAAACAAACACACCCTCCTGCCTCAGTTTTTCTCATTTAACCTAATGCCTCCTCCTTCTCTTTCACCCTTACTTCTCTTCCTCTCTCCACTTTTATTTTATCATTTGCTCATTCAATTTCATCCTCTCTGTCCCTTTGCTCTGCCACCTTAAGCTATTGACATTTGTCCTTTATTATTGGATCTTCCTTCAGGGCATTTGTCCTTTATTAGATACTATTCAGGGAAGAAGGACAGTGGGGACAAAGAGAGAGAACTTTTAACTTATAACACTGTAAATAATGAAATTTGCTGTGCCTGTGTGAGTTTCATCAGATTTATGGTATACTGTAAATATATACTGTTGGAAGTGTACGAAGATGAACGTTGTGATTATATGGTATGTGCCTCAACCACCACAAATTGATATGCGTCCTTGGTGCAAACACATCTCATCAAATCTCATTATCTCTGCTTCTTGTCAATATGAACGATGGATAGATTTTAAGTTTTGTTGCTTGTGTGAGTGTGGGTCTTTGGTCCAGATAAGATACTTAAGACACACACACACACACACACACACACACACACACACATAGACATTTATATGACACACTCGACTGCTTTGTATGAGAGTGTGTGTTGCATTAGTTTGTCATTGTGTGCACAGATGTGTGTGTGCTGACTCGCATAGGCATGTATGTGCGTGTAGGCGACCCATTCGTGAAATAGATATGGATTATTGATTATAGTTCTTTATGTGCTGCCAGCAAGCAGACAGCAGAGCACCTAAATCATTACCCTACGCTCTATTAAAGGAACTATAGCTGGTGTGTGTAAATCTGAGAGCATGTATGTCTATTGTTAGCATGTCTATGCGTGTCATTGCATGTGCATGCGTCTGCACTTCTCTGCACCTATGTGTATGTGTGTGTAAATCAGCTCCACTGTGCGTGTATATGCTCAGGGCTCCTGGGGTCTAAGCATGCTGCCCACTGCCTTGATAAATTACCTATTGTAAATGAGATGCCTCTATAGTTTATATACCATTCTCCCTGTGCACCTACAAGCATTTCAAATGCTCAGGCTTAGCTTGCTACCCCTGCATTATTGAAGGAGTCATGACTGTATGGAATAAGGGTTCGGTGAGCTACATGGAATACCTGTGCATTTGTACTCGCTACCCATTTAACCTGATAAATGGGAAGAGGAAAACTACCAGCATGGTGTGGGAGAAATGTTCCCACAGAGGTCTATTATAATGTGAACTGAAAACTGGAGTAAAGGTGGTTGAATAGTATGTGACGGTCAGCAGTATAGACCGCAAGGACAGAACAGACTCTTTGTTTTACTCAGCTGCACCTCCCATTATCACCAGAAAAGTGCAATAACCCGGTCCTCATTCATTTTACACTATTATGAGATTCCAAAAGGTCTGCTGTGCTTCTCTGTGTCTGAAACAGTGCTGTGCTGATGGGCAATTTTGCTTCATGCATCTCATTAAACCAGCTATTGTAAGAAAGCTGTCAAATTAGTTCTGCATCTGAAATACTGCACCCAGAAACTAGACGGCTAGTATGATAGACCCCATTCCAGCATGGTCACCTGGCTAATGCATTGACGTGAATGGCATTTTAGGTAATGTAGTCATTGAAATGAATTATATTTTTGTTGTTGGTGATGGTTCTTATGATTTCGTTTCACATGTTCCATACAGATTTTCCCACAGGACACACAGGCAGAGTTGCTCTCTCTACATTTGACCATAAATTAAATTAAATTATGCTGGATGAAACTTTAATGATCCCTATGGGATATTAGGTCATCGCATTAGGAGAGACAAGGATATAGATAATACCAGGACAGAGAGAGTGCTGCAGATATTACAACAGCTACATGTGTTCGAAATCATGCAGCAAATCAATGAAAATTCAGCATCTGACCATGTTTTATATACACCTGGTCCCGAGATTGTCAGTGAGGGACTTTGATGAACGTGATATCAGATTTCCCTAGAAAGAGGGGATAAAAAAACATTCAAACACTTATTCTGTCCCTCTCACCCCTCCTCTTTCTCTACACGAGAGCACTTATCCACATCCCTCTCTCTCTGCTCTTAGAAAAAGCTAAAAACTGGCTCATTCATCTTCATTATAACACAAACATCATTTCCCCAGCACTCACCTTCCTCATCTGTCACTCTTACATTTATTTTATTTTACATCCTTTTCCAACCACATGCTACAGAAAACCACCATAGAATGTGTGCCTTAAATCTCAGACTCGTACGAGGAGAATGAAACGAGTGTGTGTGAGTGTGTGTGGTGTGTGTAAGTGTGTGCGTGTGTAAGTGTGTGTGTGGTCCTGCCTACTTTTATCAGGGGGATAGACACAATCTGTAAAACAATCTAAATGCTTACTGCTGCACATTGGAGGGAGAGAGAGAGAGAGAGAGAGAGAGAGAGAGAGAGAGAGAGAGAGAGAGAGAGAGAGAGAGAGAGCCTGCCCTTTCAAGATGAAAGTAGAGGAGAAACTTGGGGGAGAGACACAAAAAAAGAAGTTAGTGAGCGAATGGAACGGGGTGTTTTTTTTAGACTACATCAGAGATAGAATTACAGAAACATAGTCTATGTGAGACAAACAGGAAAAGAAAAGAAAGCAAGTAAGTAAACAGAAAACAGTCATGAAAAGTAGACAACAGACACAAGGAAATGAAATATAGAGAGAGCTAAGGCAAGAAAGAAATGAAAGAGTGGCAATAAATGATAGATAGGTAGAAAGAGAGAGAGAGCAAAGGTGAGACAGAGGGTGGTGTGAATAAATAACTAAGACCTCATCATAACATATGTGCGGTATATTGTATATTCCACTCAGAAACTGCCTTAAGGCTACACACTGTATGCCGAAAGACAAACGGTTAAAAGGGAAAATAATGACAGGAAGAAATGTAGTTTTATACATTAGTTTTGCAGTAGACTGTGATTTTATGGGAAGCAGAGTTATAAGACATGCTTTCTGACACTATGATTCAAAATATACGACAAAATACACATTAGCTGTTAGCTAAGCATATATGCACTTATCATGATCTTGTTTTATGCAGTTATGCATCAACAACAGACCATTCTCTCCAAACAAACAGCCGTATAGGTCATCTGTGCAAGCAGCTTATTACAATTTACATTTATTGATAGGCGGTGTCCTATGGTGGCCTTTACGTAGAGAGGAAGTCATGGTGGATGGTTTGGTCAAACAAACTCATAACTTTTACCCAGGAAAACGCTGTTTGTGTCCTGTGTGAAAACAAAAGCCAAGCTTGGCCTATTTTAACTTATGTACTTAAGTTACCTTACCTAATGTACTTACTTATATAACCTAAGTTGCATAACATACTGTACTTATCTTAACCCAAACCATGATCTTTTCCTAAACCTTACCAATTAATTGTGTTTGAATTCACAACATTAACCATATGTTTAAAACTGTGACATTTCACAATGTGCGCCTGTCGCTGGTCGTCCACTCTCCATCATATACAGTATGTTGTTTTCGGAATTGTTGACAAAAAACCTTCTGTTGTGTAGGTATGAGGACGTGTTGAGCAACACAAAACTACACGTCAGAGCTCAATGCTTTGCTCTCTGTTGGCAACTGAGCATGTGCACTTATCTCTCAAAGAGGACCTCAAGGGGACCTTGGCTGGAGTAAGTAATGGAATATAAATTGTTTTACACTTGCAACTGCTGGCCAGTGTGCAACTCCACTGGAGCAGTTGGGGCATTGCGCTCCTATGACACTGTCATGATGGACAGCAGAGAGAAAAAGCGCTGCTCTTTCACTTTCCCCACACAGATTTATCCTGTCGTTCCAGGGAACTGGCGACCTACTAGTCACACGCTTCTCTAACCTTGAGTTCACCACTGCTGCCCTAATTAATCCTAAACTATTTGGCAGTGAAGGTTTAGCTATTATTTTGTACAAAATATGTTTAGAAAATATTGTAAACCTGCGTGTGTGTGTGTGTGTGTGCTTGTGAGTTATATCTCACATCCTGTTTCTCTCTGCAAAATATACAATGAAACACACACACACACACGCACACACACACACACACACATAGTCAGGCACAACAAACAGAAACATAGTAAACACACACAGGCACACATGATACTGTATAAACCTATTTTCAATTAGCTGCTTGAAGGACAGAGCGAGGGCAAAGAGACAATATTAGATTTGTGTGTGAGAGAGAGAGAGAGAGAGAGAGAGAGAGAGAGAGAGAGAGAGAGAGAGAGAGAGAGAGAGAGAGAGCACCTCAAGAATTTAACATGAATTTATTTGAAAATGTTTGTGGCCCCTAGTCGGCTCACTGATCCCAGTAAGCTACCTGGCAGATTCACACCCAGTCTGTTATAATCAGTCTTCCTTGTTCTGACTGATTCAGCATTTTCCATTTGTTCTATACTTCTTGTGGGACCAAAAAGAAAAGTCCTAATAAATATAAAATGTGGAGGTTGTCACCTCTTAGATTGCTGACCCAGCAAGATCTTAATCTCGGCTACACTGGCAGAGAGGTTGCTTCTGGTCTCTGCTTACCTCTGCGTCCTCCTCTCTGTAAACTCTCCTCTCTGTCTTTTGTTGTGTTACCTCTGAAAACAGAGTTTCAACTTAGACCCTACTAATTTTCCCTGCTGTTGTTTCTCTTTCGCTTTGCTGAAGAGCTTGAATATGTTGGAAGAGATTTGTCGTCTGCCATTAGAAGACCCTCTGAAAGCTCCACTGATGCTCCAACATGAACAGCAGTCTTTGATGTTTTGTGCTGAACAACAAGAAAGCAGTGGTAAAGCAACAATATCCAATTCTCTTGCAAAATAAATAAATAAAGTGTAGCGGTTTGCTAGTCATCTCAGCAATGTGTCTAGTTACCCTGATGTTTTAAAATGTCTCTTATTCTTATTCTCTCTTATTCTAAACCCATCTCTCTAAACTTCAGCTCAGCTCCTCCCCCTTCTCTTCCTCTCTCATGGGTGAGTCTAAACAAGGGTGATTTATTATCGTGCTCAGTTTCTCCTTTCCTGCTGAAACACCATTACTGTCAAAGTCTCAGCACAAACACTCAGACTTGCTAACATTTTACACCTCCCAGCACAGGTGACTGACTCAAACACAGAACACAGAAATACGAGTACACAAGTAAATACACTCACACAGTTGCACAAATGATGTCTAGTGGATAGTCTAGTGTACCCTATGCTAAAGGAGATAAAAAAGGAAGCATTAAGGCACCTTTCCTTAGCATAGAGCATTTAACCAACATCTTATCATGGCTGCCACTTACATCCTTCCTGGTCATTTCACTCAGATAGGAACCTTTCTAAGCAAAAAAGACTATTCGACCACAGTCAGTCGCACACTTTTTTTTAACACTCAAGACAGACTCAAATATATTCTAAAACATGTATGAATCTAAACAACAAAACAATACATGCTAAGGAAAAACAGGAAGTGTGAGACATTATTTCTGCTTTCTTTCTTGCTAGCTAACTGTGTTAAGTCATCTAAACAATGTGATATTATGAAAAGCAATATCAAAGGAAACATCAACACACTCATGACTGTTGCTGACCAACAAGATGAGGCTATTCAACAATCTTGGAATAGAATAAAAATCATATAAAAAAAGAAGTAGAATCATTCTTAAAATCTGAAAGAGCATTTCTCTTTTGCCAAATTTAAATTTATTTGATAATTCACACTGTCAATCCTACAAAGACAGACCAGAATACATGAAGGCTCTTCTGCTTAATTTATTCCTGACCAGTAGGACAAGATAACGAAACAATTCAAGAGATTGTACAAAGTCATTTCCACCTACGACTCCATGTCTCTGCATCGGACTCAAGTCATGCACTGGATACAAATATTAAGAGGGATAGGGAAACATATTGGGGGAGGGGGGGTGGTATGAAACAAAGTGGAGAAATAATAGGGGAGAGAAAAATAAGGAATAAGTTGTGTGTGTGTGTGCGCGTGCGTGCGTGAGAGAGTGAATGAGAGTGAAAGAGTGAAGGGGTAGTGGGGGTGTGTGACATAGAGTCCCCAGAGTTCTAATTATCACTGTATGAATTATTACATCTGTAGAACACATTCATACACACATGTTAACAAGCACATACACACACACACACACACACACACACGCTTACACCTCTGGATCTCCCCTGCAGTCTCAGCTCTCCTGCCTCCCTCCGTACACCTCGAGACCACACTTCCCCTGAGGCTTTTGTCCCTCCTACCATCTTCCTCTCTTGTCTACTCATGATCCCTCTCTTCCTGTCTTCTCCAAAAACCTCTTCTTTTATCTCCATTTTCAGTTTGAATCACTCGTGCTGTTTGCGTCGCCTTGACTCAATACTTTGTGTCCTACCTCGCTGCAGTTGAAGAGGATATTTAGCTTCCCCCTCGATACCAGATGGTTATCAAATCCAAGAATTCTAAGTTGATTATCGTGTCCTCATGGGGAGCTATTATGGGGGAAAACAAACTTCACAAAGTCTCTGCAGTTTTAGATTTTAATTGATTCCTGCAAGCTACAAAGGAAAGATTTTTCTTCAGTTTGTCGCTTAAATGAGCACTTCAACTGTTGGGGAGGAATATATGTATAAAGCGCTACAGACTATCTGTCAGTCCCTGCTAGTCTACAGGAGACTAGAATAGAAGATAGGAGCCTGTATGTTTATGTTGAACACATTATCTCAGAAGTCAGGTATTGTCAGTGGTTGATAGCTAACAAGGTCACATTACAGAAGGCAGTTACACAAGCTGAAAAATGTAAATGTTGTTCCTGACCTGCCTGTCAGACTCAAAAGATAAATTAATCTGCACGCTGGTAGCCTGTTACCATTTGTTGTAATCATATAGGACCAGAATTAATTTATTCAGTTTCCATGGTAATATTTGCAATGTCCTCGTGGGAGAAGTAGTTATACAGATTTTATGTGTGTCACACACACACACACACACACACACACACACACACACACACACACACACAGTCCTTTTGGGGACATTACATTGACTAACATACATTTTCTAAAGTTTACCCTAACCATAACCGCTACCAGCCTAATTATAACCTTAACCCCTACCCTAACCTTAAACCTAAAAAAAAGACCTAAAATATTATCATTTACAACACACACACACACACACACACACATACACACACCTCTACACGTAGCTTACCTGGTACGGATAGAGTGTAACTCCTCCATTAGTTCGGTTCAGGTGCTGATGGGCCTGCAGAGCTGTTGTACTCAGTACTGCTCCACTTCCGTTACCACTGTTATTGCCAGGGCTGTTTACTCTCGTCACTGGTTGGCCAACAGCTTTTCCTGAACTGGGGGATCCATTCCTTCTGTCCACCCCACCTCCAAGCCCCAGGGAACTGGGCTTGGACCCCGATCTGTGCCCTGGGCCTTGAGGTTGTGGGTTTGTGGGAGCACAGCTGGATGTTTGTCCCATGGAGGGACTCCCATGGCTGGGGTTGGATGGTCCGTGGCTCGGGCTGGGCGTTGGGGTCTGGCTGGGACTTGGGGAAGGTGACTGGGAGGACGAGTGTGAAGCGGCAGCAACAGCTGAAGAAGAAGAGGAAGGAAGAAAATCAGGAATCCACTCCCGTGAACCAGGACCACCTGGTGCTCCAGATGCTCCCGTTGGACCCAGTCCTTGAGATCCATATCGTCCAATGAGGGCCGGAGGCGAAGAGGGGGGAGACAAATCCCACTGGTCAAGAGTGAGGACCATTCGCACGGCTTCCTGTTTGAGCTGCGTGAGGTGGGTGGCGCAGACGTCACAGCGACTGTCACGTTCGTTCCACGCCCGCCAAGAACTGTTGGGCACCTGAAGCTTATCATGAAGGAGGAGAGAGAAGGAGGGATCCTGAAAAGAGAGAAACAGAAAGCCAAGATTTATACTGATTTCTGGAGGATTGAATGAGAGTAAAATGAAGCAAGAGCAGCATGTTTTGAGCTGCACTGGAGAATGTATCTAAAGAAAATTGAGAGGAGAGGAGAGGAGAGGAGAAGAAATGATAGGCATGTTGAACAAATCATGACTATGAATATTTATAGAAAATCCAAGAAACATAGCCTTATAGCCTTGGGGAAGATGTGTAGAGAGACACACACACACCCAGAGAAGGACATGCAAAAGCAAGTCCACACATAAAAATGCACACACACACACACACTCTCTCTCTCTCTCTCTCTCTCTCTCTCTCTCTCTCTATTCTTCTCCCTTCTTTCCTTCTCAGCATTTTTCTACAGTACAGCCTGATACTGTGTGGGATTAGTGCATGATGTGACTTTGCATCTTTTAATCATCTGTAAAAAATCAAGGTGCAATAAATACTGACAATATAAAAGCTCAAACAGAAGGCATTTTTCATTCAAGAAAAAATAATTATTGCTTGACCTTCAATTTCTAGCCAAATTAAATTTAGTTCCCATAAAATGGCAATAGAAACTACTTTAATGAGAATTTCAAGAAAAATATCAGAAATGTTTTTAAAGAAGATTACCAACCCTGCCTTCAAAAAGGTAATTTAATTGCAGGAACATTTTTTGACAAAGTGAGTTCTTCAGATAATAATTTAATAAGTTGTGTCTAATTAAACACCATGTGTTCTGCCTCCATTGGTCTTTTAACAGTCTTTTAGTTGAGTTTATTTATTTTTACTCACAGTATCTCAAACTACATTGTTGTTGTTTTTTTAACATATATTAGTATATGTAACTCTTCTTTATGAAAATTCAGTTGTTATAGTTGTTACAGCAACCGATCATAATGATTTCTCAATAACCTGCATGTCCTCTTCTAAAATCATATTCATAAAATCACTCTTTTATCATAAATCTAAGAAAGCCAGCCTTTGTATTTCAAAATTATGCAAGTATGGGGTTCGCCCCAAAACGACTTGGTCCTGATTCAGATAACTGTTAATAAGCTGCACTTTTTGCAGGTTTAAGCATAAGACCTTGTTGCTCTGACAACAGTTTTAGATGAATTTCCTGGTCTCGAAAAAAACAAAAGATCTGAGTGCTGCTGGCCGTTGCAGCGCCACAGAAATAGGGCCCCTCATATGCACAGGCCAACTGTCCAAAGTAATGGACTATAGAGGCTGCCCAAAGCGTAAGATCATGTGTAAGTGGTTTGTAGTATTATGAGATTGGTCACAGTGTGTAGAAAGTGTCAACTTTTCTGGTGCATTGCTTTTCTTCATCAAGATTTCATGGTCAATTAATTTAAGGCTCAAACAGCTTCTAAACACTCCCACAACTACAGTTGTTCCACTTTCACCACCTTCACATATGTGTGCTGCTACCGGAATGGACTCTTGACACAACAGTCAATATGAAGCTGCAGTGAGTATGCACTTATGTGAATGTGGGAGACTGTTTTAATTCTGGCAAATTCACCTTTTCTGGTGAGTACAGACTGCCAGGCTTGCTGCTTCCCATGAATGGCCAAATATCAACATTCTAAAAAGTTATTTTTTAAAAGTGTGACACAAACCACAAATGCAATCTTCTTTTTCATTTGGATAAAATATCTAAACAGAAAAAAAGAAATACATAGTGTATAATTCTCTCTCTCTCTTTTCTCCCCTTATGTTGGTCCACTGTGTGTTTCCCTCTGTCTCTCTGTCGGGGTTTGGCTGGTGAAGTTGTGTGTATGCGTGTGTGTGAGCAATCACTGTGCTTTCTTGTGTGCGGAAATTTGGAAATTTGTCACAATTTGTTTGCGCTGTTATCTGTGCCTGTACGCATGAATGCATGTGCGTGTACAGGTATGTGTTATGTGTGTACGTGGGCCTGTGTTTTTCCAGACTAATTGGAGCCATTCGCACGGAGCAAAGCTGCTCTAAACCTCCTGCCACGACTCTCTGGTCTAAATATCAAAGTTAACAAGCAAACCACACGAACACGCCCTGATACACATCTGTGTCTAAAGCTCATTTGACCCCCTTGAAAATATTTTCTCAGTTTTTTCCACAAGGCATTAAGCACTTTATTTGACAAAAGGTCATAAAAAATAAATAGTTTTTCCATATAAAAGTCTGACTTTACTCGAGGCCCTTTAGATTCATAGTGGGATTTAAATGACGTTGTGGGCTAATTGCCAGTGTAGGTGTAGCATTAATATCAGCGAGCGTGTGTCTGCTTATGAACTCTATACTTCATCAAACCCTCTGTGGTAGCTCACTTGATAACTGTAATTATCTTCCTGCGTTCAACCAGCCTACCTCTTCTGTAACACTAAGGCCAGGTATCTGTGTAGGCCCTCGCTCCTTTCTGCACAAGTGATAGATACAGCAAACTGAGTGTATGGTTACATGTAAAAAATCATTTCATGCTATTTCAACTTGGGTTAGACAGTAAAGACAGTCTCCACAAGAATAAAAAGTGTCACTTTTTAAAATAATTTTATGTTATTCTGTGAACAATCCTCCATACAGATGACATAAAATCGTTTTCTGAAACAGCTTTCTCTTGAATGACCGCTATTACCAAGCGCTTCTGCGTCTTAAAAACAGAGCCATTACAATCACCATCTTCTCAAAAACAGTTAGCCTAGAAAATATTCCACATTTACAGCTGCATTTTCAATTTGATGAATTAAACAACAACAAAAAGACAACAGTTAAACCGTTAACATATGATGTGTCAGAATAATAGCATAAAAACAATAGCCAATTACACATGTCCATCCATACTAGTAAATGCATTTCTCTAACCAGTTGTTCAACATACTGAGGCTTTTATTCGAAACAGTGCATGGTGCCAGGGAAGAGGTTGTGCATGTGCAGTATTAATCAAAGTGATGGGAAGGCACTCTTTGTTTAGTGAAGCTTAATCAATACATGAGTTATGAAGCATGTGTATTCGCGTCCGATCAATAGGCATGTGATGGACGCGAGTTAGCTCTCAGCAGATTTAGATAATCAGACATTAAGATAGAGAGACAGATGATTGACAGGGAAGACAGAAAAACAGAGGGACCTGTGGGTATAATTGACTGAACAGGCAGCTTTCTTGCCAACATACGCCCCATCACCTGTTTCCATGGTTTTATATAATTAACTGATTCTTTGACCTCTTCTACAGCTTCACCACTATTGCAAAAAACATTTTAATTTTCTCCCAGAAGTCTACCGAACTGTAGATCTAGATTTGTGTGGGTGTGTGGTCAGCCTCCTTGGTGGCCCAAATGCTCATGATGTAATGAGAGCCTGTGAGAAAAAGAGAGTGAATATAGTATGTGTCTGCCACACAAATAAGCCTCTATCAATAACTAGCCTTTTAGCTTTCCTCAATCAATACACCGTCTGTATGTGTCCACACAAAGCAATATTTCATTTAATAGTAAAGCCTCTCAATGAGAGGGCTGCCTGCTAGGCTATGTCAACAAACCACAAAACCACAAGATACACACACACACACAAACACACACGCAAGGCAGGAGCTCAAACCTTGGTGAGCAACTGAGTGGTTGTGTGTGTGTGTGTGTGTGTGTGTGTGTGTGTGTGTGTGTGTGTGTGTGTGTGTGTGTGTGTGTGTGTGTGTGTGTGTCTGTTTATGGATAAAGGCTACCTTGTTACTCAGGCAAACTAAGTAGCACAACGAATAGAATGTGGTTTTTAAACATACACACAAAGTACGCGAGCATACAAACACATATTGCTGGCTGGCATGAGACCCCGCACGCGCACACACTTCAGGCTACATAACATAAGCTAACAGTGTGTGTGTGTGTGTCTCTCTCTCTCTCTCTCTCACTCACACACACACACACACATTTTTGCTGAGTGACACACATGACAGGAGGCAGACTGGAGGAAAGAGAGCTGAGGTAGAGGCAGATTTAAAATGCAGACTATTTATCAATGCATTTATTCAATTTTCCCCTGTATGTTCAATAATTGTCCTTAGCCAAGGGGTCATGACACATTTTCTGCTGGTTACAATAATTGTGTCTTTTAACAGTAAGGGAGGGAGCAGTAATGATAACACCAGTGATAAAGACGACAGAAACAGTTTGCAGTGCTCGAAAGGAGTTCTTTGTGTGCGATTAAAATGTTCCCTCTGGAAAGAGTCAGTTTCTCTTCATTGCTGAAGCTGACACTAAAAGCTTTAATGTAGATGGCAGAAAATTGCTCTTATTGGGAACTTTATTGTAGCCGCACTAAAAGTATGTCATGTCATGTCGTATACCAGTGGCCACTTATGGAATCAGAGAGATAATTCCCCATAGAAAAATAGGGAGATGAGCGCTGCAACATGTGCACTCCAATGCACTTGCGGACTCGTAAGCCCAACAGGTCTATGTGTAAAGATTTAAGGGAAGCAGTGGGTTTAGTCGTATTATGGTAAAAAATATGGAACACAGTTGAAACACAAAGAGGACAAGTGTATTGTGTTGTAGAAGGGGTTAGAGATTTTTATATTATGGATGATTTTACTGTAAGAATCCAGTGTTAGTGTTGTTTTCTTTAACAACATTTAATGAAGAGTTATGTAAAATGTGTTTCAGACAGATAAAATAACCTACTATGAGTAAATTGTGAATCCTCTAATGAATGCCAAATAGTAGTCCTGATTTTCCTATTTGGAAGGAATTGGAAAAGTCTGATTATTCTGAAAAAATTGTAGAAATAGGAACATTTAATCTCTCCTGGCTTCTTTCTACCCCACTATATATCCCTGCCACACACACTCAAACACACATGCACAGCAGACAGGCTACCAAAGAGCAATTAAGTCGACATGGTGTACGGTCCTTGAGATGAGGGCCTTGTTGTTCTAAATTAGCTGAGATTTGGGGAGCAGCCAAGCTGCCTGATTGAAATGAGGAGGAAAAGGAGAGCTGTGTTTTGAACAGGTTTTGAAGAAGAGAGAGACGAGGTGGGGAGTGTGGGAAGAGAGATGGAGTTTTTGCTGATACTGGGTAAAGGTAAATATAGCCAACACACACAAACACACACACACACATACTCTCTTTCGCTCTGTGCCCTCCTTTTGACCCTATTTCTGTATTTCTCTTCCCACTAATGCTCCATTTTTGTTATTTCCAGCCCATCTTTCAGTAGAACAGTAAAGCTTTAAGTTTGTTTACATTACCCTGGTCCAAACACACGCATACACACACACACACACACACACACACACACACACACACACGCATGCACACACACAAGGAGTTTAATGTAGAAATCTAATTGGAAGCTATTTTATTTTCCAAGTCTTACATTTTACAGTACCAGATTTACAACATAATTATTAGTATTTTTACACAGATAAGATTGTGGTTTGATAGGAATGCGTCATTGTGAACCTTTATATTTCCTGCTCTTTCTTTTTTTCATCGCATCTAACCGTCTCTTCCAGACGTCTCTTCACCTCTGAGTTCATCAGTATTCTGTGAGTGACTCAATCAGTCTCAGCACCACAGACAGTGTGTGTGTGTTGTGTGTGTGTGTGTGTGTGTGTGTGTGTGTGTGTGTGTGTGTGTGTGTGTGTGTGTGTGTGCATGTGTGTGTGTGTGTGAGAGAGAGAGAGAGAGAGAGAGAGAGAGAGAGAGAGAGAGAGAAGATTAATTTCCTCCTACAAGGGCAGACAAATGCTTCAGTTCTACTGTTGAAGGATGGAGTGAGTGACAGAGAAAAATAAAGCAGAGAAACCAAGACAACGTCCAAGCTAACTGATCAGTGACCTCAGCATCTCTTAGTGAGGTCGGGACAGAAGGATGCTATTACTGTGATTTGACAAGAAAAGACTGCTTCCATTGTCCATTAGTGTTGTTTCTGTGTTTGAGCGTGCATGTGTGTCAGCACACTGGAGGTAAAGGGTTCCGGAAAATGGGCTGTCAAACACGACAAGACACATCCCTTTCATACACACACACACACACACACACATACACGTAAATAGGCAAACACACACTCTGACCACCACTTACTGGGTATAAGCCAACATTTTGACACTGAACTGTATGATTGCAACCCACCTTGCATTATGATCAAACTTATGTCATTCCCTATTTTCATTTATTTTATATTTAGCCCAGGTTTGTTGCTTATTGAGAAAGAAGAAGATGGCAGATCAGCGAGAAAAGAAAGAATTAAACAGAAAAGAGTCGGATTCTTCATTACAGCAGAGAGAAGAGGAGTACGTTCTTAGTCAGTTATAGCCAGAATGACACTGGTTTATTTGCAAGCGTGTGTGTGTGTATGTGTGTGTGTGTGTATGTGTGTGTGTAATCAGTTCCAGATGAGTGGCTGAGGAAGGTAAACCTTTTCTCCTCCCCCCCCCCATACTCATTTACCTCCTCTCATCTCTCTCCTCATTCATTTCACCACAACTCGCTCCTGAGCACACTCTGTAGTAAGCAAACACACACACACAGGTATTTCTCGGCTGGTCTGGGATCAGTGAATTCATGCGGAAGAGATGCAGGCGGTCTCTTGCACCTGCTCTGAGAGGACACACACCCACACAGTAGAAGGCAGAAGAAGTGTGACAGAAAACGACGAAGAATGAAAAAATGGAAACCAACTGAAAGACACTGTGAAATAAATACGATAAATTGCGATTGTGTTGGTGACTCATGATCGTGCACATTGGTCTCATGATGGAGAATGATGGTGTGCAATGATGATGGGTGTGCATGTGTGTGTGTGTGTGTGTGTGCGTGGCTGCGTGTGTGTTAGTGTGTATGTGTGAGAATGATTGAGTCTGATGTCTGTGCGGGAGCAAGGTCAATAACACAGAGGTTATAAATGACATCACACACACACACCAAACATATGGATGTGCACACATATGGGACAAATGTTACACTGACAGAGGTCATGCACAGGTCTCTCTCAATATCTCTCCCAAAACACACTGTGTCTGTCACTGTCTCTCTCTTTCGGTGTTTCTGTCTCACTCTCTTTAGGACATATTAGGTGCTTGTCATGCACCCATGTCCAGCTACTACATTAAAGTATGTCATATATTGGACCAAACGTGATTCTGTCAGCTCGAGGCGTCAACAGACAACTGGTTCAAATTGCATGAATGACAAAAACTTCACACACAGGCTTTCATCTGACAACCTGCCCATTACATTTTAGAGTCTTTTAATATCTTATGTGGAATTGACAACAAAAGTAAAGAAGCATCTTGTTTATAAATGAAGAATACATTATTCAGGTAATAGAGCTTTAAGAGCAGCCAGCCTTTTCCACATTTGATTTACTGCGGCTCTTGCAGTCAAACTGTCATCAGCAGGGGAGACATAATTCATCGCAACACTCAAGCTTTGATTTACTAACCACCACTACAGCCACGGGCTTATTGTCAGTAGGACATGTGCACAGTAGCAATTTCATATTCAAATCCCCACATCTATTTTAACCATTTTTTTCCATTATAAATAAACTCTATGTGAGAAAGAATATCAAAAACATCCATGACTAAAAGTCTCAAATGTACCACAGTTAGTTATTGTAAAAGAATACTATGCGATGTATTGAATCCCTGATTTGCTTGAAGTTACCATGTTTAACAACAGGAGCCAATAGTGAATGATATCGGCCATAAATGATTCACAATAAAACAATGAATCTGTGATCATATTGACCCTAGAAATCTTGATTAAAGCATGACCACATCATTTAGCCTCAATTATAAAAGTGTGACTGTGTTTAAATGAAAGGAGAGAGACAGACAGAAAAGGAAGGAGAGTCAGAGTGAAAGCAAGACAAAGTGAAGGAGAGGGATTGTGTGGATGAACAGAAGAAAGGAAGCATAGCTGAGATTAGAAAGTTGGTTTCATGTTGTGAAATCAAACACGTCAGTATGTGTATAAACATGTGTCAGTGCTATGGATTTGTATTATTCTGGTGTATTTGTAATAACTTGACCTTCTGGCAATTGGATTCATGTGTGTTCAATCAAGCTCTAGATGATTGACTAAGCACACCTGTAGAGTAACCCACATACAGCATGACTCATCATGCATGTCTTATCTTGCACTGAGGAAAGAAATTGCCCGTTTTTAGCTGTGACCAACAGCTCTACAGCTGTCGTTCGGTCGGTCCACAAAAATTTCCCTACGCTTTGGCGGCCATAGTTTTGGCTGAAATTTGGCATAGAGGTTGAATGTCTGGGTGTGAAGGAGTGTGTTTTTGTTAATGCCTATATACTTTTTTCACAGCAGATACTTCATACATGTCATAGTAGGAAAAACACAGATGTATTCAATAACATTAATAATCGCTTTATGCCACTTGGAGACATTGTGCATGCTGAATCACTGGAATAGCTTACTGGGACACTTAACGGAACTGAGCCATCGTTAATGTAATCAATTTCACCTGTGCTTTTCCTACTATGACAAGTCAAAATGTAGATAACGGTCCACCAGCACAAATGGGGTGTGGCAGTGAAAGTGGCCTATAACAAAAAAGTTCAAAGATTCCCGTACCATATCCAAACGCATAAACCATTTGTCATGGGCTGCGTCCAATATCATTCACTCATTCACTACTCCCTAGTTCTATGTAGTGGACTATATAGAGGACTATAGTGTGCTCATCTGCAAAATGAAAAAACACAACTTGGGTCATTTTCTCTGTGCTGTTAATTACGTCCATAATGTGGGGCAATTAAAGCGTGCCAATATTGGTTGGTCGACCATCTATAATTAATACCGACATGCATTTTAGTGATAAATACATATTTTCAGCGCTGCTCTGTCTACATTAAATATATTATTTTTGCGCCACAACTAATGGACTTGTCTCTGCTGTTATCTCGCTCCTCTCTCTTCTCTCGTGCTTCTCTCATTTTTCCATTAGCGCAATGCATGATGGTGAATAGTGCCTGGTTAGCGACCATCGTTGTACACTACATTTCACCATGCCTTGTTTGATACTTAGTCCACTGTAGGGTATAACAATTCTCACTAGGCATTCAGACAGAACAACAAAATGGTGAACTCACTATATAGTCCACTATGTAGTGAGTAGTGAGGGATTTCGGACACAACCATAGATTCTTGTGGGAGGCAGCATTGCTCTCAGCGGAAGTTGCTATTGTATGGGTTATCCCCGCCCCCTATAGTGAGCCACGCCCCTTTTCATAACTCATTTCATAACTGCTTGTTTCACTGTCAGCCTTGTAATGTATCAAATAGAAGCTTTTAAAATCTAGACTTGAGTCTGAAACTCTTTATTTCTCTGCGTGTGAATCCTCTATTGCTGCACTGCACTTCATAAGGAAAACAGAATTAATGTCAGAATGTGCATGGGTGTAAAAGCTATGTTTATGTGAGAGTCTAGACATTAAGAAAACCAGCCACTGCCTCCCCAGAATTTCATTTTGTTTGTGTCTGTTTCCTATCAGTGATAAACAACTCGCCCAATGGTTTTCCTCTCTCTTGCTTTCTCTCTCTGTCTCTTACCTGCACCCACCTCTCTCACTGAGGTATATCTCCTTTAATCACGTTTTTAATTGGTCATTCCTTCATTTGATCCAATAATTCATGTAGGAGTTACATTGGTTAGGACACAACGGTAACCTGCACACACACATACACACATGTTGGCACACATACATAAAGTCGCTTATGCATACGGAGCACACACACACTTTCATCAGCGTACATGTACACACACTCCCTTGCGATGTTGACACGCTATATTAATAACAGAGCAAAACACATTAGAATGTTTGTGTTGCCATAGCAGTGCAGAAATTAATTAGCATACACAACTAACTAGCTATAGGGGATGTAAATTACCTGCTGCATTCTGTCTCGCTGGAGATTTAAAGTGTGTTTGTGTGTACATATTTGTACACTGGCACAGCATGAGTGCACTGTATAATGGTGTGGTGAGGCCTCACTATCAGTCAGTAATAATACAAGTGTCAGATGTTATAACACCCAAGAGATGTTTTTGTGCTATTGCTCACATTGATCGCACTCTGATATTCTCTTTCTAAATGCTCAAGCCAATTTTCAGCCTCAGTCAAACTGGCATGGCAGGTAATTATGCAGTATTGCAGGAGCTTTCATAAACCACTGTAGTAAATAATCAATCAAATAAAAAATGTACAAAAAAACCTAACTTTCTCTTCCTTATTGAGAAGACATTGTTTATGCGTGAAGGTGCTTTTACAGAGGATGAGACAGTGGCTTCACATGCTTTGATGAACTTCACAGATCATCATAGCACCCTTTGAAATGTCAGTTCTTTGAAATGGCTGTGGGTAAGCGACTCTCATGAAGCAGGGTCATTGTAGACGTCTTTAAAAGAAGCCTTCAGCGAGTCTTTGAAGCACTTCCTCCGACCATGTTTGTGACGTACTTCGGTCTGCAGCCTGCCAGAGGCTACATTCATGCAGCCACTGTTTGGGATTGACAACCACAATTAATTGGGTGTCTGAACGTTGCCTGGGATTATCTTGGGTTAAGTGTTCGTCAACCATTCTGCTCCATGAAGCTATGTTTTCCTCACTGGAAACACATATGCACATATGATGAGTGTGTATGTGTGTAGTGGGATGTTAAACCCAATCAAAGAGGATACAAAATACTAGAAACAGATGTTATGGACAGATCAGTTAAGTCTCTCTCTCTCTCTCTCTCTCTCTCTCTCTCTCTCTCTCTCTCTCTCGCTCTTATGTAAAGTGTTTGTATTAGTGTATTTGTCCTTTATGCTTTGTGCATATTAAGAGTGTGTGTCTGTCTGTGTGGATGATGTATGCATATACACTATCTGTGGCAAATGCTTCCCTCCCATTAACAGCCTGAGCTATGAATCTTGCCCAGGCTTGTACAGAACGAGGTCTACAGAGCAGCCCCCTGCCACGCTGTAAATGAGCTAGCTGACTGGAAGGGAGCCTGGTTTTTATTAGTTGGCCATCAGTGCCCAGCTGTAAATTAAATAGTTGTTTAAAATGAATGCCTGTTTTTTTAATGTGGAAGTTGCTTGCCAGTGACTGTTTTTAAATGTTCTGGCTATCTGGCTATGGTGGTGCCTGACTGTAAATGAGTGCATATAAACTCTGCTGCCTGTTTTTAAATTACTCCACCATCTGCATCAGAGCTGCACTGTAAATTAAGCTACAAATGTGGAAACAATCTACTTCAGTGTGTTAGCTAGCTGCCAATTAGCCAGTTGCCTGGAGCATGCATATAGATGAGGTAGTGGACTTCATTGCCAGTTAAATTAAGAGAAAAGGTATTCTATGTATGTGTTTTTTAGGATATTTGCAGGAGTTACAGGTGGCTCTGCAGGATAATTCTGTAACACCATACTCACAGTAAAACTACAGATAATTTGTTGTTCCTACAACTGTACGGTCTAAATATGATGTTTGATTGAACGTTTAGAAGGACTGTTATAATTACCATTAGTCTAAATAGACTCTGAATTCACCTTCACCTACTGTAAACGGGTTGTCCATTTATATCAGGGCTTGAGACAAAAATGCCTGTTCTTATTGCCAGTGAGACATTTGAGAAGTATTTGTTTGATGCTCCACACACTAGTGGCCTGTCCAACACACTGTACAGATCAAAGATACATTACTAGCTTTACTAAATGTGCAACACAGGGACAGCATTGTTGAAACACTCTTGCGCAGAAAAAACTATACTGCCTATACTTTAAAGTTTTTCCTGATCTGTGTTCATCCTTTCCAGAGAATGACCTGTTTATGACCTGAGTTTATCTGATTGTACATAAAGTGTATGATTCATTGGGCTTCTCTATCACAACTGTTTATCCCCTTTTTTCCTCCACTTACTTCTTCTTCTATCTTCCCCCAAACCCTCCATCCTTTCCTCTCTTTTCTATATCCCTCACACTCCCTCTCTTTTCTCTCCCTACTCTCTCTCCCCCCCTCTCTCTCTCTGACAGTGATAAATTGCCTATTGGGTTGGGCAATCCATCTTGCCGTATCCCACACCTGAACACACACTCCCTCACTCCTCCCCTGCTCCCTTTTTTCTCCTCTTTTTTTCACCACGCATCCGTTCTTCCCTCCGGTATCCTTCCATCTCAAGGTTAGTGAGGCTCACTGAGAAGGAACTGAAGGTAAAGATCTGCCCGACAACTCCCACGCATACATGTGAGCCCACACACTGAAACAGGTGAAAAGTGTGTGCACAGAAATATGTATACTTACACACACAACAGCACAACCTCAAAAATACAAACTCAGTCAGGTTTTTCCTGGCTCAGCATTCGACAAAAAGGTTGAAAGACATCAACCATGAAAACTACAGAATTCAAAATAAATGTAAACGTGCCAGATTGTGTGCGAGTCTACATCGGCAGGCTATGACTGAAATATTGTCATCAATCTAGAGTTGAACAAATTATGATAATTACAACGTCCTGACGACGTGATTAGGATATGTATATGACTGCAAATGTCATTTCCGCCAGGAACCTACATCTCACACCCCTCTTCTTTTGTCCAATATTTATTGCAGAATTCTTCAATGACAACTCTAAGAAAAATCAAAAAAAAGCTAAATGGATATTGACAGACAAAAGTCTACAGCCACGCTAGTGGCTCTATGAGGCTACTTAAGCTTATCGGTGCTTCAAACTAAATTCAAATACAAGCATGCTTACATGCTCATAATGCTGACATGCTGATGTGAAGCAGGTATAATGTTGACAATGTTCCTCATCATTAACATTTGTTAATTATCACTAAAAACAAGAGGAATTTTCACCCACCACCTCATGTTGCTTAAAATGTATTGTGACGACCCTCCTCCCATACACTAGGTGTCCCTGTTGTGTGTGTGTGTGTGTGTGTGATGATCTGTTACAGGTGCTGATTGGAGGGTCGTCAGCTGGATGAGCCACACCTGAGCCGTTGTGGTTCTGCCTTTAAAAGCCCTCTTCATTCAGCAGCCTTGGGTTGGCCAAAGGAAGATCGTTGTTGACGGGCTCACGACAGTTGGTGCCGTCGTGGTGTAATCTGCTGTGAACATTGTGCTACTTGTTTTTGGTGAGACAAATAAATTGTTTCTTTTTGGCCGCCAGCTCGTTGTCTCCTTGTTCTTGTTTCAGTCTCTGAGCCGGGCTGTGACAGTATACTGATATCAGAACAATAGGACTACGTGCATTTATATTCAAACTAATATTCTCACAGATTATTAATTTTATTTTATTTGACATAAAACACTAACTCTACTTTGAAAAACAGATATTTAGATAAACAAACCTTGTTATACATGTTTGCCCGTGACTTCAAAACAATTTGTCCGGTGGTTCCCCCAGGCCTGTACAAAGAGCTTTTATGTGCTTTAACATAAACCTTAAACTTCCTCAGGGTGTGCTTGAATCATCCTGCGAGCCTCTAAAACTAAAAAAGTTTTTGAACAGTCCTATATCCATGAAAGTCAACAGAGTGTCTTTGCTCTTTTCCAGGTTTCATAATCACACAGTAGCACTCATTCATACATGGGAGCTCCGTAAAGCGACCACAGTGCTCCACTGTTGGCCACTGAGCTCCTCAAAGGGAGCCACTGAGGTTTAGGAGTTTTGCTCAAGAGCACAGTTGTTATTAAGGGAGGGGAGACTTATTCATCCAGGTTTCACATGGGCATCAAACCTGGATTCCACATGATAACCGTCTGCCCACCAGCTTGCATTGAACTACTAGACTGCTGCTGATCTAGAAGATGTGATCAGTCAGATATTACTTGTGCTTTGTCAGATACCAAATACCAAATAGGAGATTCAGTGACACGAATGTGTTAAAAGTGGAGATATAAAGATATATGGGGTAAAGATTAAAGAGGGAGAGATCTGCTTTAGTATGAATCCCTCTCTGACACTGTATGTATCCTGGTATACAGTCAATAGCAGATAACTGTAAACAACAACCATTTCGAACCCTTTAAATCGAGCCCCGGAGGCTCCATCTGCTCAAGGTAATTGGAAAGTTTAACGGCTAGAGCCTGTCCTGTGTCTGATTGAAACACAGACTGGGAACAAACAGCCAATTTAACTCTCTCTCTCTCTCTGTCTCTCTCTCTCTCACACACACACAACAATCTTTTCCATCTATGCCTTGCACCTTTGTGTAGCCTTTGCTTTAAACCTCTATTTCCACTATTTCCTATCTCTTTCTTCCCTTCCCTCTCTTTCTTTCACCTTCCTCCATCTCGTTGATAGACTGGAGAGAATAATGACAGATTACTGCTGAACTGAGATGGTTGATAAGCGTTCAGAGAAAGTGGAGGATGTTTATGTTATTTAGTCAGTACGGGGTGAGGGATTGATGAGAAATGGAAAGAAAAAGAGCCTGGCAGGGGACAAATTAATTATTAAAGATGTGTGTCAAAGGTTCTATACATGACATTAATTTAGCAGCAAACAACTATTTGCTTTGTAAAGATATAGTAGAGTAATTCATCCTGAGCAGAGAGTGAAGTCACACTGCTGTTCTGTGTGTTGTAATTCAAGCTGCTCCATTCTTTGTTTTGGTAGCCAGGCTGACCATACCCTTTAGGGCATGTGTGTCCCTGTGTGTGTGGCCCACTTACCGCTCTGAACTGCGATCATACAGCGATTACCGATGATAACGCCGTCCTGACCAATGGCTGATAACGCTGTCCTCACCAACAGCGTTGTTGGGAGGCATAACGCCCACTCTCCAGTTTTCCCTCAGGTAATCTTTGTTGCTCTGTCGGCACTATTAGCTGCTAACTGCCGGTTCAGCCATCACCATGTTGAGAGCCACGTGCAGGCAATCCCTCAATCATAGATTTTCTCTGAATTTCGTATTCAGCCCCTATAAGCATCAGTTTTCTTTACTCAGATACTATAGATAAACTGTACAAACACACAGTATTGCAGAACCATACAGTCTGTAGTCGCCTACATGCTATACTGCAGAAAGTAGGCTAACCAGAACCACCTTTAAGCTTTTGGGAAATAAATGTGTGATGTCATCAATATGCAAATGACCATATGACATCATCTGCCTATATGTGGTCCACAATACAAAGGACACACTGCATTTAGTTTTCCACAGCTTTGTGCTGTAATTGAGCCTTCATTCTTCCAGCAGATCGTACCCGTTGGCAGACAGAATAGCTTAGTGAAGGCGAGGCTTATAGGGAACCCGTCAAAAAGCAGCCGGTGTCATTATTCTATAGCTATAATGTGCATTCAACATTTACTTCATAATGATAAGCTGAATTAAAACAGCCACTATAAAGTCAAGATTTTATAAATTTCTAATTTTGGAACTACATAAAAGAATGAAAGCTTCTTTTTTTAAATACTACATGTAATTGAGCCACTATATTGCAGTGAAGTCTGCCATGCAGCCGGACTAGAAACTGCAGCTTAAATGTCATCCTTGTTCTTGTTTCACCTCCTGCCCTTTACAATGCTCTGATACAATAGATTCACAATGCTGCTTAAAATACACACACGCACACACACACACACACACAGTTCCCTTCTCAACTTATCTTTGGCATTAGACAGCCTCTTAACCTATATAGTTAAGCTAGGAATGTACACACACATACACACACATTTGCAGTCCTGCAGTGCAGTGTCTTTAGGACAGGAATGCCATTACAGTACTTGTAAAACATGAACGACTGACTGGCAGAGCCCTGGCTCTAATTTTGACCCTAAAAGGTAGCTCTGTTGTCACAGTAAGCACTCACAAAAACACACAGAAGAAGAGTGTGAGTGAGGCCACTGCTCCTTTTTAAACAAAACTCTTTCCACATGCTCATCTTTCCTTCTATTTCTTTCTATCCATGTCTCTCTTTCCAGCTTCCATTACACTATTAAAAACAGCTGTGGTCTAACTTCTACCATTAAAAGAACTTTAAACCAGGTTTACAAAATCACATTGTTCACAAGGACATGATAAAAGAAATACAGATCAACATGAATCTTCTTTAGCTGAACATTTATACACGTATGTATAGCATTTTGGACTGAAATCTGTCAAACTTTGGGAATCTTTTGCAAATTTTCAAATGCTGTATTAAATAGGAGCTTTAGCTTAAGACTACGAGGCCATCTTTAGTTTTTTTTTATGTCATGATATTTGTGAGACACTAAAACACCAATGTGTTCTCTTATGGCTGTGAAGGCACAGTAGAAGGTTGTTCACATATCGGTGAGCTCATACTGTAAATAAAGCTAGCTGACACAAGCACTGCACTGCAACAAGGCTGCAGGAAGCTGTATGTGCATGATGACTTCATCTCTTTTTTTATATCCATCCCACATTACAACACATCCAAACATCAACACCCAGACCAAATATATGAACAAACCTCACAGAGCAATCTGTCATTTTTGCAGCAAATTGACCTTTAAAGCAGCTATTTACTAATCAATCAATGTGGCAGAAATTTTATAACTCAGAGCTGCTACTTTCACATACATCGTCACCCCAACACATGCATACTGTATCTTTATCGTTCTACTGTAACCATAAAATAGTCCCTTGAAGAAATAAAGCCCCGCTAAAAAGGCCTCACTTTGCAAGCACCCTCATTTTGATGGTTGAAAACTTAAATTAGTTTTCACAAAGAGAAAGTAAAGCACACACACACACACACACACACACACACACACACACACACACACACACACACACATACCCAAAACATAGAAATACACTTCATCCCTGTCACACCGTCCTCAGCCTGTCATGAGATTTTCCTAGTGTGAGATGCTGAAGATAGATGTGTTATATCTGACAATGTGATAGCCTGTGACGGCGCATGTGTGTGCGAGGTATGTTTCTGTGTGATGTATCAGCTTGTGACAGCAGGTTGGCTAATATTAAAAGTGTGGTTAGCAGGTCTTCAAATAACCCGTTCAGTGAGCGAGACTTCACAGTGTCACAGGATGTTTGAGCTGGCACCTGCAGCTTTACTGAAACATTCTCACTTTTCATCTTGGCTCTGGATGATGGAATTGAAAACTTTTAAAAGGCTGAGGAAAACAACCAGCAAAGAAAAACAGTGTCTGAACAGGCACTGCACATTTTGCACGACTGACAGATAGACAGGTAGGATGGATGGATAGACAGAGATATAAGATAGGCAGAGATAGACAGACAGACAGACAGACAGACAGATAGATAGATGCACACAAATAAATACATATATATATGGTTACTGCATTTATAAAATCTCAAACTTTGTATGACCACAAACACAAACATACCATATATGAACAACTAGACAGGTGGAGGCAAATAGAGGAGACAGGTGAATAACTACTGTATAGTGTTTTCAACTTGATTCTGTATTGTGGTTGATGGAGAGGCAGTTGCCATGGTAGCTATGGATCTAATGGCAGCAGGTGCTGCTGCCACTTTCACCGCCCTCCAGTAGTGCAGTGTGCTCTTTGTAGAGCACATACACACATGTCAGTGTGTGTGTGTGCATTTGTGTGTGTTTTATATGAACCTCAGAGTGCCTTGGTGTGTGCATTGTGTGAGTATCTGTTGTGTGCCAGTTTTGGTGTGTTTACTCATGCATGTGATTTGCCTGTTATTGCAATGTGTTGTTGGTGTGCAGGAGTGGTGTTTGTTTTGGTCTTGTAGTCTGTGAGGTGTCCAGAGGTTACAATAAATGTAAAACTGTATTTTCGTTGTCACTGCTTTGAGTGGACTACAACTATTTATTTGATCTTAATATATGTTTTCTTATTTTTGCCTTTATTTTACAGATGAAATAGGGGGATAGAGAGAGACGGGGCTGATGACAAATGTCCCCGCAGCCAAAATCAAGACAACTTGACCACCAAGATGTCCTCTCTCCTGTATGTATGTTGAACCTTAATTTAGCAGGAAGTCATTCAATGGGAGACTAGCAATGCCAAGTGACAAAATTGTCTTTGGAACCAAGTCCCTTTCATTTCTTTTAAAATTAGCAAATAAGCAGGGACTTAAGTTCAAGAGTCACAATAAAGCAAATCAACAATGGCACTCAATGTCCAAACACTTGATACTACATCCATATACTGGATCTAATAATGTTTGGTTTTGTGTTAAATTTCGTAATGAATACACATTGGCAAACTCAAATTCAATCTGCTGTCTTTTGGAACAGGCAGAGCTTTTTGCAGCTTATCTGGCTCTTTATAGGTTACACACATTGGGTTGACTGTGTTAGTCTAATTAAGTGTGTCGGCTCTGGGTCAGAGACAGTAAAGACAATGATAGCACTATTAGGGAAAACTGTCTTCTTTCCTTTCTCTTACTACTAATTTTTATCCTTCTTCCTCCGGCCTCCTCTTCTTCCTCCCTCTCCTCCTCTAAATGTAAATCTTTGTTTCTCTCATTCTTCTTTCTGCAGAGCTGAATTTAGAAAAAAAAAGTGTAAGTGTCAGAGAAAGAAACAGAGACAGAGAGATTGTGTGTTAGTGTGTCTCTGCATGGTAATATCTGCAGGCATGCTAAATGAGAGAGGGATATAAGGACATTAAGGTGGGAGAGAGAGAGACGGGGGGGCAAGCAAAAGGAGGTGTGAGACTCAGAAAACAGCACAAGACACTGGCCACAAGTTCATCGAAGTGGTATGCATCGAACCCTGTTTGTCTCCATAACAGTGTATATTCTTCAAGGTATAGATGATATAAAGTGCTGAGAAAAATCCATAGGGATCTCGGTCGATGCAAATTTGTTCCTGCAAGATCTGAAGCAGTATGTTCATGTTGGTTCCACCTCATCCCAAAGGGGCTCTACTGGTTGCAATGTGTAGACTGCGTAGATGACAGGAGTAGAGGGGAAGTCGCTGTTATGATTATTGTTAGTCACTGTGTGCTTCATGACATTGTACATCATCGCACCGACAGTATCTATTTGAGAGAGGATGGGAAACGGTGCTAACTGACATGATCAGAAATGATTTTCCAGCCTGCCGGTGTTCTTTAGTACAAATTAACACATGATGGAACACCAGTGAAAAGCCCAACGATAAATATGATTATCTTCCTTGAAGACGTTTCACCATTATAAAATGTGAACACTGATCTCTGCTGTTCCAAGATGTTATTTCACTCAAATATAGGTCCATCTGTTAGCTTGAGAAGTACTGCCAGTCTCCTGACTAGTCTCATAAAGGAGACCATTTTGCTGTTTCTGTCTCTGTAACACCGTAACGCCCATGTAGGCTGTATTTATCACAAGAGTGTTGAACTTATTGCATTAGATTGTACGGGGGCTTTGTGGATTTAAGGATCACTCAATGTATGTGTCAATAATTATATGCTCCTTTGTAGTTTTTTTAACGTTTTTTGTACATTTTTAAACTACTTAGATAAACACAGATCTTGGGTTGTTGTTTTAATAATTGGGTTTCTGATAAATACCAGTAAACTTATCAAATTGAAATAGAGAGGGTACAGTAATGAACACTAGATCTAGAGATGGTGTGTGCGCTTGGGGTTGGTTCAAATTGACATAAACCCAGAGGGAAGATCTTCAATTCAGCCTGCATCAGCATCTATGCCTCCCCTCACAAACACTCGCATCCATCCATCCAAACCGTCTTGCTGTTATTGATGAAGCCACCTCTTTATATGGTAATGTCTTTCACACCTGAAAGGCATAAGGAGGGCATGATCGCTCTCTTTCTCTCTTTTCACACACACACACACACACACACACACACAAACTATATACTATATTCTCTCTTACCTTTTTGCCAAAAACACACACATGCACGCTAACACACACTATTATTCACATAAACTCCATATATTTTCACCCTCTTTCTGCCTCTCACCAACACGCACACAGCTATGAGGAGCCCATTAACGCTGATGGAGATATGTATGCGGCTCACATCTGTCACATGTCGCTGCCGTGGCAACACCAGCTGCCGTGGTTACTGGAGGCCTGCTTCTGTGGTGTTATGGGATTTGGTTATTACAGGATAGCTAGCTACCTGTGTGCATGAATACATCCCTTTGAGGACAGACTATACAGAGCAAAAACACTCCACCATTTGATCTGATAAGTAAACTAATTACAGACTAATTACTGGTTTGGGGTGAAAATGACCAAGTGACTGGGATTAGTTAAATTGATTTTGTCCTCAAGAGTGTAACCTCATTTGTTTGGAAAAGATATTTGACACTGCAGATTGATCATAAGCTCTCAACCTTAGCCTCTTCTAGTCAGACGACATTAGAGGTAATACTTTGGAGTTTTGAAACTGAAAGGATATGGGGGACATTTGCACAGCATCAGCAATAATTGTTACTCTTTATATTTGGAGAATAATAATCACGATAATAATGATAATATCAATAGTAATGATGATGGTCATGATAATACTAATAATAAATAAATAATACTAATAATAACAATAATATTTAAAGTATGCAATGTGGGACAGTTACATTGAAGGGCAGCAACTAACAATTATTATTGATTAATCTGTTCCATTTATTTTCTGTCAAATGTTGGGAAAGGGTGAAAATGCCCTCACAAGTTACAAAAGCCCAAAGTGGCATCTTGCTTGTTTTGTCTGTCCAACGAAGCAATGAATTCATTTTTGCACGGTAAATGACACCTGATGATTATTAGATAATTGTTGCTATTGATTAATTTTCTTTTGATTGAATATGATTTAAATAACTACTTGTTTCTGCACAAGAAGGCTCACTATTTCCGAAATACTACAGCTTCAATTTAAAATTACTATTAATTTTATGTTTCTCACAGATGAAGTCCTGTTAAATACAAGTGACACAAATACTTTGTTGAGTAGTTTGTAATCTAAAAAAGTTACAGAGTAAATATATTAGGAAACAGTCATTTTCCACCTACATTCTTGCAGTTTTCTAAACTCCAAATGTCAGATATTTCCAAAACCGTTACACCATTTTTAGTTACTTGGACACAGAATTGTTCAGTTTTGGTATGTGGTTTTCTCGTTTTCGTCTAAGATAAAAGAGTGTTTCAAAACTACTCATCAGGATATTTGTTAATGTTTATGATGGTACATAGAACATGATAAAACTGTATTGTTAGACTTGCACAAGGAAAGTTTGTTTGTAAGGATAAAATATTTCTAGATTGACAACCCTTGGATTTCCACATAACAAGCACTAAAGTTGGACCACTTTTTCATGAACACCAAAAAGAGTGTATGCTACAGCAAACTTTTAGGTTCTCATGTCACTGCACTGGATCTGTGATCCCAGCCTTAGTAATGTGCATTAAAGTACAAAATCTAAGTACTGTTTAAGATGCTGGCAGCTGTTTAATCTCGAGATAAATGTAGGCAGACACATCAATGGGTCTGTTAATATCAACATTTTAAGTGCATAAGTATAATGAAAACTCCAGGATGAAAGCAATCTCAATAAATGTCAAGTTGCCAGAAAGAGGTCCTCGGGGAGTGAATATATTCACAAACATGTCCTTTTTTGGCTTCATTTTTATGTCTTAAGTGGAACCGTATATGTTTCTCTTTATAAACATTCATGGTTTTGACTTGCAGCTGATCTGAAACAGATACTTTGTTGGTGACTTAAACATACACACACAGAGTAACCCACTTTACTGGGCTGAACTGGACCAACCAAAAACAGATCACCCTGCATCCATTTTTGATTTGGGGGTGGATATAAGGGATGAATACACAGACAGACACATGAATATACACACCAGTAGAGCTGGGGCAGAGGCCTTAAGTGAGTACAGCTGTGGAGCCAGATGTGCTTTTGAGTCCTGTGGTGTGTGTGCATTTTGCTTGCATGTGTGAGTCTAAACCTGAAAACCTACTCTGCTCATTCTGATCCCTCTACAGAGCAGTCTGTTGCTCTTTTGCTTTGTCTCTCTGTCTCTCTCTCTGTTTCTCTCTGTCTCACCAGCTTCCTGAGTAACAGCAGTCACAATACGACGTGAAATGGGTTCAACCCACAGTTGTGTGTGTATATATAATAAATGAATGAATGAGGTACCTTCTCTAAGACTCAAATAGCAGGATGCAAAAAAAGTGGATGAGCACACACAAACATCAAATATGCTGACATTTAACCATAGTGGCAAATTCTTACATGGACGCTTGTGTGTATGTGCGTGTGCTTTCACAAACTCTAACAAACTGCCACACAAACACGCTAAATGCCTGACAAGCACAACAAACACACACAGAGCTGTAGACATCCAAACAGCAAAATATTCATGGTAAGACCGGTGAAGGTCATCATTAGCATAGTATTAACAGCCCTATGTGTGTGTGTGTGCATGCGTGCGTGCGTGCGTGCATGCGTGTGTGCGTGCGGCTAGCATGGGTCAAGCATGACAGGTCTACATGGTTCAGAGCTCTGTGCGTGTGTGTGTGTGTGTGTGTGTGTGTGTGTGTGTGTGTGTGTGTGTGTGTGTGTGTGTGTAGTTGGTGGATGTGTGTTTTTATTCTAGCTGTGAGGGGTCACATATGTCCCAGTGTCCTGTGGGAATAACATGGGGCCTCATGCTGACAGCACAACAGGAAGGGACACACACACACACTCTCTCTCTCTCTCTCACACACACACTCAGCTGAAGTGCTGCTCTGGCACATTTGGTGAAGGAGAAGGATTATTCGGTCACATGCTTCACCAAGGACATGAGTTCAGGTTTTCCCCGACACAAAACACCAGGGTAGGTCAGTTAATTATTGTCAGAAGAGAAGGCGGAAGAAACCAGACTTTAACCCAAATATTGTATACCCAAATTCTGTTGGGCAAAAATTCAACAAGACAGTGCAGCTATTATACTAGTTATGGGATTATCCTTCACAGCTTGTTTTAAGTCTTCACGTTATACCATGTAAAAGTACCATGAAAGATCTAATTGACATGCTATATTTTATTTTTTTTACGAATGAAAATATCCAGTGTGCTGCATACACAGTGTATTACACACTCATGTACAAACTCCCACTTCTTCAGTCCATTTTCTCGTTCATGATTTTGAGTTTGAATCTCTCAAGCCAATTTCTTTCATTGACAAAATCCTTGAACCAAAGCCAGATATTTTGTTTTGTTTGCGATTACCCTACAACTGTTTGCACCATCGTTTTGTGTACTAGGTTCAGTGTTACATTTAAGCCTATTTCTATGTCTGCAGCTATTAAATACATACTCAGCTTAATTTATGTTATATGCAAAGATGTTTTCTACAAAGACATAGAGCTCCTACACCAATTACAATACTGTAACTTATGTGCCTGCTTATCCTACATTGCAATAAAGTTAACCACAACGGGGGAGGCATTAATCAGTCTGAACTAAACCCAACCTCACAAATAACATTTTAATTAGTGGTCTGCCCACCAACAGTCGCCATTAACCCCCACTGTTCCTAACAAATTCCAACTGTCATGTTGTTGAGCTAATGAGAAGAACCCACTGTTTACACCTCCGTCTCTGTTTCACTGGCTCTACTGTAAGTCTCTCTGTCCCACTATAGCCCTATATCTGACTCCAACTCGCTGGATGCACTTTATTAGCCCCATGGTGCATAATACATGCTTATTTGTTACCAATTAACTCCAAGTCTGATGCGTGGCCCCACTGCATTCATAAGTAAAATCCAGTCAACTGCAGCAGAAGAACATTGAACCTCGAGGCAACATGTTAAAAAAATTATGCAGACTCAAAAGCCCTGCCAGGAGGACTTCCAGTATGTTCTTTTTCATGCTTTGTAAATGCATAACCACTAATTTTCTACCAGCCAAACCAATGTCAAAACCAAAATGTAGTTTATCTGACACAACAGATGTACAACAGCACAACGTGCATGAAGCATTCAGTGTGGGCTGGCTCTACAGTATGTCGCAAAAACGAAATACACATGATGATGAATGTGTATAGTATATGATTTGCTGGTTAATAATTACTGTACTGATGGAATTAAAATTGATTATATGGATTACCCAAAGAAAAAAAATACATCACCTGTCAAAGAAAATTAAAAAAGGCTGCAGTCTATCTATATGTATTTATATCTGCCCTAAGTGGCCAATGTCTTTCAGTAATCTATCATCTTAATCCCCTCAAAAGGAGAAAATACTATTGAACAAAGTGAAGTCATTGATTTTGGTGAAATGATCAATCAGGTAAACTGGAGAACTATTATTTTGTTTATGGCACTGTGTCAGTAATTGATGTACAGCTTCAGATAAGATAATTATCTTAAATCCCAAAGGCTGTTCAGTCTCTGCTCTTTTCCAAAGCCGGTCAAATGAGGGTTGGACAAATTACAGCATCCTTATGATTTATGAGAACAATAACTCTGACTACACAGCAACACAGCAAGCAAGGGAATGATTAGAGGCCCAGTCTTTCATGAACAACCAAGTTAATATGTGTCACTGTCCAAATGCCACAATTAATGAAGGAACAAGTTATTTTTGGAAGCTGTGCTACTGAGCATAGCCAACTCACCCCTAGGTGAGCAAATAGGAACTGCAAACACATATGCAATAGGATTCACACACACACACACACACACACACACACACACACACACACACACACACACACACATTCATACCCACCATAACACACGAAGACAATCTGATTTTTACCTTGCTGGAGTAAGGTCCAGGGATGAGCAGTTTCAATGCTTGTCTTTTCAGCTCTGTCAGCCTAGCGTTGCAGTTCTCACACCAAATCCCTCTTTCACTACCAGGGGAACTTCCACTGCCTGAGGCTGGTGATCCTGTCCCAAAACCCGGGGAGCCACCCAGAGAACCAGGCGATTCTGTCCCAATCCCCGGAGAGATGGTCCCTGGTGATCCGGAGAAAGACCCTGGTGAGGAGATTGCTGAGCCTGGGGACGGGGTGCCTGTGGAGCTCGGCATGGAGCCGGCACCCTCTGGGGCAGGGCGTGTGCCGGAGCGAGAGTTGTCCTCGTAGGGCTTTCGGTACCATGTCTCCGGGAAAAACGAGTCAGATTTGGTCGGGGAAGTGTCAGGCATCTGCAAAAAAATTAAAAAATGTATTAATTAAAAAGGAGAAATGTTTTTGGCATGTCATAACAGAAAACACTGGTGTAAATAATAATATGAATTAACAATGGATGAATTACCCATAGGTTCTGCAATGAAAATAAAGCCTATATTGTGTGAATATGTGCAACATCCCATTCATTCCAGTGCACACAACAGGTTGCCCAGGGATGAGAATAAAATAATGAGGAGGTGGTAAAGGCACGTGTCTTGTATCATGCAAATTAGAAGTCAAGCTATTTGCATTTTGCCTATAAAGCAAAATAATGATGTGTGTTCACAATATTCACCAAGCTATATTCCGTAGGCTTCCTGTTTTGTTGAATTTAACAAATCATTCATTGTTTGTGAGTGCTTACAAACTAAACAATATCTGAAATTCATGAGAGAGAATCAAAACAAATTATTTTGGCTGAACAAATGTACTTCACTCACAGCTTCAATATCCATGCTTAGCCTACATGCCAGCAATTGATAACTGGTGAACGTCTTGCTTTAGGAAGAAATTCACAAGCTAAACATACAGTAAGTACACAGTCACAATATATGCCAATAAAACACACACAAACGGGCAAACTACAATCCTAACTAACATTGGGGAATTAAATCAAATGGTCGGACAATTAAAAACACACAAACAGAAAGCAATGTTAAACATGTACTGTGATGGTGCTCCAACCCAAGTCAAAGCGTCTGCATGGTGGATGTTTCTATTACCATATAAATAGGAATAAGTCTGATTCCGTGTGGAGACCTGTTTTATTTTTCTCTATTCAGACGACCACATAGGAACATGAAATGAGCCGCAAGGAGTTGAAAATTAAATCTTTTGTGGCTGGGTAAATCCAGTCAGAGAGAGCAGACCCATTGATGTGGTGGTGGCTGGAGAGGTTGGGTATTATAGCTACTTTAATCCCTCACAAGGGCTATAATAAGGAAGCAATGAGTAGGCTGATAGGTGGGAAAGCTCACTCATCTCCAAACGAAGAGGTGGGTATAATGTGAGCCAACCCTATGTTATAAATTAACACTAATTATGCTGTAGGAGGTATAGCAGTGACACAGGTGTGAGTGCAATTCAGCTGCATGGTCCTCAGTTAGTGATAATTAAGCGATGTGGGAGATCTATCAGGGAAAATGCATGCAACACCAAAAGCAGTGAGGTGCGAAATGTGTTTTTAACAAAGCACTCAGTCAACAGCATGAGGAAAAAATCGAATGAGCTTTCAACAGTTTCACATTCATGTCAGCCTGAAAAAGGTGAGCAAACTACACGTTCCTATCAAAATGGGTGGGCAGTGTGAGGTGAAGTGCATGCATCACTGAATGGAAGATAAGTTTTTATGAATGTTTACCCATAAGTAACAGGGGTGTGTCCACCCCTTGGCTACTGGAATGAACAACCTACCCCATATTTTCTGCTCCGGCTGCTCGCAGACCTCTCCTTGGTCCCTGACAGTGAAGTCATGTTGGAGGTGAGAGGAGGGAGGGAGGGAGGGAGGGAGGAGAGGAGAAAGAAGCTCTGGTGCAGCTTCACATTCAAAAAGAGACCACCGGATCGATTTCAATTAACCACGAGCCCCTGCAGTGTGCTCCTCTCACGCCACTTCCAAATGCATGTGGAAACCGGTTACATCCCCATTCCGTCGCCAAGAAACATACATACAAATCCGGGGTTTTCTTTTTTCCACGGTTGTTGCCTCCGGAGAAAAAAGCCCTCGAATCACTTCTAAAAACACAAATTGAGAATTCACACAGGTCGTGCGAGAAAGCAGACCGCTCCCTGTCAGCAGCAGAGTCTGCTCTGCGCTGAATGAGGCTCAACAGCGCTCCGGACTGGCATCGCACTCAGCCCTGCCTCGCTCCATCAGCTCTGCGTCTGAGGCTGGTTGGCCAGGTAAAACAAAATCCCCCCCCTGGGGCAAATTCCGTCTCATGGACTACCATTAAAGTCACGACTCATTAGATCGAGCAGGATCAGGCTGGTGCCGACCAAGGGAGTCCGTTCCTCGTTGTTACTATCCGTACCCTCCTGTTGACTTCCCGAGGCTCCGCACTCTTCTGAAGCCAGAAGTGGACTGAGGAGACAGGACAGAGGCGCACATCTGGATGAGGGCGGGGCCACCCTGCCCTTCATCATCCACAGGCCAATACACATCTAGAGGTTCTAGTTAAGTGGCAGGTAGACGGCTTCCAGTTTGAAGTGTGGATACTGGGATGTTGTTAGGAATTAGTGATTGTGCGTTTAACTAAACAATATAAGAAAATCTAAAAGGGACACTTCCAGTCTAGCTACCACTGATGACACTAAAGTCTGTGTACATTGTTGTCAGGGAGTAAGCGGTTAGTAGAGGTTTTAGTGACCTTGTGGTGACATAATGGTGTAGAATCTAAATAAACTGAAACATTTTTGGCAGTATTTCTTAATGGAATATAATTAAATTAAGGCTACAGGTCAACCCAAAATAAATGAATCATAATTTCCCCATCGGAGTTGTATTGCTGACAGTGTGGAAAAAAACAAAGAAACAGCAAAAAGACCTTGAAGTAAATACAATTGACAGAAAACAAAATTGAAAAGTCAACTGAATCAATGAAATTAGAAAAAACAACACAACTAAATATTGACTTCACTGTTGGTATCTGGTCAAAGTGGGGTGGGTGTGTTGGGGGGGACTCAGGATTTCTAAGATCCAGGCTATGGCTCTGGGTAGGCTACTTCCTCTTTAGGATAAGTTCAAAGTCTTTGGGGATGGATTAGATGGAGAAGAAGAAAAGCAGCAAATGGATGTTGCATGCTTGAGTGCAATGAGTTGAGGACTGGACATGGATGTAGACAAACCAGGCAATTGATCAGTGTCATGATCAATTGCCTGGTTCAATATGTGAACTGACTCTGTGAAAAACAATTTCTTGGCTCCTGCAGTAACATATTTTGACCGATGTGCCCTCCAACAAGTTAATGCAATCATCTCTGTCAGTCAAAATGGTCAACTGGCTGGTCTTTTCATTGAATTACGTGCAGTCTGTGTGGGCCAAGTCAAGGAAAAGTTATGTAGGAAAATGTTGTGAGTGTAGGATTAAGATCCAAGGCTTTGGAAGAGTGTAAAAATCAATATATGATCAGTAATATTTCTGCATTAACATCCAATGACCTCTTGCAATGGTTGAGACACGTGCATTTAGCCACTGGTGTTTTAATCACTTTATTGTAAAATATAGCAGTTTATGAGCGGATACACAGTGCCCTCTACTGTTGTCATGAAGATATTGCTTTGAGACATGCAGCCACCCAGCAGCTGGGTGAATAAAGCATGTTGGACTGCTACATGTTATGGTAATAATGCCATTTCTCACTGTTTCATCTTTACAGAAATGTGTGCTGTTACATTTTGCGGCACTAAAATGTACCTTCTGTGGATAAGGTTTTATATAAAGGACTATATTACAAAAAAGAGACACCATTTACGATGGCTATTATATCATTTACTCCCATAGGCTTTATTTTTTTCAAAAAACACATTTTGACATGTCACAGTAAGAAAACACGGGTGTATTTGGGATCTTTTTTTTTACAGTTTTACACTTAATTTATTAGGACAGATATCTCTAAATATGTGTCAGTGTAATGTTGTGAGAGTCTGTAGCCTACTGTATGATGTAAAATATATGCATTGTATTGTATTAAATCCATATACTTAAACTCAGTTGGAAAGAGAGGCAGTAATTGAATTACTGGATGCATAAGTGAGAACAGCGAAATACCGTTGAAACGGGGAAATACTCAGGTAACTGAACAAGGAAAAAAGATATTAGAGAAAGCTTCTAAAATTGAAAATGAAACAGACTTTGTGTGGCTGGACATCTTTCTTTTGGCTGTCCCGACCTCCAGGTTGGGAATCATTGGACATTTATTTTCAACCCTACATATCTTTAACCATACAGTTCCGTTTTAAAACTGCGGTCAAGTCAGCAGACACTCAGATCTCCGTGGTCAACTCAGCAGACACTTAAATTGTAGTGCACCTATACGCTGAAACTTACGGTAAACGCAACCAAACGGCACAGGACGGGAGCGAGCGAAGGATTTTGCAAAGTTAGCGGAAAGATTAACGTGAACACTTCCGGTTTTCTACAGACGAACATCCGGTTTTCAAAATAAGATGCCAACAAAGTATAAATATTGCATAATGAAATGAGATTAAATGAATTATATTCCAATAAGTATAAAAAATGATACCATCATCTCGTGAGTTAAAGGGAAAATACACCTAAATTGTGCGTAAAGTGTATTTATTCTTTGATTTGAGGGTTGCTGGAAATTAATAATACCTGACTGACGGTCAATTAAGATGTTTTACGAAGCAAAATGAAAATAAATGTCCAATGATTCCCAACCTGGAGGTCGGGACAGCCAAAAGAAAGATGTCCAGCCACACAAAGTCTGTTTCATTTTCAATTTTAGAAGCTTTCTCTAATATCTCTTTTGTGTCTGCTGAGTTGACCACGGAGATCTGAGTGTCTGCTGACTTGACCGCAGTGTTTTAAACGTAAAACACTTTAAACGGGTATTTGAATATACGCACTCCGTTGCAGTAGGTGGCGGTACATGTTTTTAAGGCGTGTTTACATCCGCATGATCCGCGATTACCTTGGATTTCTAAACAGCAGAGAGAGTACGTGTGACTTGCATTACATGTTTGATACTTTATCGTAATTTTGCACGTTTTGTTTCAGTCCGCATGAGACTAACGTTACGACAATGCCTGCAGTCGTCAATGGAACTGGTCGCTAACTATTCAAGCAAACGCCTGAGTTTAACATCTTTAAGGTGAGTGGCTAACGTGTGTCGTATAGTGTTACTACTAATTCGTTTTGCCTGAGGTACAACCTTTAACAGATAACAGATACGCTCAGTGGCGTTAACGTGTTCGGAGGCGTGTTGGTGCGTTTGATTGTGCCCAAAGATAGCTGTCTGCAAACGCTGAATTAACGTTAGCTTTATTTAACTGTCGCAAAACTCGCATTATGACCGTCAAACTGCAGCTAACATTACTGTGCGACAGCAGCAAACGGCAGTCGCTGCTTTCACATGGTTGCTTTCACATGGTTGCTTTCACATGGTTGCTTTCACATGGTTGCTTTCACATGGTTGTGGGTAACGTTTGTTTACTAATGTAGCATGCTACGTCAACAAGCTGCTAGCAACCTGTCAGCTTTATCCAGTCGCTGTCCATCCAACTCGGCTATTACCAAAACGTTTGAGCTGGTTTAAGGTTTGCACACGTGTGATGTTATTTGCAATATATTTGTGTATTGTGCAATGCTAATGCGTCTTTGAGAATTTTTTTTCTTGCAGTAATTACACCGTAGTGGGGGGAGGACCACTGTTGTGAATGTGGTGCCGTATCTTATCTTTGACAAATAACGTCGGGGACATGACTTTATAACTCCCCAACAACGTAACTGAGATAGTGAGCTAGCTAGGTTTTGATTGGTCGTTCCCTCGCATTAACAAACGCATGTAACGTAGATGCATGCAGAGTGAATATGGTATTTATCTCAATACCAACATGGCCTTTTCAAAGCGGAAGTAAGTAATAAGTTACATTCTCAGTCGGGCTTCACATGTTGGTTGAACAATACTTTCTCTTTCTCGTTACACAACTGTCAGTCCTGCTGCCAGCGCGTCAAAGTCCTCCAGGGGAAATGTCATACTTTGACACTATCACTCTGATCCAATGAGCTCATGGGAAAGACGAAACCAACTCATACAACAATGAAAGGTAATCCAATCTGTATTCACTCCTCAATCCTGTAAGCAATACAAAAACAAATTTAAAAAGTGAGAGGCCACTGCTAAATCTGTGAATGATATTTAAGGTGGATCTCGTAAAACCAGAACAAGGGAATCTACAAAGACATCGAGAGAGAAGGTCGCCTCAGACACAGTTTCATCTCAAGCCACGAAGGATGCGAACGCTGTGCCAGGCGGTGATGTTGCCACTGTCTTACCAAGTACTCCAAAAAGAGGCAGGAGACGAATGGGACAGACGCAAGAAGCACACCTGACCTCCACACCAGTCTGCAGCTCCTCCACAGACATCCTGTCCAACATTTCAAAGTCCCCCACCGGAGAGAAACACGTGGAGCTAGAGTACACTGAGCTCATCACTCAGTTAAAGGTGTTGGATCATATTTTATTGATATTGTTTATGCATTTTGAGCCAACAAGTTGTTCTTCCTACACAGTTGATTTTAGGGATATTCTCAAACTCTTTTAATATGTGTTCTCTTGCAGACATCAGAGGTAGATTCTCCATGCTCCCAATCAAAATCTCAAAGCAGACGTAAGGGGGCTCATGCTTCCCAGCCGAGACAAGTTCGGAAAAGGCTGAAAAAGGAGCAAGCACCGACCTGCAGCACAACCAACGGTCCTGCTGCCAAGTGCCGACGAGGCAGGACACGGAAGGTAGAGCAGGGGGGTTTACCAAAGGACACCACTACTCAGTCATCCAAACGCTCCAGACCAAGATTCGAACTGGAGAAGCTTGATGCAGCAACGCAAGGTAGTTTCTTTTTCATGCATGTTTGATGCAGAGTCACCACAATACTTAAAATAAATTTGAGACGTGTATTTTAGGAGGCCATCACCCTCACGATCTAAAGCATAAGGAAATGATCTGTTTTCTGCGTGCAGTTATTTTTGCTAAATCAGACGATCAAAATAATCTGCTTTAATCTTGTGATATTGCCCCCCCCCCACCCTTTACACCCCCCAAAAAGACGACTCCTTGCTGTCGTCAGATCTATCAATAGAGCTGAGTCACCATGAGGAACAGCTGCCATCTTTGTCCGTCCAGGAAGATGAGGGAAGTGAGGAGGATGAGCTACCAAGTTTCTTGATGCAGGTGGACAAAAGTGAGGGAGATGACAGTGACTGAATTCAAGTAACCCTCTACAAGGACGGACGAGAGATGGTTTGGATTGTGTGTACATGCTGTATACTTTAAGTGGATTGTTTTTCTTCTTTCAGAGCCCCCGTCCATCACAGAGGGAGTGTTTGTGTGGCACAAATTTAGACATTATCCATTTTGGCCGGCATTGGTGAGTTATCAGAAGTGTTTAGATAGAACAATACACAATTTGTTGCTTTAATTTTTTGCCTATAATACAGAAAATTAGCAATTCCTCAAATTTGAGAAGCTTGAGCTAGTGATTATTTGCTCATTGAATGACTTCAATTGGTTTATCAATTTTCTGTCATACAACTTAAACTGGTAAGTTTACTTTTTTAGCACTAATAAACACTGCACTAAAACTCTATCATCAACTTAAGGGTGATGTCATTCTCTGGGGAAATTAAATGAAAGACCATTATGGGTATGAAATATTGATGACCTGAAAAAACCTGTAGTCAAGACTTTACAAAACGGCAAACGCTGAAAGCCTTAATGGTTTAAAATGTTTAAAATGCACACTATCTTTGTCTGCAGGTGAAAAGTGTGAACCGTAAGCAGAAGAAAGCCAGCATCATGTTCATTGATGACCCAAAGATTCACAAAAAAGGGTAGGCAATAAGTGCATTTTCTCTCACTACTTTGTTGGTGAATGCATCTGAATTTTAAAAAATGTATAGGATTGCACTGTAGGTTGTGAGGGTCCCTTGGCCATCGATTCTCTGCAGAACTTAATACTTTACTGTATGTTTGTTGTTCTCGAAGGTTTACTGTGTCCCTGAAAACTCTGAAGCCTTTTGACTGTGAAGAAGCCAATGAGCTACGGGTAAGGATCGCTCATAAAGTATACACTCAATTTTCTAAAATTTCATGACACAGTGGCAAACAATATGTCTCTCTTATTGAATTTGTAATAAGTTTAAAGCCAAAGAGAAGTATGATGCTGCAATTGAGTGGTCCTTGGAGCTCATAACAGACTACAGAATACGGATAGGTAAGTCTTGTCTATTTAATGCTTAAGCAGACAGAAACAGATAAAGGACAGTGATATTGATATGCATTATTTATATATTCACATACTTGCAGTATATAGAAACAGCATTTATCTGACACTGAATTATTCACAAACTAATTATGCTTTGTCTTTGTAGCCTGTGGCTCATTTTGTGGCTCCTTCATCGAGTACTTTGCTCATGACATGAGTAAGTTTTGTTGGATAACATTTTTTCTGTTTTTCTCAATTGCTTTGGCTCATTTTTTTTTGAAGCTGTCTCAACATTCTCCAAACTATCAGTGCAATTGTTACGACAGTTTCATGGTACACCACAACTCTATTGCATGTCTGCAAAAGGAAGTAACTCACCCAAAACATTTAATTCATGCTTTAAATCCTACTAATTGTTTCAGTAAATTGGTCAATGCCACACAAATGAAAAGTTATTTTCATGTGAGCAGTCCTAGTCAAAATGTTTCAGAAGTTTTTTCACCATGGCAGTCAACCCTTGGAAAGGTTGAATGAGAATTCACCTTTTAATCTTTCGTGTCATAAACGGATCATTTCCACGAAATGACATCCATGCCAAAATAAGCTGCAACAATGGAGAAAGAAACCGCAGCAGTTCCATATAAAAAAAAAAAAAGACTTAATTGTACCTCCTCACAGTACGTAACACCATGTGGTATTAGATTCAAGGATCATTTATTGTCATTATGCACAGGTTTGCGCCGATAATATGGCCGGCATTTTAATATTTCCATAAACTTTTCCTGCGCTCTGTCCTGTGATTTGCCCGGATCCGGGATGCCATGGAGCCAGGTCTCTGTAAAGCTGTGGGCACGACAGACGGCGACCTCGCGTTTCTGGGTTGCCCCGAGGTCTTCTTTCATCCATCTTATTCTCCAGCGACTGGAGTAGGCTGGATAGCGGAATAGCCTTAAGTCCTAGCTGGGTTGGCTTTGCTTCCATCTTGACTCTTCTCCACGTTTTGGTGGTGTTTGGTCCGGCTGGGTGGTTGGAAGATGCCGTGGGCGGTGATCGTCTCAACGTCTGCTGCACTTTATCCGATCCCCGCGCTTCCTTCTCCGACGTTGATGAGTGTATCTCTGTCATATGCATTATATGCTCCAGTAATTAACATGAAAAGACTTTGATAATTGAACAGATCAAGTTGTGATGAGTAAGACAGCTTCACTGAGAAACAACTCATCAGTTTTGACCAGCAAGCCATGTGCAAGTGGTTATTGTGCAGATTGTAGATAACTTACTCGTTTTCACTCCTGTGCCAAAACGTGCAATTTTCTTCAATGAATGAGAAATTCAAAAAATTAAGTATTTATTTATTTATTTATTTTAACGTTGTTTAAAAAAATAAACAATTCTCATTTAAGAATTGAGTCAAAGTGAATGAGAAAAGCTGAAACATGGCAAAATACAAACTTAAGTAAATCTGCATCCATACTTGGTCCTGACGTGCTCTTTACTGCCTGTCCTGAACTCCAGGCTATCCAGTAAGGAGAAAGTATCCGCAGGCAGCCTCCGAGAGACTAACCATCGCCAGTGATGCAACGATGGAGGCGCTGTGTGACGATCATAAGGAGGACCGCTTTAGTGAACAGCGTGAGGTGGTCAGCAGGAGTTCAAAGAGGCTGCTGCCAGACCGGAGTCATGCCGCCCACAACCGTGCTAATGAGAAGCTCGTACATTTCATCGTAAAGCAGCGCATGGTGGAAAGACGCCTTCTGGTATGAATAATGGAATCTGTTTACTTTTACTTTTATGTATACGTAGGTATATGTATTCACGTATATGAAGAAAATATGTGTCGGTGCATTCTTCTGTCAGAGCCATGTAATCTCTCTAATTATAACCATCCGCTGTGTGATTTTAATGTTGTGAAAAGAGACTAAATGTGGTTAATAGGCATCTAAGAACATTCTAGATGAGTCCCTGGATGAATAAACGCACCCTTCCTGTGTCACTCTCCTTACAGTCTGTGATCCGTGGGGAGCAGCAGTCCAGATGGCTTCGCTCCTTTCTGAGTGCCAATCGTAGACGAGTGGTGAACGTGTACCTGGAAGATGACCAGCAGTTGGACCAGGTCTACTTGTACCTGAATGAGCTCTACGCAACTGCCGGGGTCACCGCCCCTTTACTGGCGGAGATGAAATCCATGCAGCGTGTCCCCTTTGTCCTGGATGTGCTTCTTCCTGAGGTGAGCAAAAGCTTTGAGGGTTTGTTTTTTAATATGCAGTTCACAGTTTATGTTGTGGTGTTAGGTGTGTAACATTATTGTCCTCCTACACAGGCCATCATCTATGCCATAGCTGGGGTGGACAATGTCACAGTAAAAAAGGCAGAAGAAAAGTACCTGAAAGGACGATGCATAAGTAACAGGTAAGAGTTTGATGAGATAACCTGTCATGGTTGAAAGGGAACATTTTTTACACTGAATATGACTGTTATTTTCCATTTATTTTTCATTTCAGAGAAAGGCAGGAGTTTGACTTGATGATTGAGCGGCAGATGAGGAAAAAATCAAAGCTTCAGAATACTTCACTTGCGCTATTCTCTGACCCCATCAGTTAGCAGACTGAGTATTGTAAAACAGGAAACCTATTTTTTTCAGATTTTTTTTTTCAAAGGCAATTAAGCAGTTTTTGTGTGCCTTATAATCATGAATCATATTGCATTAATCCAACTCTCCTTTTAAGTTGCAACAGTGTAAATTGCTGAAAAGCTGTTCAAAGGGGGGACTCTGGTATTAAAACGTCGACAGTAATAATCACATGTTAGACAATCTGATCCCCTAACTTTTAACAACTATGTAACTGTTTACTGACAATATATACACTGCCAGATCCGTCACAGAGCTTTTCTTGTACATTAATGTACAAGAAACATGAATTGCTGTCTGTATATGCTTGTGTGCTTTTTTTTTTTTTTTTTTTTTAAATAAACCATTTTGTCCCAGAGTAAAGGCTTTCACACACGAAAGGATCGACAAGTGGCAAATAAACAACACCTTTCAACACAATCGTCATCACAATACAGTACATACTGAGCCAACGGTCCCACCACTAGAGGGCCTCGGGCCAAAAATGAACTCTTCTACTGAAAATGTCTACTGTTTAAAAAAGGAATTATTTAAAACATCTTACACTGCCATCATATAATGTAAAGCATTTGGTACACAGCCAATGACCAATGCTGATAAGCACTGTAACAGCACATCTGGGTATTGTTTCTTGTTCAATCTTTTAACTCGGGGTTAAAAAAAAGAAAAAACTGAAACTGCTTTGGTCAAATGTCAAAACATAATTGGCACCTTCATATCCTACATCACTGTCACGGATGAGATGAAGTGTCTGCCACAGTCTTTTCATTCTTCTGCGTGTTGCAGTACAAGAGTATCTGCTGCCACACTATCAGACTACTGGGCATCGTCTCCTCTGCATGCGAGACTGAGTTTATCCCAACACCATCACAAATGATAAGGTACTGTTATGTATGTAATCTACCTCTGCAATACATGCCCCACAAACTGGCCTAGAATTTCCTTTTTATACTTTATTCATTAACCATTGTGGTCATATTTCCCATAGAGATGTTGCTGATGTTGCACAACATGTTCTGCTATTTATTATGTAGTATTATGTTTATACCTGCTGGTGCCCCTCGGTATAAATTTGTAAACATTGTAATTTATGTGATCTACCTCTGCAATACATGCTCCACATTCAGCTGGTGCCCTTTATATATTTTTCGCCCCTGCCCCTCAGACAGCCCGAGTCTGCCAGTGCAATATGAAAGTGCCACTTGAGCAAAGATTATGATGGCATCAGTCTTGAATCAGACTCTCTGCTATTCTTTGCACCATCAGTTTTTTACTGATGTACGCTATTTGGGTACTGTCATCACACAGTCTATATAGTTGTCTTAATGTAAATATAATGTGTACTAGCTTTAGCCTATTTATATTTATAGAGATGCTGCTTAGGTTTATTCTAGTCTTTACTTTTGTCCTTTTAAACATATAGCCATTTCAACAATAGCCATTTCACTCTTGATGTGACTTCAGTAGGCTTCTTGGGAAATAGGTTACATGATCTTTGACAAGTTTTAATATATATGAATACATGAACAGATCACCATAGTTTACCTTAATCCCACCTCTTTTGCTATTCTGTCTCATTTGTATGGTAAGACGCAGTGGAGGTTTACAAACGTAAACATTTATTTCCTACAATTTGAGACCCAGAAGATGTCTTTGATTTTCTTTAAATTAGTATGTACCTGCCTTCTCAAAGATATGGGTTGTTAAACATTGATGTTGTGGGTCTTTAAGCCCACATTTCATATGATTTCTAACTATATAAACGTAAATTCGACTATCTATATTAAGTACACTAGTCAATTGTGCAACAATTGCTGATAGCATGGTTAGTGATTGATTACCATAACATTGTGAACAAAGGAAGTATGACTGATTTCAGTGGATAGTGGGAAAGTAGCAGTAAGTCATTTAGATTTTAGTCCGTCATTTTGTAAGCAGAAATCACGCCGAACCCGAAGAGGGCAGCAGTGAGTGATCGCCATGCTCACTCTCCCAACACCGACGAAGAAGAAGTTCATGGAGCACTTTCCAATCGTGGAAATGGCGCTACGCGTTGTGGAAGCCTGAAGTCAGAGGGAGCATATCGTGCTTGTCAGTCGATTGAAGCGCCCAGAGGGCTCTACGCATGAGAAGGAGCGGATTATGACAGAGGGGGAAAGTAATCGGGAGATTCGTCAAGGAAAACAAAACACTCGTGGCTCTGATAAAGCCGTCGACATCCTCAGACAGGTAACTTAACGTCGGTAGCAGCTAGCGGCACATTGCATCACGTTCACACGCGTAGCTGAGAGAGATCCAACGGAGCTAGCTCACCAAACTCGCTTGTGTTGCCTAAATCCTCCTAAAAGATTTAACGCCACAGTAAGAGTTGACCGGTCGCTAAACGAAGATCGGCTGTACTGCGATGTTGACACTGGCTACAAGCTAGCTCAGTGAGTTTTGTGTTGCTAGCCTAACGTTACACTACAGTAACGTTACGTTTGCACTGTTCCAGCTAAAGCTAAAGCGAGACCACTGAATTGCCTGTAACGTTGCTTAAATTACCAGATTCAAGCGATGTTCGCTAAAGACAAGAGTAGTGTGATGTTGGTTCTGGTGAAATAGTAACGTTTCTCCAGGTTGTCACGGAAGAACCAACGCTAACGTACTCAATGCTTTGCTAACATTAACGCGAGCTAATAACACGAAAGTAGCAACGTAGCTCCTGTAGCTAGCCGCCCAGACTCAACTAGCATTAGAGTTAAATGTTAATCAGCTAGTTAGTTGATTTGTTGGAGCACGTATCTAATAAGTTAACGGCACACTTAAAGTGAAATAAGTACTACCATGTATGCATATATCTGGGCCAACTATCTTAATTTAAATGGTGAACTCGGATAAACTGTAATTCTGCGTGACCTTGCAGGCTAACTAGGTAGCTCACTAATGAACTGAAAGAAGTGTTTACGTTAAGGCAGCTACCAGACCTTATTCCGCACTAAATAACATTAGCATATTAACCATATGTTGCTATTGTGGCCGGTGTTTAACAGCACTGTACATTGCTAAAGAAAGAGATGGTTGGTTTGTTTACATCATGTCAAGCAGCAGTTGATGAAGCTAATCTCCACTCTGCAGATGCTAACCGAGCTCAGGTTAGCCAGTTAACTGACGTTTAACCCTCCACAACGTCCAAATATCGTCTGATACATTTGACAATGACATTTGAAAGTTGCATAAAGTGGCGAGAGTTATTTACGGGTTGTCACGCGCTAATACTGACACACGTGAACGCTTGATGTTTTTGCTGAAACCAGATTTGTTGTTTTAATAATGTTAATTGTCGTGGAATCTTTGCATTTGTCAATAGTCTGTAACATAGCGGCCACGCTTTTAAGTGCATCAATGTGCCTGTATAGTTGGTCATTTTTATAATTTGTCCACATGTTGATTTCACGTCATGGCATGTGGCAGGCTCGTTGCGCGGGAGTTCACTTGAATCCACTGTGTGCTCTGCCCTGTGGTCACAGAGGGCAGTATTGGGTCTAATCTAGCACACTGAAACTGACGGGCACATTTCTATTCAGGTCGATTTAGCCTTGAAAGCTCCACAGTGTCTACCATACTGCTGAAGATAATATTATCTTGTATGAGCACTAGTGCAACAACAAGGCCGATGGGCATCATACACATTTACAGACTAGAAATGGTAATAACAAAAGCGTAAATAGAAATCAACACAGGGTACAACACAGGGTAAAACATGTGCCAGAGTTAATGACATCAGCTATAAGCAAATCTTTAAAAAAAAAAAAAAACACACACAAACATGTTTTAACATGTTTTCAGATAAGTGTTGTTTTTTTTAGCTTAACTTAAATAATTTAAATATAGGCATGAACTTTGTTATTCTCAACGTGTGAAGCTGGCAACTATGTAATAGTTTTGTTTTATTCATTCAGTACTGTTGACATATCACGGTTTTGTTAAATCGGAACAGATAAAAAGATTTAAAAAAAGATAAATTAAAAATGTATGGGCATCATCAGTCAGTCTGAGAGGGGTTCAAATAATCCACTGGGGTTTCTATGAACAATTATTTGAATAGTGCTTTATTCTAGCACTTTATCAGAACTCAGTGTCAGAAGTCACATCTGCAAACAGATGTATGTCCTGGGTCGTTGTTGATTAGAAAGCAAACCCAGTTGCAGGACCAGTTGTCAGCAAGGTTGCTGACAGCGTGTTTCCTGACAACTGTGGTTTGAAAGAAAGACCTCTTTTGTGCTGTAAAAGCCTGTCGAGCAGATAAAGCCCAAAGTAGATTTATAACGTAGGAAGCGCTCAAAAAGAGTTTTTCACAGGTTATCATTGTACTTGAACTTATTGATGAACGTATCTAGGGCAGGGTGTTTCTAACATACTGTATATCCTGTGTTGTTGTTGTTGTTGTTTGTACAGTGAACAATGCATGACCTGACTGCCCAAGTCACCAGCAGCCTGCTGCCGTTCCCAGAAGTTACTAAAGATGCTCTCGGGGAGGATGAGATCACTCTAGACTCTGTGCTACATGGGAAGTTCACTGTTGGTAAGCCTTACTGATCAATACTCCCTATAAATGTATATTTTCTTCCCTCCATCCTTAGTTGCAATGGCAAATAGGTACACAAGTAAAACAGTGTAGTTTCAAATGACTGATGTGCTAAATTGGATTGCTCCATTTAAAATTAGTGATGCTTAGATTTAAGTTGTGTCTTAAGAACAGCTTTTACAAATGGCTGCAGGTCGCATGTTAACTCATTAGCTGTTTACTTCTGTTTAAATGGAACCTAGCTTGGTGATAGTCCTGGATCATAACCCCCTTACCTTTCATTTCCTTGTCTGTGTGAAGGCCGCAGCGGGCTGGCCTGGCTGGCCTGTGGCGCCCATTTGGAGGTTGTCCATGCAGTGACAGGAGAACGTCTGTCTGCGTACTGCTTCAGCGGTGGAGGCGAGCACCCACCCTGTGTCCACGCAGCCAAGGACTTCAGCTGGCTCAAACGGTCAGAGCTGTCTCTTACTATTCATGTCTTTATCACTCTTTGATGTGGATTGTAATCAATCGAAATTAACTATTAACTACTACTAGATTTTTAGATATTAATGACGGTGCTTAGGAAATGTCAAAAGCTAACTCCTTTACTGTTTTTTATGTTACTAGGTCTGGATTACTCGTTGGCTTGGAGGAAGCAGAGGGCAGCGTGCTGTGTCTCTATGACTTGGGACTGTCGAGGGTGGTTAAAGCTGTGGTTATACCAGGCAGGGTGAGTTGGCGGCGCTTCAGGTCTCCTCTACTCTTATCTGGTAGAGTTGGTCTCATGCTTTGAATGTGAATGCTAAATTCTTGGAGCGACATATCCCAGGTTTCAGTTGAGTCATTAGAATATACAAAATGATTGAGCAGTCCAAGGAGGTAGAAGATGTTTTTTTTTAAGAAATCAGACATATTTTTCACATTGCTAACATTAAGAATTGTGTCTTTTCTCTTGTAAGGGAAAATAATTGCAAGCAACCTGACCCAGACTAATGCTTGCTTTACAAGTCTTTACAATGAACTCTCAGAAAAAGAACTTAACACAGCACATGCAAATATTTAGGTACACTTTCAATACATAGTAACACCTCATTCCTTGACGTCAGCTTACAGCTTTATATTCTGGTTATTGACATTGTTCCTTAAAGATGAATTTGTAGTTTTTTTTTGTTGTTTTAAGAGCAGATTTTTGTGTCGGCTGATAATAAAGTAGAGATTGATAAATTCAAAATGTGTATTTACAAACTAAAAACATATCTTATCCATCCAAACCTCATCAACATCTGTCTTTTTTTTTCCCTTCTTTCCTCTTTAGATTACAGCTATTGAGCCGTTAGTGAGTTATGGCGGAGCAAGCACTTCGACGCAGCATCTTCACCAGAGTCTACGCTGGTTCTTTGGCATTGCTGCTGTTGTAACGGATCTCGGTCATGTTCTGCTTGTGGACCTCTGTCTCGACGACTTGTCCTGCAGCCAAAGTGAACTGGAGTCTTCAGGTGATTAGCTTGTGTGACGAAGCGCTGGGTTTATTTGTGTTTGCATGTTTATGTCTTGCTGTATGTTTTTTCCTGCCACACACGTTTGTTTCTCTATCTAAAACTATCTCGCTTTTTTTATTTTCTCTGCGTTCCCAGACCTGCAGGTAGTGACCAAATCTCCTGCCGAGATCCCTCGGCTGAGAGAAGTCAGCACCAGGCAGGGCAGACATCTTTGTCTCCAGCTTCATGGGCCCAGTGGAGTTGGAGCCACAGCTCTGCAGTATATCTCCAGGACCAACCAGCTGGCTGTGGGGTTTTCAGATGGACACTTACAGCTGTGGAACATGAAAACCCTAAAGAAGGAGTGAGTTTTTGTATTTTAATACATTGTTATTTTAAGAATTGATAGGTACATTTTAAATACAAAAAAGTATCATGTGTATGTTAATTTGTGTTTGATCTCTCTCATGTGTAGATACCACTCCCAGTTAGAGGGTGGCAGGGTGCCTGTGCATGCCTTCACCTTTCAGGAGCCAGAAAATGACCCCAGGAACTGTTGCTACCTCTGGGCTGCCCAGTCTTCTCAGGACCTGTAAGTCTTACATAAGAAACTCAGTTTCACTATGTTCTTTGTTTTGAATATTAACAGGCAAAGTCATGGCGTCACATAGCTGCTCCACTAGCTTCTGTAACTCAAATCAATATCTCATTCATTTATTTCATCAGTCTGAAATAATGAAGGGTTTATGGAAAATAGAGTTTGTTAAAGGCCGCTAGAGATTGCTTTTTATAAAATGACCATGAGGTTTCTTACCTATGGAACAGGACCTGGACGTTCGGCTTACATTTTGGCTCTATAAGCATGATATTCTTGTAAATTGACATTATTTGTGTTTCTAAGGACTCCATCGAGGCAAAGTGTGTGTTTTTGTTTTTGCCAACTTCTTATTTTTTCCCTCTGCTTCCTCTCACTCCCACACAGTGAGGGAGATATGGTCAGCCTCCGCCTGCTTCAGATGGCCTTCAGTGAAAGGAAGTGTCTGACTTCTGGGAAGATCCTCTATGAGGTCTGTAGTGCCTAAAATAATGACTCCACACATTGCACAAATATTTTCTCTCCATTTTCTTCCCTTAGTGAAATCTTCACTTTGTCTGGTTCTGTCGCAGTCCTAGCAAATCTACTCTACAATTACCTTCCTTATTTACTCTCCTCCCTCCTTAACTTTGGGTCTTTCAGGGTCTGGAGTACTGCGAGGAGCGGTACAGTCAGGACTTAAGTGGCACAGCTTTCCCTCTCAGGACCCAGGCTACCAACACCCGCCTGCTGAGCTGCCAGACCATCGAGAAGTTCCGACCCCACCCTGACAGGGATGACAGCATGAATGAAGGTTAGCCTGCTTCCCCTGAAACTACCTATGGAAGATATGAGTATGTAGGGAGCCAATTAGTGCAGGTTTTAAGCATTATTAGTGCAGGTTTTAAGCATTATTAGTGCAGGTTTTAAGCATTATTAGTGCAGGTTTTAAGCATTATTAGTGCAGGTTTTAAGCATTTCCAATCAGAGTTTAATGGTTAATGCTTCGCCATTGCTAGCGTTGTCAAAGGAGTAATAAGGGACAATTGAAACGGTTATACCATTGGGTGATCTCATTAAACTGTTTCTATTACCACTATCTACTGCACGATGGAGAAAAGTTCTACTCTTTGTCTCCCTTTTTTGCATACTGTATCTACTTCCTTTCAGTTGTCTTACCTGCCTTTATTTTTTTTAACACTTCAGCGATCATCCACACTTTTCTCCCTTCCTCTCTCTCATTCCCTCCTCCCTCATCACCCAAATTACAGTTGCATCTCCGGACACCAGTGTGTCTATCTTCAGCTGGCAAGTCAAGGTCTATGGTCAGGGAACCCCATCTACCTACATAGGGATTTTTGACATCAACCGTTGGTACCACGCACAGATGCCAGACTCTTTGAGGTACCGTGGAGACTAAATTCATAACTTCATAAGAAGCTTCTTGGTTGATTTACTGTGACACTGTTTTTCCACTGTGTGTTCTTGTCAGAACTGGAGAGTCTCTGCAAAATTGTCCCTACCTGGCAGTTTGGTCTCTGGACCCAGTGGTGCAGATGGTGTCTCAACATGTCCTCCTGGATGTGGTGGTGCACGAGCGCAGCCTGAGCAGGGGCCTGCCCTTCACCTGCCCCCCACCAGAACAGTACTTTAACCCCACCACATATAACTTTGGTAGGTGGAGACAATATATGTATCACAATATATCAATATATCAATATTAAATCATCTTCCAGGTCTGTCATTTTTCCAGGTTCTATCGCTGTGTATTGATGTTACCTGTTTGTATAAATCTGGAATTTTCTTGTGCAGACATGCCCGGGTTTGTAGTTGAAATATAATTTTACTAATACGGTTAATTTGTTTTTTCCCCCCTTCCATGTTACAGATGCTACGTGCCTGCTCAACTCTGGAATTGTGCACTTCACCTGCTCTGGGTATCAGAAAGAGGCAAGTCTCTTGTTTTGATTTTTCTATCAATACAAATTTGTATCTCAACATAAATTTTATGACATTCGATCCAAATTATAAAAAGGTGAATTTGTCGCTGTATTATATCAGTGACTTATGAACAGAACGTTTGGTTTTTCTTCTCACTAATGTGCAAAGCAAACTGAAACCGTGACCCAAACACTGCAGTACAAACCAAAATATGGGATTGTTGAACCGTTGCACCACTAGTTTTTATATCATTTCAAACGTAGACTTCAACCTACAGCCTTTTCTTTGTGTTCTTGTTTTTTAATTAGTATATGATGTTTATCACTGAGACTACACAATATTTACTATTGAAGTAGGATGTAAATATGTGAATAATGTAAGTAGGCTTCTATTACACCGCACCATCTTCATTGACACCAGACCCTGAGCTTTTTGAAGAAAGCTGCTCCCTGTTCCAGTGACATCATCTCCACTAGCTACTCTCGCTGTCTCATGTCCGGCCTGCTCTCATCTCGCCTGGCTGACACTCAGGCTTCCAGCCTCTCTCAGGTACACACACACACACACACACACACACACACACACACACCACTAAGCTGACATCTTGGTCTCCAGAAGTACTTATTGACACAAAGGGGTTCTTGGTGCTTTTGAATGCTCTCTTTTAGTTTACATTACAGAAATATGTATTCAGAAGTTTTGATACTAATTTGTACCTTTTGTACCTTTATGTTGGACCCTCAGGAGGAGCAGCTGGATGCCATCTTGTCAACAGCGGTGGAGACCAGCTCCTTGGGACTGATCACTGGCTGTATCAAGCAGTGGACTGCAGAAGGTGAGGACTCATTCTTATTTAACTGTCAAATTGTTTCTTATATTGCTGATCAAGACTCATAGCAACCACGCCCGCAAATATGTGGTGAAGACGTTGGCTCAGTGTTTCTCTCTCTGGCTTCATCTCACACATAGACACTCTCATAGTTTTACATCTTTGCTAAGTCCCTCTACATAAATAAAGCTTATAATTCTGTCCCTCTTAAACAGAACAACCGGGCTCTGCACTGAACCTGCGCTACATTCTGGATTGGGCCTGGAACAAAGTGGTTCACACCAAGGAGGAACTGGATGGCATCTGTATGTTTAAATATCATTTTATACTTTTAATCAAATTACATTCTGAATTATATAGAATGTTGTTTAGACAGTAATTATTATTTTTTAATTTTGTAAATCCATTCTACACAATACTAAAAATGATAAAATGTTTACTTTTTTTAACATTGATCAATTTTGGATTTGCAAGGTGATCTTATTAAGTCTTAATAAATGTAAGTGTTTGTCAAGAACTGGACATCTGACAAACCTTATATTTGGCAGCTTGTGACCACTCGGGTGATGCATTTGAATATTTTAGATCAAATATGTTGGCACGGTAAATTCAGGTTAGTGACTACTTCATCTTTTACAGTACAGTATTATTTAACCAAGGAGCAAATGTCCGCCTTGTCGATATTGTAAATGATTCGTTATTTACATGGTGTGCGTGTGCGTGTGCGTGTGCGTGTGTGTGTGTGTGTGTGTGTGTGTGTGTGTGTGTGTGTGCGCGCGCTCTAGGTGCACCGCTGTTTGACAGCTCATCCAACTTCACAGACCCTCAGACCATGCAGCTGCTCCAGCACAGCCAGAGACTGCTCAGTAACCTCAGCACCATCTTCCACTGTCTGCTCAGTGAAGCCCAGGAGCTCACACAAAGAGGTGCAATATCCTCACAGTCACATGAGCAAGCGTTATGTTTCCCTGTGATGTCAGTGAAAACAGGTTCAGCCAGCCCACAAACCTGTTTTTCTCATTTCCCATTTGTGTTTAACTGTAAGAAACACTCGTGCAAGTGTTTTTTTTAATGTCTACTGATTTCAATTAAATTGATATCGTTATGGTTTGATACACTTTAAGATATATCTTTGATCAGCCATATCAAGCAACCAAGAAGTTGTTGTTTTGCTTATTCTTTTGTGGTGCAGGTCTGGCGGGTCTGATGAACAAGAACTTGGTTTCTAGTCTGATTTCCAAGTACGCTCAGGTGGTGCTCTGGTTCTGTCGTACCGGTCTGCTGCCTGAAGGATCAGGTAAGCTGTTGCTGGCATAAACATTATTTGGGAAACCTTACTGGCAATTTCACACAAAACAATTTCTCAGAGTAAGTGAGTAAAGTTCAAGGCCTTAGCTGGCTGCATGAGGTGTCGCTCATTAAAAGCCTGGCTGCTGTAAACAATTATTCATTACAGTTAAGGTTCTTTTTCTTTTAATTTCTTTTGTAATTGTTCTCCCCATTAGACGACGATGCTCTCCAGATCTCCAGGCCTTTCTACACTCACTCAGTCATCAGCAACTATTATACAATACGCAGAGAGGAGCTCACCAGGCTGGCTAAGTGAGTATTCTTTGCTTGAAGAATGTTACATAATATTCCACATCTAGGACTGCAGCTAACCAATATTTTCATAAATAATACCTGTTACTTTTGGATGATGATGATAGTCTGAGTTGATCTAATGCCGACACACTCCGTGGTCTCCTTAGGGGCAAGTGGTGTGCAGACTGCCTGATGATCGATGGTTTGGTTGGCCAGTGTGGCGAAAGCTTGACCAACCTGTGGAAGAGGGATGAGGGTGGGACAGGGCAATACCCACCACCTACATTGCACGTAAGCATGATTTTATTATGTACCGTCTAATCTATATCAAATCGAGTTTGCATCTGTTGCTTTTATCGTGTGTGAACAATTGAGTTTATACCTCTTTTATCCACAGGCCCTGTTGGACATTTATCTACTGGACAATATTGATGAAGCTGCTAAAAATGCACTCGTATCCTTTAATTATTAATGTCATAAAGTCATGTTAATGTCAGCCATGGCCAGCTCCAGGATTTATTTTTTCAATTCAGGGGTTGCTGCTTCAGCTGTTTATTTGCTTGTTTAAAATATGTTTTGTGGGTGTACAGCTCTAGGAAGCCGTGTCACTGTTTTAACATTACACAAAAGAACGTATGTAATGACTCTTATTTTAATCATGTTGGTTTCATTATGTAAAAACAGTCAGATTTAAGATCACAGCTTTTATTAGATTATTTATGATTGTTTTCCATTTATGTTTTTGCAGTTTTTTTAAGAACTGTAAAATGAATCATCCAACATTCAAAACCATGTTAAGATTTCAATCAAGTAACCTCGGCCATAGTTGTAAATCTTACTCTCCTCATGATACACTAGATTAAGCCTCCTGCATGTATAAGCCTTGACCTGTTGTTCCAGGTGATTTACCTGCTGCTCGATGTTATGTACTCCTTCCCCAATAAGGAGGGAAGTTCAGTGGAGTCTTTCCCCCCAGCTTTTGCAATCCCTATTGGACTTGTGAAACTAGTACAAGGCCTCTGGCTGCTGGACCATCGTGACCACCAGGTACACACCGGCTGAATATTTGACTGACTTTTTTAAGATGTCAATTTGAATACAGAGAGGTTGTGCCAGACAAAAGAGTTTTATTGTATTTAAAGAGAAATGGAACATCAGTATTAGCATTTTAACATTTGTATAAACATGAATGATACTTACTATTAATATTACGACCTCTTCTGACAAATTGTATGCTTTCTTTTTCTTATTTGTCCTGATCAGAGTTCATTCGAGTTGCTCCTGCATCCAGCTGCCTCTCAGTGTCAGTTTGAGTGGCAGCATGAGCGTGTCCTACAAGCACTGATGTGCCAGGGCCAACACTCAGTCGCACTACGATACTTCCATGTTACGAAGCCCCCAATTTCCTCCACCTCCCAGGCCAAACTCTGTTTGTCTGTACTGCTACACAACAGGTAAGAGCAAAGGGAAAAGACACTGTGCAGCAATACCAGCAGTTTCTGCTGTCGGTAAAACGTATGCATATGTGAAACACGGGCAAGAAAAAGGCTTTTTGTTTAAGGAAACGAGCATGTCGGCAATCCAATGACTCGTTTTATCTCTGTCTTACCTTTTATTAACGCAGTGTTTCCTTCCAGGTGTCTCATAGAGGCGTGGTCCCTGCTACGGCAGCACTCAAATCGCCTCAACATGGGAGAGCTGCTGGGCTTCCTGTATGAGAGCTGCCAGGAGCTGGGCCTCATCAAGGAGCTGCTCAAACTGCCCCTGGGCCTCACTGAGCAGGTAGGAGAGAGATGAGAGAGATTTTAAAAACCTAACCTGTCATTATTCTGCTTTTAAATTCACCTTTCCTGGTGTTTTTGCATATAAAGTGGATGCCTAAAACTCTTGGGCTTGTGTTTCAGGAGAGTTTGGAGAAGTTTCTCCAGGGTACAGGTGGTCTCCAGAACAGAGAACTACTGATGGTTCATTACCTTCAGCAGGCCAACTACATTCCTGCCCTGCAGCTCAACCACAGCCTCAAAATGAACATGGTGGTATGTTTGACACACACACACATGCATAGCATTACACTAATTCTCACAGCAGTATCTTGATATACAGTATGTGACATTTATAGTATTCAGAATCAACTGTATTAATGAATTGTTATCGATTTAGACATGCTATATCCAAATATGAAATTCCTGTGCATCACTGTCACTATATGATTATATAGAAAGAAGATACTTGCATCCCATTCGATTTATAACCACTTCTCTGTCTCTTGCTTCTTTGTTCCTAGAATGAGCGAGACCCAAAGCTTAAAGAACGGTCCAACACCAGAAACTTGATACTGGACCAGTATGGCAAGGTATTGCCCAGAGTCCAGAGGAAACTGGCCATGGAGAGAGCAAAGCCCTACCAGCATCCCTACGCCGTCCACAGAGAAGGTAAGGAGACGCTCAACTTGAATTCATGTGTGTGTGTGTGTGTGTGTGTCTGTGTGTGTGTGTGTGTGTGTGTGTGTGAGTGAGACAAACTTACTAATAGTTGATGGTAACATTTTTCTTCTTTGCAACCATAGTGTCTGTTATTTTAGTTTTAGTGTAATGTAAACAACAGCTTCAACATTTTTACAAATCTAAATAACATATTTACACACGGCTCCAGTTTCCCGGCCGCAGCCACTGTCGACCATCACCAAACGCTCCGCCAGTGAGAAGGTGATGTCGAGGGCCGGCTTCATCAACAATGTCCTGACCAAGATTGAGGAGGTGTGGATGGGCAAAGGAGCTACACCACAGTCCTCCCCAGCCAAGAGGTGAGCATGCAGTACCAGAATTGCATCTAAGGGGGAATTGTTTTTTTTAAATTATTTTAGACTTGTTTGATTATTTTCTAATATTTCAATGTTGTTTCTGCCAGCCCCTGGGCAGCTGGTGTTCAGAGCCCCAAGACCTCCTCCATGGCCCTCTCTGAGCCCTTCCTGGGAACTCCCATCACCATGACAGCCAAACGAAAGTCAAGGTACTCTACACAGGATAGTTTAACAGGATAGTTTAATCAGTGTTTTTGAACATTACTACTACGTTTAATCACACTTAAGAATACCAGCTGTTTTGATAATTTACATCACAAAAACAATTATTCTAAAATAATGACTTTCTTCATTGTGAACCAGGCTGATGGACTTGGTGGTTCACCCCTCCTGTCAGACCCCTCGGCCTCCTCTCAGATCTCCCAACTCCTGGGTTTCTCCAAAGAGCATCAGCAAGGCCCCTGAACTCAGTCTGCTGCAAACACCGCAGGTTGTCAAGGTGAGTAAGAATTTGACACATGATCCTTTACCCTGTCGGGATAGTTCAAATAAGTCGAACGTTGTATTCCTGGAGCTTGTTGATATTGTCTTACACTTTTCATGTTTTTTTTTTCTCTCAGCGAGCTCGGGCCTTGGCTGCTTCTGGCCCTGTGTTCTCAGCCTTCACTCCCCAGTCCATCCTGCGCAGCAGCCTGAGGCCCACACCCGTCGCCACCCCGTCTGCTTCCCCAGGACGCTCCATCACCCCCCCACTCCGCAGCAAAGAGAGCCGGATCACCTTCATCGAAGAGGAAGAATCTCCTGAACCGGAGAAAGGCATCCGATGGACCAATGGGGTAAGACCAAACACTAGATAGGAGTGGTGTGTTGAAAACAAACACACAAAAACTCACTAGTTTGTGCTTACTAGTCAGTATCGGCACACTTCTCATCAATTATCCTCATCTTTGTTCAGCTGGTAGGTTTGGTTTTGTTTCTATGATAAAATGTATTTTGTAATCCTCTTTGGAACTGTTTCCTCTCTAGATGGCAGCAGACAGTGAGATTAGCCTGCTGACCAGAGGCCCCATGCTGTCCAAGGTGACACATAAGACCTGGTCCTCACAGCCTGCTGAGGAGGAAGAGAATGGAGACGAGTTAGAGGAACAGCCTTGTGTGAAGTTCTTGCCTCTAGAAGGTGGTATTCCCTCCCCACAGCTGAGATGCTTTGAGAGTGAATCATCCTCCATCCATGAAGCCTCTCCAGAAACTCAAGCACAACTTATCCTGAGCTTTGACTCCAGCCAGATATCTGTACGTTCAACAGACACCACTCTAGAGTATTATGATGCACCTCTTCCTGATATGTCAGAGGACCAGGAAGTGAAACAGGGGCATACAGCTACAGAGAAGGAAGAAGAGGTAGTGACGGTGAACATCAAAGAGCTAGAGGAAAAGACCTCACCAACCACTGAAGAAACCCCTCTCCTGACATCCGAGGACATAGAGAGGGGAGAAGAGGAGGTGAAGGAAGATGAAACAATTGAGGGCGTGGTGGAGATTGGTCTTGAAGAGGAGATGAAAAACAAAGAAAATGTTCAGTCCAAAGAGCAGGACAAACAGGATGTTGAGTCAGTTAGCGAGCATGAAGATGCTGCACCTCTTCACCAGGTGGAGATTTCTATTCACAATCAAGGTAATTCATTTGCAGAATTTCCTCTGAGTTTTGTTTCAACTTTTTTATTATCGGTGTGTTGCGTCACACCAGTACTGCCCAGCAACAAAATATAAAGACGTGCTATGCTCTGATATTTAATGTTTTGTATGCTACTAGTTTGTAACCAGGTGACTGAGAGCACGGGCTCTGGCCCTGAGGTTGAATCTCCGGATCTACGAGTGGGACAGGACGTCCAGACAGAAGCCACTGAATCCACAGAGTTCACTGAGTATCTGAAACCGTCTGCAGCCACTGAACCCACAAATGATCCAGAAGAGGAACTGGAGCAATCAACAGGTCTATTTTTAAATGATCGATTTATACTGTTAAAAATCACAAGATATTACCACCTCATATTAGACAGGTGATTAATATAGACAACACGGTGTAACGCATGGCTTTTCTGAAAGTCGTTTGTTTTATTACATATTAACCAACGCATTATACCAAGTTTACAATGACTAAGATGTTATGATTCTGTATTGTCCAACAGATCTGACAGAGTTTGTGCAGAGACATCTGTTTGGCAGCGATCTTCCACTTACCCGCTCAGGAATCCACAACACATCACAGACCCAGACGTCCTTCAACAGGTCTGTATCCTTTTCTCTTCACTATAACACGATTAAAAGCCATCAAAAACTCCATTTCTCAGATGTTTATAATTGAATAAGAAAAAAAAAGTCTTCCATTGTAACACTAAATATTTTGAACTCTACTGTTTTTTTGTTTTCTTCAGTAACCCAGTTAAAGTCTGAAAATAACTAATATAAAATAACTGTCTGCTACTCAGAAATTGTATCTGCCACTTTTGAAATCTAAATGCGAGTATAACATTTAGATAAATGAGGCATCATTTAATGTAAAGAATGTTGTCATTCCGTGTTTGATATATTTGCATAAAAACATTACATGCATGATCTATTCCAGTGTTTAATTACACTGGGGCTTTCAGGGGAGCTCTCTTTTTTTGGGGGGTGGTACACACACATGTATGCACATTAATGAATGCGCCCGCCTACGCGCAAAAATATCTTCATTTAGCCAGCAGAATAACGGAGCTCTTGCTCTGGTTCCTGGGCTCGAGCCATAGTTTGCTCAGGGTTTGTAGGTCATGAGTAAAATGAATAATTATTTTATTTGGTTTCACTTTAAAATATTATTTAGGTCATAGTCCATATTAATACAAATATTCTAGTTTATTTTGTTAACTGTGTACATATCACTATAGACGTAGACATTTGGTTTCCTTTACTTGCCCTTTCAACCGTTTATTATTTTGTTTTTCACAGATTAAAAGATATTCTCTTTTCTTCCAGTGAGTCACCAGGTGAGGTTGAAGTGGAGGTGCAGGCCGCTATTGAAGCTCCGCCGGTGTTCACCAGCCAAATATCCACTGCCTCTGTGACATCCTCCGAGCCAACTGGCACAGACTCCCACTGTAAGGATGATTGTACTCTCATGCACATTAACACTGTTACAATACCGCTTTACTCATTTTCTCACACACCTGCACTTTTCTGCTCTCTTTTTTTTAATCTAGCGGTTGTGAGTGTAAACGATAGTGAAGAGCTTTCTAGTCCTGTGTCTGAGGAGGAGGAGGAAGAAGTAGATGAGTCTGATCAAGCTGAGGATGAGGAGGAGGAAGACTCTGGTAGTGAGGTGGAGATCATTGAGGAGGTTCAGGGTAATGGGAGGCTTCCACCCCTCCAACCCAGTTCAGTCTTTGAACAGCAGGGACACACTCACTTCCTGCCAAGTCTGTCCGAGCAGGAGGCTGCGGAGTTCTCTCTGATTACACCCGGTGCAGAGATGAAGGTAACAAATGTAGAGCTTAATCAATTAGTCAAAGTTGTGATAGACATTGTCATAATTTTCTGACGTTTTATAGACTAAATGATTAATCAGTCAATCAATCACAAAATAAATCAAGGAATAAATTATTCTGTGTGTTTGCTCCATTAAAGTTGGTAGATGAGGACATGGAGGGTGAGGTGGTGATGGTGAGACTCGGGGCACATGAAGAAGGGATGGAGGCAGATGAGGATGAAGAGCAAGGATCATCATACTTGGAGCTCAAACCCTCTACTACTCTACTGGTACCACTGGAGCTTGTGGAGGGGCAGGGTGGCCTTGTCGATAGTTCTCAGCTGGGTCTCCCTGAGCTTCAGCAAACCATTGTGCCGGATGACCCGAGGTCTGAAACTCACAGCGGCTTTTCTCTGATGCTGGATATGGACGAGGACAGGGATGAAGAGGCCGACACACTGCCTATGGAGAATGATCTACAGTCCTCCAACCCTCCTACCCTGTCTCCAGCAGTGGAGGCTATTGACGAATTTGAGGCCAACACTGAGGTTATTGTTTTGGGAACAGATGATCAGGATCCTCCTCTGTCTGGAGAAGTGTCCGAAGTGGACCAGAGTAAAGAGATGGACACCTTGGATGGAATTGAGGTAGATGGAACGACAGAGTCAGAACTTGCAAAACTAGCTGACATTCAAACTGAAAACACTGGGGCAAACCATGAGGCAGGATATGCTGAAGAACAGAGTGATGCAGACCTTGTAACGTTGGTTGAAGTCCATGAACCTGCAGGTCTCTCAGTCTCTGGACCAACTCCAGTGGGAGAAGTCCCTGCAGTAATGTTGGCTGAAGATCATGAACTTGAAGGTCTGTCACTATCTGGACCAAATCCAGTAGGAGAACTCCAAGCAGTGATGTTGGCTGACGATCATGAACCTGAAGGTCTGTCACTATCTGGACCAAGTCCAGTGGGAGAACTCCAAGCAGTGATGTTGGCTGACGATCATGAACCTGAAGGTCTGTCACTATCTGGACCAAGTCCAGTGGGAGAACTCCAAGCAGTGATGTTGGCTGACGATCATGAACCTGAAGGTCTGTCACTATCTGGACCAAGTGCAGTGGGAGAACTCCAAGCAGATATGTTGGCTGACGATCATGAACCTGAACGTTTTTCGGTGTCTGGACCAACTACAGAGGGAGAAGTCCCAGCAGTAATGTTGGCTGGCGATCAGGAACCTGAAGGTCTTTCACCATCTAGACCAAATCTAGAGGGAGAACTCCCAGCAGCAATGTTGGCTGACCATCAGGAACCTGAAGGTCTTTCACCATCTGAACCAAATTCAGAAGAAGAACTCCCAGCAGTAATGTTGGCTGGCAATCAGGAACCTGAAGGTCTGTCACCATCTGAACCAAATTCAGAGGAAGAACTCCCAGCAGTAATGTTGACTGGCGATCAGGAACCTGAAGGTCTGTCACCATCTGAACCAAATCCAGAGGAAGAACTCCCAGCAGTAATGTTGGCTGGCAATCAGGAACCTGAAGGTCTGTCACCATCTGAACCAAATTCAGAGGAAGAACTCCCAGCAGTAATGTTGACTGGCGATCAGGAACCTGAAGGTCTGTCACCATCTGAACCAAATCCAGAGGAAGAACTCCCAGCAGTAATGTTGGCTGGCAATCAGGAACCTGAAGGTCTGTCACCATCTGAACCAAATTCAGAGGAAGAACTCCCAGCAGTAATGTTGGCTGGCGATCAGGAACATGAAGTTCTTTCAGTCTCTGGACCAACTCCAGTGGGAGAACTCCCAGCAGTTATGGATGACAAAGATGCTTCTGCAGAGAAAGATGCTGCCGAGGAGGAGAAGACAGGAGAGGAGGAGGACAAACCAACACCTGTTGTGGACGAGGAAGAACCTGAAGAGAATGGGAATGATAATATGGACGCAGATATAACCCCCAGCACAGAGACGGCAACTGTCGTGGAGGAGAAGCAGCAGGACCACAAAGCCTTAGCAGAGACAGAAGATGATAACGGGGAGGAAATTAAGATGGAGATTGAAACAAGAGGAAGAACCAGGGGAAGACAGAGTAACGATGTTAAAGAGGAGAAACCTGTGAAGCAGGTTAGTCAGACAGAGGTACAGCCCGTGCCAGAGACGCCCACGTCTCAGAGGAAAAAGAAAGCTCCTTTCACCCCAACACGAAGGATCACGAGAGGGAGGACAGTTTCCTTCATCTCTCCCCTCCCAGAGGAAGCGGAGGAGTCAGACGAGGATGGGAAAGTGGAGGAGGAAGAAACAAGCACTCTGTTACCTGCCTCGCCTAGTCGTACACTCAGAAAACGTAAACCGAACATAGAGACTAAAGTCCAAGCTAGCCCACCTCGAAGAAGTACTCGCAAAGCTCAGATAGAGCCTCCTAATAACAAGGTTGAAGAGGGGTACGCCACGGATAATGACACCACAGTTGCATCAACCTCCAAGGCCTCTTCTCCTGCCAGACGGCGAGGTTCCCAGAGGGCCACTTCAACAAGGACCAGCCAAAGGACCCAGAGCGAAGATGATGAGGAAGAGGCTGAGGTCAAAGATACAAAAGTCTCTCGACGAACAAGCTCCAAGACTCCCACACCGGCCAAACGCAGGACCACTCAGGGAAACACTCCGAGGAGGTCCAGCAGAAGAACGTTGAGTAGCAGTGAGGTGGTGACAACACCGTTCGAGATCTTGGAAGATGAGGAGGACCAGGTGGAGGTCTTTGCTTCCCCTATCAAACGCAACTCCAGCAAAAGTCGGACAGAACCCTCAGAACCATCCCTGCTAGAGGAGGAAGAGAGCAAAAAACCTTCCAGCCCCGGCAGGGCAACTCGACAGTCTAACCGGATTACCCTAAATGTCTATCCACAAGTAAGTAATCTATCTCTTTTATTTTTCTTCTGCCACCAGCAGCTTAATAGCTCACTCTGTCATTCGGTCGGTCCAGAAAGTTCCCCACACCTTTTGGCGGCTGAAATACGGCATATAGGTCAAGTGTGTCTTTGTGTTATTGCCAGTAGACCTTTTCCAAGGAGTGTTCAATAACACTCATGATTGCTGCATTCACTTAGCAGAGACCCTGGTGTTGTACATGCTGGCTCACTGGAATAGCTTACTGGGACACTTTAACTAGGCCATCGTTGATGTTATCAATTTCACCTGTGCTTTTCCTACTAGGACATGTCAAAATGTGAAAAGGGTCCATTGACAAAAAGGGGGCTGTGTGAGACTGGCATATAACAAAAATGGAGCAAAGCTTCTAAACTGATTCACGTACAATGAACCGCCTTAGACTCTTGAGGGAGACATCAACGCACTCGGTAGAGTTCCTTTTTCTTTGGTGAAGTTTTGCCCCCCCCTATACTTAAGCCTCTTCCACTTTCAAAACTCATGAATCATCTATCATAGACTCTTGTGTGGATGCATGTGCTCACATCGTCGGTTCTATAGCGGATAAGCAGATGAGAGAATGTTTTCTGTCGGTAAGGTACTGAGGTTGTAAAGCTTCATCTTATTCACCATCATCTGATGTTGATACATATCAAGCCATTTTTGTTTGGTGTTAAACTGTCAACTGACTTTTCTATCAAATGCATATGAGAAATAATTAGTTTAAACTCATATCTTTATCAGTTTCACCTTTTTTGTCTGTTTTACATTATTCCATATTACATGTTGATAAACCCGATCCATCCATCGTTGACCATTAATGACATTTCACACTCCCAGGTGAAACTGGTTCCTCTATTACTTCCTCAGAGTGCAAGGAAGATAAGAGGAGAGACTGTAACTGAACATTTGAAAGGAAGTAGAGAACCAGAACTTAACAGCAACAACTCCCGTCGACCAACTAGAAACAAACTCTGGGATCACCCAGAGGAAGACCTTCCCTTACTGGATTCACCGTTGGAGGTGGATTCTGAAACTCCTGTTGCAGACGCCCTCATCAAGAGACTTCAGGATGAGGACGAAAAAGAAGACGGTATGTATGAGGCTGCATACAGATATCTGCATCTTAGTCCCTGTAAGATGTTTGTCATAGAATAAAGCAGCTTAAATGTCTGGACATAAAAGTGTAAACTCTTTTTCTTTTTTTTTCTTTTTTTTTTTTAATGCAAATTACAGGAGGAATAGTCGTCACAAAGATGGTAAGAACCAGCAAGAGGAGTACGAAGTCGTCAGTAGAGCAGGTTCACTCGCTACTTCCTTTGAAAGACAGCCTGGTCCCTGAACCCGAAGAGTCTAGTCCAGGCGAGCATTCATTCATCTACTCCCCCTCACGAAGGAAAACAAGAGGTGAGCTTTTTATCTATTTACCTCTTTGTCCATTCATTCATCTGTCATGGTTTTAACCCTGTGTTGTCTTTGTGTCAGCTAAAAGAGCAGAGTCTCCTGGCCCGAGTGAAGAGTCTGCAGCACCTGTCACTCGCAGCAGGAGAAGAGTTGTCAAAGATCCCTCTGTTGCTCCTCATGTAAGTGCCTCTGCTTATGAGGCTGGATTTGTGTTTTAACCAGAACATAGTTCCTCAAGCATGTAATCCCATGAGCTCATTGTTAAGCTCATTGTTTATTCTTCCTCAAAAACTAAAAGTTAAAAAACCCTTCCCCACTTCCTACCCCCCCTACTTCCGGCACCCTTGCTCGGGCCACACCCATCTCAAAGCTCGACATTCATTTTGATCTCAACTACACATCTGTAACGTTTTAATTACCAAATCTTGCGTGTTTGAAACGCTGTTGCGGTCACAAAATCGGTCCATAGACATGCACTACACTTTAGAGTGTTAATGAATGAGATGTCTTTTGAAAAAAATGTTTTTGTTTTATTTTGTAATCATTCTTTTCAGGAGGAAATTGCTTCAGAAGATCTTGTGGAAGTGGAGAAAGCAGCAGGTGTTTCTAAGACCAGAAAAGCAGTCAAAAGAACAGCAAAGTAAGATCCTGTCCTCAGATAAAGACCTTATGGACCCCAAAGACCGAGGATACAAAAAATAACTGCTTATTTTTGAGGACAATTTGCACTCAATGGTGCTCTGTTGGTTTGGGCTAAAGAAAATCACTCCCTGCTCAGGTTTTTGTTTTTTCTTCACTTTCAGATCAAAAGCAGTTTTGGAGCCGCCTCCCATAGCGGTGATGGACCTGATCTCACCTCTGCCCAGCCCAGCCGATCCGATCCCGCGAGCACTGAAGAGGATTATAGAGGGAGACGCCCCGACCTCAACCATTAATCTTCGACGCAAACGCATAATGGACACCGTTTTCACAAAACCTGTCACACGGAGGAAGAGACTTTAAGGAGGTTGGTGGTGGTTTTAACCAGTGAACCTCAGACAGCCACCGTACAATTAGAACCAACCTCGGTCAGGAGCTGTCAAATAATAGTGTATGCCTAAACTCATGATGGTTCTATTTCCTCAAATGCCTCACAGTGCTGTGGTTCTCTTTCTATATTTACTTTCCTGCAGGACAATAAACAAAAGCAATGTAGGCGTGAAAATCTATTTTTTAGGTCAAAACACACCCGTGGATAGCAGCGTGAGCGAGGCATATATTTTTGGAGTTTACACATCCCGCTCGTACTAACTGGATTTCACTTGATATCATATCTGTTGCCATTTAGTGTTGGACATTTTGCAACGCTCCTCGTAATCCACTTAATTCTCTGGAGACAGAACGGCACAAGGGAAAGCAGTCAACGTGGGCTTTTAGAAGCTTCTATTAATACAAACAATGACTGAACTTAACCTGCCTCTAATAAAGAGGTTTTATTCACATTCTCTTTTATTTCTGTTTTAGGTTGTTGTTGTTTTTGTCACTGTTTACTTTTTAGACTTTGAGGCCTGCTGGTTTTCCATTTAAGAAGAAAAGCAACCAACCGAGTGGAGATGACAACATTTTTACCGATACATTTGTATATAATCTTTTGCTATGTTCCAAATAAAGTTAATAAATACATCCTTAAGAATTATGCTCTTTTTGAAATTTTAACTGTCTTGAATGTGTTTGATCATCTGTTTAGATTGCCTGTGCCATAGTCTTAAATTTCAGTCGATTTGTGTGATTTTCTGAGAGAGGCAGACACGGACTTGTACACTAATCAGATTTGGACTGTTTCTCTATGTTATGGGGATGTTGTATAGTGTGAAAGAAACAAAAAAAGACTTGCACAGCGGTTTGGCGTTGTTAAAATTGTTTTGGGACATGTTAATAGGCTTGTTTTAATTAAATTAATGTCAACCACCATCTGACACATAGGCTATTTTCTGATGAATGTATGTAGAATGTCTTATTTTTGATGACTGCTCTTTGATAAATATGGTAAAGCTTGAATACTTCTCGTGTTGAGTGGTTCAATTCAATTTACCGTCTTCATTGCTTGTGTTTGTTAGTTTGGTGGGGCGAAGGATGGCGTGAATAGAGCACAGAGCCTTTTTCTTTCTGTCTGAGCTCTGCAGCGAACCACTGAAAGGAGATACAAGCGGCTAATTATCCTTCACAATAGCTGAGACCTTATCCTGCTGGTGCCTCAGATAATAGATGTCCATCAAACTCCATCTTGGATGTCAGGTTATGGGTAATATCAGAAATGTAGCTGTTACGGTGATGTTCGATTTCAGAGAGTCACTGAAATGTTGACATAAATGTAGCTGTAAACGTGTGTAACCTCCCTGGATGAAATTGAGCCGTCTCCCTTCTATAATTTATCGTGGTAGAGAAGGTGAAAATGAAACCACCCTTATCTCCGCAACGCCACTTCACTTACAAAACACCAGGGTTGGGAGTAATAACAAATTAAGAACGTCTTTTGTCCCATATTAAATACTGACCTTTATTTTTTTATTAAAAAACGAATTACTAGTCATGCTGCTAGTTAATATTTTATTGTAGCTTGTAGCCGTGTCTACTACACCTCCTGTTTTAGTTTAGACAAGTGTTCAGGATCACATCCACCTTTCAGCAAGTAAACTACATTTCCATGTTTTCAGTAAAACTTCGAGGCATTTCCTGACGGGCTTAGATGGACACCACAGTCCCTGTCACACTGACCTGATTGTGTCCATGTCCACGTGTAATTTGACACAGTGGAGTGTCTCTGTGTGAGGGAGCTGATCACTCCGTGTGCCGGTCTACTGTGCTGATACCTGCCTGCTGCACCATGAGGGCTAAAGCCTCAGACATGCACAGCAAGGACTGTGTCAAAGTGGCCGTCAGAGTCCGACCGTTCAACAAGGTCGGTGGGCAGTCGTTGAGTATATTTACAATTTCACTTTTAAAAGCTGTCATCGGTTAATTATTTTGCACAATTTCTCATGTTTATTTCCCTGATGTTTTCCTAATGTGTTTGTATTGCAATGCGAGTTTAACTAAGAGGCCTGTCAGATAGATAGATAGATAGATAGATGGATATATACTTTATTAATCCCAACAAACAACTAAAAATACAAATGTCTGAGTTAGGATAAGATGGAGGATGTTATGGAGCTCAGATGAGAAACAATAGATCTAGTGACACAGCAGATATTCAATTTAAACTACTTTTTTATTCCTACACTAAATTGTTATTATTACATAGTTGTTTATCCCTTAATTGTCTTTGTGCTTATAAAGAGGAATTAAACATCAGTTTTCCTTAAAATCCAAATTTAACCCCCCAACCACCTTGTTCTCTCCATTTCTCACCCCCCTCCATTTATTTCCTCCATTCAGAGAGAGAGGGAGGCAGGCAGCCGATGTATTGTCTCCATGGTGTCGAGCTCCATCACCATCCAGGACCCGCGTGAATCCCAGAGTCGTATTTTCTGTTTCGACTACGCCTACTGGTCCCACAGCAGCTTCGCACAAGACCGCGGCGGCCTCTACGTGCCTGAAGAACCCGGGGGACGATACGCCGACCAGGTCAGCTCCAAGGCATCCTGGTAGAACAGGCAAATAGTTGGTACATTCATTACAATCATGGACCCTGTGCAACAAGCAGAAAATTAAAAATATGTAGACGGTATAAATGTAGATTGTCGAGACACAATAGACCTAGAATGAGATTGAGCAAAACAATACTGGCTTACAAGCTCATAAAATATCATCTATCCCCAGAATAGTGTGTTCCAGGACCTGGGAGAGGGAATACTGGAGAATGCACTGCAGGTAACAATCATATGTTCAACTGGACTTTCATGTATTTTTTGCACCCAAGCAGATTTTGTTCTGTGCTAGTTGCCCAAATCTATTTTAGGGATATGCTGTCTATCCAATTTAGATCTGTTCTAATAGTAAAAGTCCTGAAATGATGTCTTCAGGGTTACAACGCGACACTGTTGGCCTATGGGCAGACGGGCTCAGGGAAGAGTTATTCCATGGTGGGCTATGGGCCTAACAAAGGCCTGGTTCCTAAACTCTGTGACCGACTGTTTCAGGCCATTAGAGAGAACCAGGATACCAGACAGTGTCAGGTAAAGAGTGTATGTGGCTGTTTCTCAGCACTCAGTGTCATGTATGGGAGGTGTTTTTGGTTGTGAAAATTCTGAATGTTTTTGTTCTTGATGTCTGCACAGGTATTTTTCAGTATGTTGGAGATCTATAATGAGCAGGTAAGTAAGATTTATTGATAAAGTGAAAGTTTTCACAGACATTAGTCACAAAGTGCTTAACTGGAGCAGAATTACAAACACAATGTGACCATATAAGGGCCAATCATTTACATTAAGAATGCACAAAAAACAGAAAGTATATTTAAACGCAGGCCTAGGACATGAGTTGTTACCCAAACGCCAGTCTAAACAGGTGTGTCTTGAGCTGATTTTTGAATGAGTTCACAGAAACAGCAGAACGTAGGGGTGCAGGCAGAGCATTCCACAACCTTGGTGCTACCGCCTCAAAAGCTCGGTCACCACGGGTCTTAAGGCGAGTGTGTGGGACAGACAGATAGTTTGACATGTTTGACCTGAGAGCGCGGGCGGGTGAATAAGGGTGAAGTAGTTCAGCCACATATGTAGGAGTCTGACCGTGTAGTGCTCTGTAAGTGAGAGTGAGGATTTTAAAGGGGATCCTAAATGCTACAGGGAGCCAGTGGAGAGATCGGAGTACGGGGCTGATGTGAGACCGTGGATTTGTCCTGTAACTTTAGGGAAAAGCAGCTACAGTCATCTTTCTTTTTCTCTTCTGATTGGTTTTGCTTTTGTGTGTAACTCTTCTTTCTCTGGATATTACATTAATTAAAAAGTCACTCTCTTGATAGATGATGATCCCTCTCTTATCTCTGCATATTCATTTTTTTGTCTCTCTCCTCACTGTCCAGGTGGTTGACCTGCTGTCCCGGGCGTCTCGCACTCCAGGGGGACTCAGAGTCAGAGAGGAGCAGCAAAGAGGCTTCTATGTGGAGGGTCTTCGAACAGTCCCATGTGACAGTGCAGCACAGGTAGAGGGGTGGATGGAGAGTATATATATACAGAGAGAAAAACCTCTGGAGGGGAGCTGGATAGATAACTGTCCTCGCTTTTCATTCAACTCTATGAGCTGTGTCCTGCCTGTTCTGTAATCATAGAATTCTGATATAAGAGCTGTTAGGAAAATAATTAAGAGCTACAGGGGATACTTAGGCATATTTCATGTTTACTTCAGTGTGCTCTGTCAGTGTTTTGTATTTAGAAACATGTTAAAGTGTGAATGTTAAAATGTAGGTGGAGCAGTTGATGGAACAGGGGACCAGGACCCGAACCACTGCTGCCACTAACATGAACGCCAATAGTAGTCGCTCGCACATGCTCATTATCCTCCAGCTCAAACAGGTAAGTGGCTCCAATTTCAGCTCTACTACAACACACATTCTCCAAGATTTGGATTTGTTTGTCCCAGTATAACCGCAGTTAAAACTCACATTATTTTTTCAAACTAAGTTATGACGCTTGTGTCTGTATCTTAAGATATGTCAGAATACTCTCTTCAGGTTTCTTCGAGCATTTGTTAATGACATCTCTGTGACTTCCTGTCAGATGTTTTCTAAAGAGAGCATCACAAAGCAGTCCAACATCAACTTGGTGGACTTGGCTGGCAGTGAGCGTCAGCGGTCCTCGGGGTCGGAGGCTGACAGACTCAAAGAGGGCACGGCCATCAACCTGAGCCTCACCACCCTGGGCAATGTTATCAGGTTGGCCTGGTGTTTAGTTCACTTTAGTTTCCATTCAGTTTGATCGATCAGTATCTTTTACATCCTCTTCTCTCCTCCAGCTCCCTCGCTGATGTGGCGGTGGGGAAGAAGGTCGTCCACATACCTTACAGAGACTCGGTTCTCACCAAGCTGCTGCAGTCTGCCCTGGGAGGCAACAGTCGCACTGTTATGGTAACAGGAACTTTATAAAAAATAGTGCTTTCATACGCTGATGTATTATGTGAAGTAATGTAGTTATTTCTATCATCAATCAATTTTCAAGATTGCCACACTGAGCCCTGCTGATATGTGCTATGAAGAGTCTCTCTCAACCCTGCGCTATGCTGAGAGGTACAACAAACCATTTGGCCTTTCACTCTTTTCCTCTGTTCCACCCGCACCCCACCCACACTCTCACTCCTTACCTCCCTCACCGCTTTAGGGCAAAGCGTATCCAGAATCGAGCAGTGGTGAACGAGAGCCCCACTGAGCGTCTGGTTAAAGAGCTAAAAGCCGAGAACGCCAGACTGCTGCAACGACTGAGCCGGCTGGGCCAGGAGGGACGCAGAGCTAACGACGAGACCAGTAAGTCTCACTTATAGAATAGAGTAGAGTAGGATAGAATAGAATAGAGTAGAACTCTGCGGTCCAAGGTAAACGTGTGTGTGTGTGTGTGTGTGTGTGTGTGTGTGTGTGTGTGTGTGTGTGTGTGTGTGTGTGTGTGTGTGTGTGTGTGTGTGTGTGTGTGTGTGTGTGTGTGTGTGTGTGTGTGTGTGTGTGTGTGTGTGTGTGTGTGTGTGTGTTCAGAGGAGCTTCGTCAGCTGCTGACCCATAATGAGCTCCAGATCAGAGCCATTCAGACTCTGTGGGAACAGCACCTGCAGGAGGCGCTGAAGGACTGGGAGCAACAGTATGCTAATATCACACAGGTGCACACACACAAACATTCAAATACACAATCTCATGCACTTTCGTAGTTTCAGATGAGCTTCGGAAAACGCATGAGCACAGAATGTAAATGCACTTGGTGAAGGTATTGTGTAGAAATACATCTTTGTACATGTACTAAGATAATATTTTTAAGCTGTCCCTCACTCTCAGGAGAGGAGGATGATGCAGATGCATCCCTACATCCTGAACATCAACGAGGACGCTCAGCTGTCGGGAGTGGTCAAGCTTTTCATTCAGGAGGGTAACTCTGCCTCCCTCTTTATATTGTGATACATGTCTCTCTCTCTAGTTCAGTACATCTTGTAGAGGTATTGAGAATGGAGAATGCTACAGTAGGCTAGAGAGTTGAATGTCAAACGTCACAGAGCACCATGTCATACAGTTATTAGGGTGTTTATTACCACTCATTAATACTGTTTAGTGTTCCAGGTGATTGGGACATCGGCCTGTGTGACTCTTCCCCAAGATCCATCTCTATCAAGGGCTTAGGGTGAGTTTACATCACATCAAGATAACATCAGTAGAACATCACAAACCCAGCGCAAGCAAAGTGAGATTTGAGACACTCAACAATCCATACATGATGTCTAATAGTGGAAGTGAATGGTGTTATAGATTAGTGATCTGTTTTTCTACATTGCTGGGATAGGCTGCAGGCCCTGTGACACTTTAAAAAAAATAAGCAATTTAATAAATTAATATGTACGCTAGTGTCTTTTTTGCAACTTTATATATCTACACAAAAGTTGCAAAAAGTTTTTTGCAACTTTTGCAACCACACACATCTATGTTTGCACATGTAAGTGGGTTTTTGTGTGTCAGGATCCAGGAGCGTCATGCTGTGTTCAGGAATGAACAGCGCCGGGTAACACTGACCCCACTAGCAGGATCTAAGGTCATCATCAACGGCAACGCTGTTTTCCAGACTGAAACTGAGCTGCAGCACCTGGTGGGTGTCAGCACATACACACACTTTATGATATGACTATGTGACATGCATACACACACACGCATACACAACTTTTGTCTCTCTAAAACATGTCATAAAAAAGTCCTAGTGTAGTATTTCATAAATATATCAAAAACATATTATAGTATAGTATGTCATTACAAAACCTCATAGTATAGTAAGTCATAAAAGTGTAAAAAAAAAGAGCCTAGTGTCGTGTGTCAAAAATATTATATAAAATACCATTGTTTAGTATAAAAATGTCATACATATGTCATAGTATTGTATACAATATACTATGGTATGTATGTTATAACAATGTCTCTTTTTCTGTCTCCCTCTAGGACCGTCTCATTCTCGGCTCCAACTGTACATATCTGTTCGTCGGTTATCCCTCTGAGAGGGGCGGCGATGACTGGAGCCGCTATGACTACGACTACTTCCAGTCTGAACTGGCAGCTGCTGAGGGCATCCACCTGGGTAAGCAGGAGGATCAATAGCTGGAAGTAGTGGAGGTTTATCTTTTGAAAGGACACTTTTTAGATATTATCTATGTATCTGTGTTAAGGCGAGTCAAGTGCTGAGTCCAGTCAAACAGACCCCAGTCTGCTGGCCGTCTTCTACGACTACATTAAACTGATGCCCATGGTGGCTGAGGCCAACCAGATGAGCCAGGAACTAAACAAGGTAACACAAACAGATGCAGCATGTTTTTAAGGCACTGATTCTGGTTGGTTAATAACTTCCTACTGGAGGCAGTTATGTTTGTAAATCAAAATATATGTATATTTTTTGTTTTCATGGTCTCATGTGGTCACTGTTATGTATTAACAATTAATAAACGCCTACTCTTTGTCATCTGCCATGCTTGTAGGGGGTGCAGTTTAAGTTGGAGATCAAGAATCTGGCATTGTCTGACTCAAAAGGCCACGATTTGCAGAAAGAGATTGTTGTCAGAGTCACCTCTTTGGGAAGAAAACAGGTTGGTGTATTTCTCTTTCTGTATTGTTTCTTTCTGTCACGTACACTAGTTCATGAGCTCTTTTGTAATTCCAATTTCAATCGAGGTTTGAGAATCAGGTCATGAATTTTTGTTTCTTTGTCTAAACTATTTTCACACTCCCTCCCCAGGTATGGATGTGGTCCAAGGCCAAGTTTGTTAACCGTAAATTCCTGATGGAAGAAGCCTACCAGCAGCATCAGGTTGAGAAGAGCGGAGACAATGTAATTCAATAGAGAGAACGTTGTAGTGACTATCTACAAATCAGTAAACTGTAAATAAAACGTCTTCGTAAAATTAGCAAAAAAGGCCGTTGCCATGTAGCTGCATATGGGTTTTTCCAGAAGTGTTTTATGTATTTATATTTTAAGCGTTTCTGCTTGAAATCCAGTAATATGTTAATAGAGTAAAATAAGTGAAAGGGGCAGTGGAGGAGACAACTCCATAACCATGGAGAGATTTATCTGACAGTGCTTTAATGTTGAAAAGGATTGCAGCTTGATAAAATGGTAGCCTGACTTTTCTAAAATACTGTCCGCACAGTCAATGTTAGCTAGCTTTATCATTAATAGTTTTTAATTTTAGAGCAATAACTCTGTGTTTCTTCTGTCTTTGGTTCTTGCTGTCAGAGAGTAGAGGGGCTGTCGACAGCTGCGTTACCCAGAGATAAAGACCCTTTCTGGGATCCTGTGGAGCCTGTGCTTCTGGGTACTGCTCACCTCTGGCTTCAGTCTTTGGCCTTCCGCATCCCTCTGGAAGAGCAACTTGAGGTACACTGCATACATAACACACATCTGTCAGTATTGTCAGATGGTATTATAGGGCAGCACAGAGTCATATTTGGTTGATAATCTCTGTCGGCAGGTCCTGGGGTCAGAGGGCACAGAGGAGGCCATTCTACAAGCACAGCTGGTCCCCTGCACCTCCACTGGACTGTATGACACACACACACACACACACACTGTGTATAATAATAATAAACACATTGAGATATATTAGCAAATAATCTTTCTCACCTTCCAGCCCTATGGGTGAGGATGACATTCTGATTGACCCGTCTGAGTTACTGGGTCGTCGACTGGACTTCCAGCTGGTCCTGGAACAGTGTTGTGGCCTCCGCTGGATCAGAGAGGCCCGCAACAGAGGGGTCCAAATTGGGTGAGCCATATGGGGCTACATGTAGCGGCATGGAAGGCACTGAAGAGAGTTTGAATTACAGGAAGGATACAGAGAATTTATGAATGGTACTTGAATATCCAGGTACATTAGGTTGGACATGTGCCGTTTTCAATGGCGCAATGATTGAAAGTGAAGTGTGATGATAGAAACGTCCTCTGGATTTAATACAGCCAGAAGTGAGACACTGCTCTTTGCTTTTCCCTCTATCTCAGTTTCAGTTTATTTAACTGCAGCCAGCCTCTCTACTCTCCGGCTGTGTGGCACAACATCAATCCTCTGTTGGATCACAGGGTTCATTTCGCCTCCCTCCACACCTCCAAACGTCTGTTAGACTACCTGCAGAGCAGCGCTGTGGTGCTGGAGCTCTGGGGCCTTCAAGGTGAGGATGAAGAGATAGATGGATGGTTGGGCAAGACTCTCCATATTTTTCATTTAAGTAAATATTTAATTCAACAGGTGCATGTACAACAAATATGTTATATAGAAGTATAAAGTACACAGTTATGAAAGCAATCCTTAATGCCTCCCTCAGACACGCAGAGATGAGTTAGAGTGGGATGAAATTGAATTATTTCCCTTTCCACATCGATGTTCATCTCACACCCTAGTTAGAAACATTTCCTGTTATTACTGTGTTACTATACATGTACAATAGACCAAATACAACAGTCAGAGGTATCACTAAAGCTGATGATGGGTGTTGTTATCTGTTCCAGAGGGTTGTACTGACCTGATATCATCTCTGGAGGGAGTGAGGATGACTACAGAGGGCATCTTTATCATCGAGGAGGCAGGCCCAACAGACGCCACAGTGAGTTTGATGTTGAGTCCGTATTCCTGTTTTCAGGAACGATTTTTTTACTTTGACGTGTTTTTAAAGCTGGGTGAGACACTAACAAATATTCAAAACTATAACAGCAATACGTGTGCAACCTAATACATTATGCTTCTAGATTCTAGAGAAATTCCCAACAACTTAAGTGCACAGGCATGGTGTAGTTTTGTATTCAAAGAACAAAACATGAGGCAAACATTTCAATAACTGGGATTATATAAATCTGTGTTGTTGCAGTTTGTAGACTCCGCAGAGCGCAGCTGTTCAGTGAGAGCTCTTCAACAGGACTTGGAGGAACTGAAGAGTGTTAATGCTTCACTGAGAAAAGAAAATCAAAGTCTGAGAGAACAACTCAACGCAGCGAGGAATGGTAAGAGAAAAAAACATGACACGCACCAAGATGCTGTTAAATTAATTGAAAACACAAATTAAAAATACAGTTTACATCACATCTATAGTCTACTAATCTTTTAGAGTAATTAACAGACATGATTTAAACGTTTTTACATGGCAAAATATTCTCATTCATAAAATAAAAAAATGTCTTCCTCTGTGTTAGGTGGGGAGAGTGTGCGCGGTCGGTCGGTGCGTCCCAGCTGTGATGCAGAGTTTGCTCGTGCTCTCAAAGTTTTCTACCACAGCATGACCTCAGTCAAGGGTCAGCTGCAGCGTCTGCGCAGACACAGGCCCAGTGTACGTATCCATGTCTGTCTGCAGCATTAGTATTAGTGAGCATTACAACAATAAGGCCTTTGATAACCTGATTTAAACCTTTGATAGCAGGAAATAGAGAACAATGCACAATCAGGCACACAAATTGAAGAACAGTTTTAGTAAGATTACAGTGAGCGCCCCAGAGTAACTGGTGGGGATTTAAATACTTTTTCTTCTTAAGTTGCTTCAATCAAAGATTTTCCTTTAAGCTTGGTATGTTCGAAATGTGATAAAACAGGGAATTTAAAAAATCATTTTTTCAAGAGTCAATTAGAAGTTTTTTATGTTTGAAATCAGCATTATATTATTTACAATCATTCCAAGTCATTTATTTTTTCTATTTCTATATTTTTGGTAGCTATCTGGAAAAGTACCAAGTAGAACTAAGAGTGAGCTGCTAATATTACGTGTATGATAACATATGTATGGTTAACTAGTTTTGAAGTCATGTGTTCCTGTTGTTTCCAGGAGGAGTCCGACCTGCTGGGGCTCAGACTGTTTGTGGACGAGCAGAGTCGCCTGCTGAGGGACTTCTCCGAACAGCTGGAGCAGAGCGTCTCCACACTCAAACAAGATGTAGCCGCCATCGTCCGCCGGAAACGAGAACGATCGGGAATCTGGTCTTGACTTGAGTAACCGTTTCACCGAAATTTCCAAGAGCCATAAGAGATACTTCATGTAAGTTTACAGATTAAGACTAGTTACATTAAGTAATCAAGGAAAACAAAGATGAGTCACATTTGACACAATTCCAGTTCTTTTTTTACTGAAGGAGCAGCCCTTACTTTTCCTGTAAAGGAGGTGGTGTTCAGAAGCCTTAACCACTACACCATCACCAGGTGTAGTAGCAGGATTAGTCAGCAAGAATAAATACACAAGTTTAATATTACCAGAATAACAAAAGCTCTGAAGTCTATAAAATGTTTATTAGACTGCATGTAAAAGACGTCATTGCAGTCCCAAACTGCAAATAAATTAAATGGCAAATACAACTCAAGTTTCAAAATTCACAATATCATATATTTTTTTTTACCATAATTGATAACATGTCATATTTTCAAGCGACTGCATGACATCAGAAATGAAGCAAAGAAAGCTCTTCTTCCTCATGCCTCACTGTGCGGGACTAATATTAATGATCACAGACTCGGGTAAACTAACAAGAATGAGATATTTAATAGCTGAAAAGGAGAGATGTCCTCTTGAGTTCAATGACGGTGTTTAACACATCATCTCACATTGTAATGTTCAATTCAGAGGTAAAAGCACAACGGTTAATGTTTGTAAGCAGTCCCGAATTGCAAGAGTACAGACAGTTGCTGCAGGTCCAAAACAAAGATGAGCGTGGGCACATTTGCAGGAGGCAGATGTGAGGCAGATTAGTCATCAGATAGGAAAGAGCATCTATATACAACAGATATGAGGGCAGGCAACTGACAGTAGGTGGTTGGTCATGAGAAACTTAAAAGGTATAGACGGGACACATACAAACAGACAGACAGAAGAGAGGCAGCGGTGAAAGGCCAGAGAGTTAGCGAGGTACATTTAAACTGAGGAGGTAGACTGGAAAAAAACTAAACAACTGTGGGAAGGACAGAGAGCGAGCTACAAATATCCTACTGATGTGTGTGTGTTAGAAGGCAGAACCCATGTGTTAATTTAAATGTGTTTGATTTGGGTTACATTTTACAGAAGCTGAGATTGTTCAGAAATAAGCACCATCGTTCTTTACTTAACTGATACACGTGTGTGTGCAGGTACAGAGAAGGCTGAGGTTACAGGTGAGGTAGGTCAATTGGGTCTTTAGGGAACAAAACAAACTATAGAAAAACATTTACAATATACAGTGCACTTCCTGTAACATTTACTTAAATGTAAAAGGTCAAAGAATGTAGCAATTTGCAAATAGCAAACATCTCTTTCTACAGTTTCACTGCCTGTAGTCTGCACCTCTTTGGGTAAGTCTGAGTTCTATGTTTAAACAACGAAACAAGCAAAGAGCATGTACAGTAGCGGTTTCGGTACATATCAAGTACAGTGGTGAAAATTACATTTAAAAAAAAAGCACTTACCAACCTTTCAGCCTTGTGTGTGTGTGTGTGTGAGAGAGACAGATTTCAGAATAGAAGCACTTTCATTTTTCTATGCAGCCAGGAGGCTTGATTGGAGTGATGCATGTGTACCTGAATCAGCTAACTCTTATCGGTACTCTAATTCCGTTTATCTTTTTGATTCTATGACAAGTAACCGAACACATGCGCTGATTAAATTATCATCTTGCTTTTGTCCGAAGCTGCCTTCTCCATCTGTAAAGCCAACGCCTCTATGCAGAAAGGGCAATGCTTTCATGTTTTTGGGAGGCCAAAAAGCAGTTTGAGCTGAAATAATTTTGTGTGTCTAAGTGCACACACACACATTATTCCAGCTCATTTCACCCGATCATGTCCGTTTAATATCAGCGTCTGAAACAACACCTTTACATTCTGTGTTATACAAATAACTCCGCTCCCTCCATCATACTGTCTCTGTTCACCACTGGAGGGGAGAATTGAAGTTTAAAACCTATTACCACTTGTGTCTCCATTTTTCACAAATTCTCTCTCACACACACACACTCACTTAATGAAGCTTTCAGCAGCAGACAGACAATTTTCACAGTATAAAAATATTCACTAAACCACAGAGAGGTCCACGATTTCACATTGTTAAGAGCTGCAGTCGAGAGCAAACAGAAATTGGGAATAATCAAGTCTCAGTCAAGACTGACTCAAATAAGTCAACTTTTATGTGAGACTTTACCAAGAGATTGGGCAAATCAGTTAAGATTGTTACAAAAGCAATACTCTGCAGTGTTCACACATTTAATGATATTCATCTAAGTCCTGCAAGACGGTGAAAGATCATGATTTTGGAAATAACACCAACATAAGTGTTCTTGTCCATGAAGTATGATGAGTTGTTCAGTGTTTCCTGTCCAGGGCTAGCTCAATCCAGTCACAACCGGAATGATTGATACCTGAATAATGTCAGCATCACTGACGTCACCAAACGTCTGAGGAGATTCTTGTTGGCTCACCCTGTTTGAGTCGAGCATTCAGGAGCCATTTGCCGGGTAAAAAAAGTAAACAAACTTTCAGCTTTTCAGTGAACCTATTAACTGAATCTGAGAGTTCTGGCGAGTTCACTGACTGAAATGTGTTAGCCACACTGCTAACAAATGATCATTAATGAAATAACGCCCACAATCACCACCACAGGACTCACTGGTACATTCTCCACCTTCATAGAAGAAAACACGTTGACACTAAACAGACGGGTGTGTATCAGCAGAGGGCCATCTTCCTTTAAAAAGGCGTCGACAACATCCTCTCAGGCACTGGTGCCTTCGTTCTCAGCAGCTTGGCCGTCACATCCTGTTGTTCCGTGAGTGATGAGGGTTGTTGGGGCCTCAGCTATGTTTCGCTGGCTGCCGTGCCTTGAGCCGTCTAACTGATGGAGGCTGCTGTGAGTGGAGAGCGGGTGGTCGAGACGTGGCATGCTGCCATGGAAGCTGCGTTCCGCCGTCCCTCGATAGGCCATAGTATCACTCCTGAGAAAGGAGAGGCAAGGTTGAGAAAGTCTTAGTTTCATCTAATTCACAACTTTTGACAGACAAAGAGGAAGTCAATGGATTTTTTTTTTGCTCTACCTGTCGTCACGAATGCGGCGCAGGCTGCCGTGGTAGCTGGCCTTGCTGTGGACACTGCTGGCCTTACTCCTGGTGGATGTGGGGTCGGCGTGGTGGGTTCTGATTGGTTCATCGAGGTCGTCTATGACGGCCAAGTGGGTGGAAGAGGCGTGGGTAGATGTGCCCTAAAGGAGGATGACAGGTCAGACAGATATAGTAAAGTAAAGAGTGGCATTACACTCTGGGACAGAGATTTATTTATTATCATTATTTATGATTTTTGTTTTAGGCATAAAAACTGTTATGGTATATAACTTTCTTTTTGATTAATTTTGTGACACTACTATGTCTCTTTGACCTATTATACGATTACTATATACTGTGACGTTTTTATGACATACTATACTTTGATATTTTTATACACTTACTATTCTACGTTTCTTATGACACGGCATACTACACTGACATTTTTTAATCAGATTTGTATTACATTCGAGACACTTTTTATGATGTACTGTAACCATTTTTACGGGATACTATATTTTGATTACATTTTTTATATTTTTATGAAATACTATGCTGTGACTTTTTTTTACGACATACAAGACTGACATTTTATAACTTTTTAATGGCATACTATGCTATGGCATACAATAATATGACACTTTTATGGCCAACTTTTACAGCATACTGTACAGCACTACAAAAAATAAACAAGATTCTACGACTTGTTTTTATACCATGACATACATTATTTTGACATTTATGTTTGCACATATAAGTGGGTTATTGTGTGTTTGAAAAGTCATAGCAGAGTATGTCAGGAAAATATAGTATATCGAAAAACGTCACAAATAAAGTCTTAGTATAGTCTGTCAAAACATGTCAAAAAGATCATAGTGAAGTATGTCAAGAAAAACAAAAATCATTAAAAAAAAACAGTATTGTATGTAGAAAAAAAGAACATGGATAAAAACATATTTTCTACTCGTTATCCATAACTGTTTATTGGATTCAGGGTCGTAGAGGGGCTGGAGCCGATCCCAGCTCGCATTTACACCTCCAGGCAATTTAAAGTCATCAATAAAGAATTGTCATAATATGTCAAAAAATGACAGTAAAAACTGTCATAGTATAGTAAGACATTAAAATGTCATTGTATATTATATCATAAAAAATGTCTTAAAAATGATATAGTATCTAGTGAAAAAGTCATAGAAGCATATCATAGAGTAGTATGTCATAGAAATGTCAAAAAAAGTAACTTAAGTAAAGTCAAAGTATAGTCGGTCATGACAATGTCACAAAAGTGATAGTAAAGTATCCAATACAAATGTCATAAGAATCCATGGTATAGTATGTAATAAAGATGTGTTGGTATAGCATGATCAAATGTTTCATAAATATGTGTCATAAAACATAAGAACTTCATGAAACAAGTAGTGAAAATATACTAAACCTTCATCGTATAATATGTAATGAAAATGTTATAAAAAATGTCTTATTAGAGCATTTATTAATGAAAATGTCCTAAAAAAAGACATGACATTGTGTTGTTAAAAATGTCTTGGTATAGTTTGTCATAAAAATATCTTTTAAAATGTCAAATGTATTTCGGCAGACATGCAGGATTCACACAAGTTTGGTTTTGTGTTTTCCTGTTGCTTCTACAACTAGTATTACAATGATGACTTTAGATACTACTATATCACTGCCGTCCTACCTGGGTGGATGTTCCTCTGGACTTCCTAACGATGGGGGTGTTGGGTTCACGCAGCAGGGATTGGGCAAAGTCTGGCTGCTCCTGCAGCACCTGGCGAGACTCGTTCACCCCACTACTGCGGAGAGGAGGGTGAGGGAGGGCGGGGGTGAAAGGTTTTAAGAATGGGAGACAAGAGGAAGGTGGGGAATTAAGTAGTGTGTGTGTGTGTGCGTGCGTGTGCGTTTGTCGCTCTTCTTACTCTTTGCGTCTGCGTCCATGCAGGAAGCTGGCCCATTCAAAACAGGTCTTCTTGCTGCCCACCCAGAACACAGAGGGGATCCCCACCACCAACATCATCAGATATTTAATTAGGAACAAAACCATGGCTGGTCGGCTGGTCTGCTCCACCTAAAGAGAACATAAATATTAAACACACAATACATACATAAATACAGCCTGGAATGTACAAGAGCTAGAGGAAGAGAAAATATTTATTGTTGCATTTAAGAGTTGAAATGCAGGACACATGATTCCTCAACAGTAACACTGTAAAGAAATATAAAATACTTAGGATGCCACTGGAACTGCTTGCACATTACTAAAAGTATCCAGCAGTGACAAGTGTTTTTAGCCCTGTCAGTCAGTTTGAATGATGGAAGAGGGGGGTAATACTGGAAAAGCCCAGCTGTTTCAGCAGCTGAACTGCAGTTGGGATGTAAAGCAACCGCGGTCTTGAACTATTCAGTATCTCCCACCAGAGGGCAGGAGTTTACAGCAGTTGTGTAGATTAAGAGGTAAGAACTATTACCTTTTGAAACATAAACAGAGAGAACATTTTAGGTGCAGTATAGTGTACACTGTACAGTATATTTAAATGAAAGGTATACAGTAGTTCACCCCTAAGTCATGGTTTCATTTTCCTCAAAGATAAAACTCTACTGAGGAAACCATTAAACACAACAGCTGCAGTGTAAACACAAACCGCTGAGGTTAACAGGGTGATCTTTATGCAGCACCAAAAACAAGCATACAAATATCAAAGTCCGTTACAAACAAACAATTACAGAATAAATTACTATTCAGAAAGCATTTTAACACACATCTCCTTCAGACAACTCCATGAGGGAGAGGACTCTTGAAAAAGAAAAGGCGTTGCTTGCTTTTGAAAGAACCAGGGGCCAGAAGAAGTGTTATGTATACGCTTTAGTCTGTCTCGCCCAGGCTGAGATTAAATGTCTCAGATTTGGGTCCTAAAGTAAAATAAGAAGCCCTGGGCCTTCAGTAGATTACTAACCATGCACAGACACAAAAATGAAGTCACTTGAACTTGAACAATGGCCACAGAATCTTCAATTATCCAAAAACATGCAATTGTACCCTCGTACACGTGCAGACAAAACCCCCCTGGGGTAAAGATCAGATAACACATAGCAATATTGAAATTCCAGAGCTACAATAGGACGTAAAGGGGGTCTCTCTTCATAAGCTCTCACACAAACAGCTACAGACGCGTGCATGCACACATACACCAACAAGTAACATAAGCACTTGCACCTGCCTCTCATAAAGTCTGTCAGTCACATATTAGCGGACACATTTCTATTAGAAAACCACTGTAACAGCACTCAGCACAATGATGGAAACGTAAACAAACGCATAAAGTCAACGTTTTGATATCTTACAATTCATTTGAGATACGAACAAAAAGCTTTTGTTGCCTTGTGAGTTGAGTGTGTTTTTTGTTCTTTTTTTTTTTTTGCATTGTGGACATTTCTTTGGTTATTAATTTAGCACCAGACAGTATAAAACACCACTTTCCACAACCGCTACAAAGACGTTATAGAGTACAGGCAACAGAGCATGACTGAGCAGGCCCTGAGAGAGAGACACAGAAAGACAGCGAGTAGAGGTAAAGACTGACTGAGAGAAAGAATTAAGTGTGTGAGAACCAGCAGAGAGTGAAAGACAAAGAGACAGAGACGGCAGTTTGTGTGGAGTCGTGAGAGCTGTATTAGCCGAGCTAATGATGCATACTGCTCTCTGCTACCTCTCTCTCTCGTATTGATCACTGGGATATCAGAGAGAAAGAAATAATGAAGTCAGACGGGGCAAGAACAGGAACCAGTCAGAGAATAAAACAGATAGTAAACAAATCCACAGGTTATTCAAACTTATTTGAAAGAGGAAACTAAGACAAACAGCAAAATGATTACTCCAACAGTTGGTTGAGAGAATCCATCACAGTTACCTGGTGAAAACCTGCTGTACTTACCGTATGTACTGCTTACTTACAATTCACCATCATATAAAGTGGTTTAGATAATCCATCTTATCTGTGTTTGTTTACAGCATGTCTCACTGTTCATGTTTTATTTTTCCTGTTGACTTTGATGTAATGATGTCTGTCTCGTTTCCAATTCTCAGCAATTGCTTCACTGAGTACATTGTTGCCATAACTGATGAAAAAGTATAAAAAACTACAAAAATATGTTTAAAGTTACAAAAAAGTGGAATTATCCTTTAAGGGATTGTCCATTCTTGAGTATGTGTGTACTTAATGAGGAGAAAAAAAACACTATCCTCCACAGTGGGTAACTGAGTACTTCACCCCTGCTAACTTTGACAGTGTGACGACACACACTGTGTATGAGATCATGGGGGGTTTGCATGAGCTGGATATCCTGTCAAGACTGTGTCTGTGTATTTGTATTCAATGTCCAGCTGAGATGACAGGCAGATCCTAAGAAGCCATCTGTTTTCACACAGAAGCTAATAGAATAGCTATGATGAGCTACTCAACAGGCATATTCATCTTGTACTATCTGGGGGAATTTACAAGATGATGTCAGTATACGGTGGCCTTGGACCCGTGACAAATGTCTTGCCTTGCAAGCAGCAGAGCAACATTGTCTTACTTTCCTCTCTCTTTACCTTGTATGGGCAGGGGATGTGATAGAGCTTGCAGTTCTCCTCCATCCATGTTGTCTCCCATATGTTCCGGTAGGTGTGTTCGTACAGGTAGCACCCAATCACAGTCAACAGGGGAACCAGGTAGAGCACAGAGAACACCGCCATACGGATCATGAACTTGACTAATTTGGTCTGGTTCTCCTTCTCCAGAGGGATCTCCATGCGCACCCGATTCAGAGCCACAATCCCCACCAACAGGAGAGACACACCCACCTGAAGACGGAAAGACCAGTTTGACTCAGTGACAGAAAACTAAAATGAGTGTTTGTTTTTCTTACAGAGCTGGAGGACTGTCAACCATCCACTAATTCATTAACTAATCTATCAATCGCTCCATAATTCCAGTCAACAAAACACTCTTGGTTCATTTCATCCACCCACCCATTAATCTGTTCACCCATCCTACTCATCCACTCTTTCATCCACCCACCCCACCTCATTTATCTTCCGACTGTACTCACCGCCACGTTGAGGCAGAGCGGTGCCAGAACAAACCACCTCAGGGCGTCTATGTCATACAGCCCTATGAAACACACTCCACTGATCCCATCTCCTTCAATTTTGTTCAAGGCCAACAGGGTGACAGTCAGGGCCCCTGGGACCCCCCAGGCAACAGCATGGAAGAGGAGGGCTTTCTTCTCAATGGCCTCGCTGCCCCATTTAGGCACAGCGGCCAGGAACCAAGTGATTGTCAGTATGACCCACCATACGCTGCCGGCCATGGTGAAGAAATATAGGACCATGAAGAACAGGGTGCATACCTGAGGGGGAGAGAGAGAGAGAGAGTAGGAACGATAACTTGTAATCAATAATGTGTAAGAAGTCATCAACTCGTTAAAAAGAGAATTTATGATCAATTTAACTCAGTTAATCATCTAATAAACATCTTACTGGAGTTAATAAGACCTACATATTAAGCTATCACATGTTTAAGAATGTTTCAAATTGCTACAGTATCTAAACAATAAATAAAACATTGTGGAATGTTTATAATGTAAATGGATAATCAGTACATCATACAGCAAACAGGCCGCGACATGTGTGATGCTATTGCGGTGACTCTCACCTTGTTGTGTGAGCCCTGTGTTATGGTTGAAGCTCTGAACTGGGACGGGCTGACTGCATTGCACGCTACCCTGTCTTCCAACAGGAACCCCAGAAAGAAAACCAGTGACACCATGACGTAACACACGGCGTAGAAGATTATTGGCCGCTCAGGGTAACGAAACCTAAATTTAAAAAAAACATAGAACAACACATTTCCTTTCCACTTACTTTTAAAAATCAATTTTACAAGTGATTCTTGTGCTTCCACTTAAATGTGTCTCAATCATTTTACACGTCATATTTCTGTTTTGGAAGTGATCAGACTCAATGAATTGATATAAGATATCATACAACAATCATCCATTCAAACCTGGTAACATCGATGAGAAACGTCAGGAAGGTGAAGAGCGTTGCAGACAGACAGACGACGGAAACAACTCCTATGAAGTAGCGGATAAAAGTCAGTTCCTGCTTGTTGAAAAACATTGAGGGACACGGAGCAGAACAGTCCTTTTTGCCCATGAATGTGTAGCCCAGGTCTGGATCGACCTTGAGCTCTCTGGGGCACCAGAAACCGTAATCTCTCTGGACAGTCATGGGCGACTGGTCAGTAGGATCCGTGCCTGTTAGCAGGTCCTCTGGACGAGGATAGGGCTCATCACAGTCTGGGAACCTGGAAAAGAATCATTTTGTTAGATCATGCAGCTTAATCTGCTATCAATTTAGCTGAGACCTGTATTGGTATAAATGGGGTGGAGATTATATCAAAAACACCTATTAGAATAAATAAAAGCCAAGTCAACAGCACTGGAAACAACATTTTCCAAAAATGAACTTATAGCTGAGGAAACACTTAAAAAAAATAAAGTCAACATTGTAACCTTCATGAAGGTAGGATTTATTGCAAGACTGTTATATTCGACTGAATTAGTTTCAGCCAGGTGTACCTAATAAACTGGCAATCGAGTGTAAAAACAGATACGTCAAAAAGCTCAGAGAAAAGATATTTAGGACAGATACCAGGAAGGTATTTTGAAAAAGGGAGAAAGGGAAGAATATAAAGAGGAAGGGGGGCTGCTGCATGGAGACACAGGAGAGGTGACGGTCAAAGAAAGTGAGAAGAGTGACAAGGTGCTGAAGTTTACTGTTCGGTAGGCTTGATGTGGGTTTGCAGTTGACATGAGTTCAAAGAGAAGCAGCAGGCAAAGAAGCGGTGCAGATTTGTATATGCAAAACACGTTTTGCAGGCTCAGTCTTGTGCAGATATACAGTGTACGTATATTCAAAATGAAACAAACCGAATATTACCATCTGTATTGACTCAGATTCAAGACCCTGTTTGTGATGACATTGTTTACATTTTCACATATAGAGTTGATTTTTAAAATGTAATACACATACACACCTGCTACATTCCATGTCATCTGGCCAAGTTAATCCAAATACCTCCATGAGTTTGTGGCACTCATCCTTGGCCTGCTGGCAGAGGGATCGACATGGCATGGACACCTGGCCGTACACAGTGCACACCGGAGCGTACAGAGCACACAGGAACATCCTCAGGTCAGCGCTGCAAACTAGGTTCACAATGGGATGAAAAGGCTGTAGAAGAGAGAACATTATTTTAGTTTTTAATTTATGTTTGAACCTGCCGCAAACACTCGAAGGTGTGACAGCAAGCATTGGCTAGTGCAAAATAGTGCATCGTAGTCATACAATGGACTCAAAGCTCTCTCGCAAACATCCACACATCCTTTCAATGTTATATCCCAATATCAGCAGAAACCAGCTTGACAAGGTTGTTATCAAATCAGTCATGCGTGTAGGAAAGGAGGTTAAAGTTAACTGCTATCCGTGACAAATATGAGAAGGTTCACATGTAACCTGAAATAGCCATCAAAGAGGAAGGAGGGAGTGCCAGGAGGAGGACAAATGTGTTCCAACTCCTCGGCTGCAACTTATACTACTCAGTATACCATCAATATTTAGAGGCTCATGAAATATGTATAGCAGCAATCATATTACCAAACATCCCTTTGAAGTAGGGGACAGCAAAGACGGTTGAGCCACAGCGATACTCTACACAAACAAACAGACGGGCTCCCCACACGCTAAAGATGATCAATTCTGTCCCTGCAGTGGTACTCTGAGAATTAAGAGTCAGGCTTGTGACCTTCAGGATGCTAAAAAATGTGAGTGGTGGAAAGGACATATAGCTCCCTCAGCGAAAAAGCCTGGTAATCGAGCAGTTAGCGCATACCACAGAACCGCAACGTCGGCAGTTTGATTCAAGCGAGCCGACTTTGTTGCATCTCTCTTGGCCCGCGTTTCTTGTCTGCCTCTTCACTGTTAAGCTATTGAATAAAGGCAGAAATGACCGAGAAATAATCTTTAAAGTAAGCACCCTTGGTGTTCTCTAACAACTACTGCTGACTTAGCCCTGAACGAATACTAGATCATTTAGTGTGAGCGGTTCTATTTTATATTCTATGCTATACACGGCAATACAGACGCAATGGATCAATTGTGCGCAGTACAGTAACACTTCCTTTCTGTTGATGGCTGCTGGCTACTTCTGCTCATGCTGACAGGTGAATTATTCATCAAGTTGTTCTTCAGAAATTAAACTTGGACTTTAATCCTGAAAATGCAGTGTGACATTTTAAAATATGTACAGAGATTTGTGAACGTGTACACGGATTAAAAACGGTGTGAGCAGCTCTCAGTTCTCTCTTTCAAGTCACAGCCGTGAATTTCATATGAAAAGAGAACCACTACGTTTTAATGAGGATAAGTACCAAGAGACATTTAAAAAGACACATTTCTGCTTTTGTGCAATATGCACACCCAATACATTCAACATATCTTAGTGATGTGCTCATACATCAGCAGCAGCCAGCATCATAATGCGCACAGTGCGCTTTTAGGGTTATGTGTGCAAAGTGACCTGCATCTAATGAGCTATTTAAAATTTCAAATCATCCAGCTTCACTAAAGCGGAGTATTGAATGCAGCTTTCACAGGAGAAATCAGAGCAGAACCATGACAGCGAAGAATGGAGACTAGAACAATGTGTGTGTATAAAATATGTGTACATGGGACACAAAACAGTGCACTTACATTGATCGCTTGCCACAAAAGATACAATATATGCTTACAAACTGTATGAGTGCATTTGTGCAAATACCCATGCATCAGTGACTGCGTGTGTGTGTGTGTGTTTTATGCATGTTTCTGAGTGGAGCCTAGCCTTGTGAGTATGTTTTGATCGTTCTCAATTGCCGTGTTCTACATCTGCACATTGGAGAGATGTTCCACCAGTAGATGGGTGCAGCGGTGCATGAGCGGTGTGACATAGTTTTGAGTTTTGCAGGGAAACACATATACGCATGCACACACATGCACACACATCACTCTGCTCCATTCAATAATTCACACTTTTTACAACCCTTGTGTTTTCCTTTTTCTAGCTTGTGGACACGCACGCTTCACTGTGTAGTGATGGGAAGCGCATGAGCTTTGATCGTGGACTAAACCTCCTTCAGGATGCCCCGCAGTTCAGCCACTATGTTTTGAATACACAATTATGTTTGGCTAATAAAATATTTAGTAATAAACCCCTCCCACTATATTGTAGTCCAGTAAAACACCATCTTCAGCTATGACAAATATAAGACATAAACATCAAATTTAATGTAGACAACTCACCCAAAAGGTTTTTTATAAACTTTGTGAAAGTAGACTTTATGGAAGAGGTGTTGTATTTTATTCCATTAGTGAGTGTACCTAATAAAGTAGCCATTTTGTGAATAACAAATTGTGTAAATAACAAATTCAGTGCAGTGGCTACAGTACCATTACAGAACAGGTAATGATATCAGTTAATATGTGACATTGTCTCAAGTAAATGTATATGTGCCTCAACACTCCATCCTAGACTTAATAATGTAGTGTTAGCATGAGTACAAATTAAGAGACAACACTATCATTGACATCTGTTATAATGTGTCCGATGTGTCTGAAAGTCTTCAGTTGTCCTCAACAAAAACAGATATGGGCATCGCTCTGAACAATCTCTCTGTCCTCGTCTGTCAACCTCTCTCCCTCATACTTCTGGTCCGAGCCCGAGGCCACACTTAACTGAGTAGTAGTTTTTTCTCTGTACAAGTGTGTCTCACTGCCCAGCAGAAAGAAGCCTTTCTTCATGTCTCCTCGTACTACCTCTACAGCCAATATGTGTGCGACTCCCATTTTGTGTGTCCCCATTCTGCCCATTTCTCCCTGTGCATGTGGGGTTACGCATGTGTGCATGTATGTGTGTGTGTGTGTGTGTGTGTGTGTCATTGTATTCTGGGTAAGTAATATGTCCCAGTTATCGTGTTTCCCGGTGTGTGAGTGTGCAAGGCTTGTGTGCATGCACAAGTCATGCACACTGCATGTGTGCAGATATCCGTGTGCAATTACTCTGGCAGTCAGGGCAATTGCCCCCCCATCTCCCACCAGAAAGAGAATATTGATATTAAGTGGTCTAACTGTGCCACCCAACGAGAGAGGAGGGGGGTGGGGGTGGCAATCAGCTTTTCATGGAGGACAACCAGAGTGAGTTGTCTGGCATTTTGTAGTCAGTTGAGTTGGAAGAGAAGGGAAGGAAAGCAAAAAGAAAAGCCCTGAGGTTGCAGACTGATACTAAAGGATGGAAGATGTAAAAGAAGGAGATAAGAATGTGGAGAATATGTAGATGAAAGGGGAAATGTAGTGCATCAAGTTCCAGCACAATTTTATTGTTCTTTTGAACTTGGCTTTCATAAGCAGAAAACAAAGTACTTTCTGTACCAGCATGCAAGCAAGGCCCTTCACTTACCATCCATCCAAGTGGCCACAATTTACCACTGATAGAGCAGAGCTGCTGTATGGTAAAAATACTCTGGTCCTGCAAGCTCTTGGGTAACTAATGATTGTTTATCCTCCACAAGACCTCTCTATAAATCTATAAAAGATGATGATTGGTGTGTATTTTACTTTAATTTTACATCCCCACACATTAAAAAAATGTCTCTCATTGTGAAGACAAAATGCAAAGGGCCATCTGACAAGGTGGTCAACAAATGCACACGCACATTTAACAGATTAAATGCAAAATGTGAGCTATACCTGTCTTTTGAAGTAAAACTCGGATCAAAACTACATGATAAAAAGTCAAAATCTAGCTCAACGAAACCTTCATAATGCAGATAATACAATCTACAGTCAAAGGCCATCATGCAAACCAAGGTATCTAAAAGCAATCCATCATGCAGCGCTCCAACTTGACGTATCCCCCACATAGCTTTAAAATGCTATGAATGGTGGTCTGACCTCAACCCTTTGGCAACCATATTAGTGAGTCAGCCAATTCAGAGAAACATTTTAACTTCACAAATGCGTCCTTCATCAGTGCCCTGATTAAGAAAATAGACTTAATGTACCGAAGGTAATTTGTCTTGTACACATACAGTACAGTATCTGCTGTATGGAAAATACAAAATAACATTGATAGGAAAACCCGGTTGTCTCTCCAGCTACAGTGAACAACACATTTCCATTTGAAACCTACTACTATACTTGTGGGTTAACCTACGACATTCCATATCAACTAAGAGAGGCATTTGTTTATGCGAGTGTTTGATTTGGGAAGGCAATTGTGAGAACTCGGAATAAGAAACAGGGTGGGTTTTTGACACAGAGGAAAATGAGAAAGAAAGACCCTGACTGGTCCACCTCTTGTTCAATAGAGGGATTAAGTTTCTTTCTCTTTACTCCCCGTCTCCAAAGAAACCTAGGGGGAGGGAGAGAGAGAGAAATAGAAGGAGAAAAAACCTTAAAGCTAAAAAAAAAGAAAAAACGACAAAGAAAAACGGAAATAGCCTAAACACAGACAGAGGAAAGAGTCCTATGATTAACAGTCACGTGATGCAAGCAATTCCGCTTTAGATACCAATAACCACTGTCAATTTGATAGCAAAAAGAAAGCAGTACATACATAAAAGCACAGGGGGTGTTGCATGTAAATACTTTTTACACCAACATTTTCCTGGTTGAATAAAGTGCCGGTTTAGCGGGTGTGTTGGGGATTGAAGAATATATGGAGACGATATAACAGAGCGCTGTTGCATATTACATAAAATCAGCAAGCCTGTTAGCTCGAGAAATGCTTGAGGTGAAATTTTGGCCATCAACCACCAATCACCTTTCTATGGCTACTCTTTCCTACTGAAGAAAAATAAATGAATTAATAGTTGATCTCCAAAATCCACAATTTTCACTTAGCTTATTACACAATAATAAAACATTAGGGAATTATACATCGATGATAAGTTGTGAGATCGATAAAAGTTGTTTTTTGGTTTGCAACTTAAGGCTTTTACAGTTAACAGTTCTGCCCATAATCAAAATTGGCCTATCCACAAACTCAATTGATGGCTGTGCCAAGCAACACCCAACAGTCTGACAGCCCCAACTGATTATCAAACTAATTACACTTTCTGTTGCTCCAGTCCCCCCCCCCCCCCCCCCCCTCGCTCGTTGAGGTAAGTAGAGGGTTGGGTTGTGTTGATCCAGATCCAGATCCAAAACAGGAACACTTATTTGGGTTTTTGGGCATGTGAAATATCTCTGAGTAGTCTGTTTAGCTTGTGGTTGATTTAGCCAGTGCATGTGTGTGTTTTTGTGCTTAGAGCGGTTGCAGACAATCCAGTCAGCCAACTCTGTCAGAAACGCATACATTTCCAAGTGTATGAGGAGGAAGAGGAGGAGGAGGAGGAGGAGGAAGGGAGGAAAAACTGGAATAGCATGGAGAAAAGAGTGGAGGTTTCCCAGTGGATTAGGGAGTCAAATGGATTGGAAGGAGTGTTTAGAGTGTGAGAACCTGAGACGGACAAACATACTTCCTGCAACTCTCAGCAGCTTTGTGTTGTGGTCAGATCAAGGTGACAGGCTGTTGGGTCTAAGCCTCCAAAGAAACGGCTCCTGAACTGGCAGCAATGCCTGCTTTAAAAAATCCAAAGTTGTATTCTGGTATTAAACATAATGAAAATAACGAATGTCTTATCTGATTATAGATTTCCACATGGAGTGGATGTTTGTCTTGTTTTACCTATGATGTTCAGTGACTTTATGTTGTTATATTTATGATTGTTAAGTGCTCTTCAGAGTGCTTTAAGCCCTCAATTATGTAAAACAAAATGCATGTAACCACTCATATTGCAAACAAGATAATCTCAACTGCTAAAAAAATCCAATGAACACTATATAAAATGCTAAGTGTTTTTAGGAAAATAAATTCAGGAACATTTTAAGTCTAGTAAATAAAAACTGGTGGCGTGCATGTTTTGCTAATAAGTGTTTCCATGAAACATTTTTTGTGCACCGACTCGTCTATCAAGTAACAAATCAGTAACCTCATTTCCTTAAACCTGCGATTTAAAGGACTAAAAGGTTGATCTTTTAATGCACTGCATCCTTTCTTGCACCTCTTTCTGGCAGTTGAGGAGGACTTTAGAAGATAAATATCAGGCTCTTTGCTACTAAACCTCGCAAAAGTCCATCTGGACACATCACCCTCACACGCTCTCCAGCACTTCTTCTTCCTCTCTTGCCACCTCTATCTCACACCGTAACTCAGTCAGGCCCTGCAGACCACATCAGCTCTATCTCCATTAGCTAGCGACAATATAACATAACATTCCCTCTCCACTATAGCTATTACCACTAAATCCTCAATTTCTCTCTGAATTTATGCAGAAGCTGTAATGTTCCCATTTGCTTCCGTCTCTCTGCTGCAACTCGATCCCTCTTTTTGTTCCTCCTCGCACTCAAACGATTAACTGCATCCTCCTTCATTGCATCCATACATTAGAGTCAATCAAATCGTTTCACTACACGTTACGTAGCAATTACATGATTCCTCCATCTCTCTCCCTGCGCCAGCTCACCTCCTATTTTACATTCTATTCTCTCAGCATTGGTTTCTTTTTCTTGCTGCTCTTCCCCACTTTTAGATTTAGATTAGAGAACATTTTCTACAATCTTGCTCAGTAATGCAGACATGAAAAATGTGTTCATAGATTCACAGCACAAGACACACTCTCTCGCTCTGGCTATGTGCCTGCCTCTTCACTCCTCTCAGGCTCGTGAGAGAGACAGGCGTTGGCCATGAATAGATGAAATGAACAGACCGCGATGCTCTCCTCCCTAATCTCTGAAAAGACAGTTAAGAAAGGGGCACCCTTCTCTCACACTCTCTCCCTCTTTCATTCGTTTGTTCGTTTATCCGTGCCCATCCATCGTTCAGTCGGGAGGACCGGACAAAGCCTTTAATAGCATTCCCCTCCACGTTCACTTCCCCTCCTCCTCTCCTCCTATCTTCTTTCTCCTGTATTCATTTTCTTTGCCTCCCATTTAGTCCTGGCAATTACGCTGACATGCACTTGTCCTCCTCTTCCACTTTCTCTTCCAACATCAGCATTCACTGACTTGCCCTACATTTTTTTAACCTGTCCTTTGACAGAAACTATTGAGCAACATGCTCCGTCACTCCTCTGTTCTCTTCTTCATGTCTTAATCCCAGTGCACCTTTTCTCCAAACACCTCATCCCGTGGTTTATTTTCAGTCACCCAACTTCAATTCTACCTCATCATGCTCCTACATTTTTCAAATTCAGTTTCTCTGCTAAGAAATCATAGTAGAACCTTTTAACATGTTTTATCCGATAGCGTTTTTTGTTTTTCAAAACTCAATCCTGTCTCCAGACCTGTTGCTTTAGCTGTCATCTCTTTTGTAACAATTTGCCTTCTATTTTTCATTTCATCATTTATCTGCTTCCCATCAATTGGAACTTTTTTTCCCTCCCTATGTGGCATTATTATCACTTTTGTGAGGAGCTTTTTTGCAATTTCTTTTCTTCGTCAAAGACGCACATAGCCATGATTACTGCATTTCTAGCCTAACAGAGCCAGACTCGATCTCACAAGATTAGAGTCCGGAAATACTTGCTAAAAAATGTTACATCACAAACAGCAGATATTTAGAGGATAGCATCGTCCTCTACTTCTCTAAACTCGCTGGCAACTAAATCTCAGCTTTACAGATTGAAAATCAGGTAGCACTCTCAGAATAAATGACCCATTTTGCCTCCATCCACTGATTTTGGGGGTTAGTTTTAGCTTAGTTCTGTGTGGAAAAACCAATCTGCGCTGAGAAACCACTACCGCAGCTTACGCGTTAACTGAAAATGACATTGGCAGGTCAGATCACAGGAATCGTAAATCGCTTGCTGACTGAATAAGGTAAAACACTCTCCCTTTACCAACAAGAAATCAGCTAAAATGATGACAATGCCTGGTTGAATGGATGAAGACAAACGCATCTCAGTCTGAAGCTCAGGTTAGGATAAATTAGGAAAAAGGTGCATAAAATGTTATTGTGATTATCTGGGATAAGGAAGAGAACTGTCATCTTCAATACAGTTTTAAATGACTTGAAATGATATCTTTCTCCAGTTAAATCATGTCTTAACCAGACAACAATGAACAGAGCAAAAATTGTGTGTTGACTTTTAAAGGCTGCTCTGTGTCTCAGCTGCACAATGGAAGCCTTGGTGTGGGTGGAGACATTATATCCTTCAAAGTACACCGTGTCTGTCCATGATTACATGGCTTTGACTGCAAATATCACAGCTTGCAGACATTGCATTACTCTTCACATCTCCCAAAATAAATAGCACTTGAGAACAATGTGTATATTTCAAACAATATCTTATCTACCAGTATGAGCCTCCTATCTCCTCTCTTTCCCTTCATTACCAGTCCTTTCCCTCCTCCTCCTCCTCCTCCTCGGTTTCGTCCAGAACATGCACTCATCATCTAATTTCCCTCTCCTACCCTGTCTGTCTCCCTCCATTCCTCCCCTTCCTTCTCCGCCTATTTAACTACCATGGCAACAGGTAATGTGGTGGCGTTCAAAGGACCGTGTCTCATTGTGAATAACAGGGCAAAGCACATGCGTGTGCAGAGACACACACATGCACCCACAAACAGTGTGGTACGACTCCTTTAATCAGTGAAACCATCCAAAAAGTAGAGCAAACAAGCTCACACAATGAGCCACACGGAAGAAGTGTGAAAGTGAGAGTAAAAGAAAGTGAGAGGCGTAGGAGAGAGGGTGAAATGAAATGATAGCACCCACACATGTCCTCACACCATCCAAGCCGCCTGTGCATATCCATCTGCTTACCACTTACATATACGCTCTGACTATTTCCAGTAATTGAGGAATCAATTACTATTTTTCAAACTGATGGATTTGGAGAAACCAATACATTTTAAACTATAAACATATTACTTTATTCTTTAAAATGCCATGTTGTGTTTGCAAAGCACCTTTATTCACAAATTCATTCACATGATGAAACAAACAGTGCTTTGAAATTGTATATTTTGATCATGTTTGGCCATCCCCACCATTAATAGTCTGTTTAGTGCATAATGCAGCTCCTCTGTCAATCATATTAAACCACTTCTTTGCCCAATGGGTTTATTCGACCTCTTTCAAAGTGTGCATCACTAATAGATACACGTGAAAGGAGGTTGACTTAGACTAATAAGGTGAGTCACAGAGTGAGTGGGATGCTGGGGCTGGGCTTGTGTTGGGAGGACTAGATAGGAGATGGAAATGCAGAAGAGCAACTCACCACCTTGTAACCAGTGAACATTTCAACTTCACCAAACTATGGAGAAATACTAAGAATGCGCACATAAAGCAGAATATATTTACTCACATCCCATGCAGGATGACAATAGAAGCAACAATGTACTCTAAAATAAAAAACCGAGTCTAACTATTCTCTGTTGGCACTGATTTGACCCGTTTTAAAAACCTATGTGACTATACATTTAAATGGGAGTTGAGAGTTGCATGCGTCTCAATAAGTGCACAATTAGTAGCACTAGAGCTCTAAATAAATGCTGATGCTGGTCCTGACCTGCAGTATGCTGAAAATGTTAGAGCGGCCTTGTGTTGACTGGCTTTGCGTGAGAAGGGGATCAGTGACATGCGTGTGTGTGTGTGTGTGTGTGTGTGTGTGTGTGTGTTTGTGTGTATGTTAGTGTTAAGTTGGGCTTAACAGTGAGTGTTACACATCTATCACCAGACGTACATACACAAACAAGCAGTTTCCAAGGCTGGGTCATGGGTTCAGATTAAGACTATAAGACATGGATAACCTATATTTTTGTGTTTTATCAGAGCTGCACACCGCAGGACTTCACACTAATAGAACACATGTATAGTATGGACTATACTATGCAACACTCAGACGTAGAGTGGGGTGCATGGAGGGATACAGAGCAGCCCAATTTAGACATGACACAAACACCTGGAGGGACTACATAAAAGAGTTCTAAAGGGTTTAACAGGTGCATGAATGGACAGCTAATGTAGACCAAAGCGCTTGGCAAACTCCATGCTATACTTTAGTGCTGAAATGTTAGTCAATAAGGGGTTAGTCACAGAAATGTACATAAAAGATATCAACATTTTTTACAATAATTCTGGACGGCAACATTTGTTGATTGTCCATCTTTGTGTCAGTATTACACACCGTCCCTATTTAATTAAAAGCAAAATGCGTAAAAAGATATGAAATATGAATCATTTAAGTCATTAATCAAGCCATAAAGTCAAACATTCACCAGTCAGCACTTTTAGCTACTTTTGTAATTAAAATACAGTTTTGGACTGTTGGTCAAAGACATCAAGGGATTTGAAGATGTGACCTTGGGCTCTAGGGAAGAGTGATGAACATTTTTCATTATTGTGTGACATTTTCTAGTTTTACTGATTAACCTATTAACTGGGGAAATAATGGACGAGGGCTGCCCCCTCTTAGTTGATTGGTTGACTGATTTGTCGTTTTTGACCAAGTCCATTGGTCGTTTTTTATGCTTCTTTTTTATGCTGAAAGACACATATCCAATTCATGACCACATCTCTGGTAAACACAATATTTAAATTAAAGTCCCATACACCAGTGCTTCATATGGAAGCCTGGTATTGTATTGGCAGTGGGCTACAGAGCAGCATTTCAGCAATGCAAAATCTCCAATCTTTCTTAAAAGCTCTCTTAACTTGGCATTCTGAGGCTGGATAAGCAGCGGTGGCAGCTATGCTGCTGGGAACATTCTGCCAAAAAACAGCACCAGGCAGTGCCTTTGTTCTGTGCATATAAATAAATGATTGCTTCATTTGGGCTGGCAGCTTCAATAGACTCTGTAGGAATAAGCAGGATAATCAAGAGTTCAACTGAAATAAACGGGAACTTTTAAACTGAATGAGGACCTGTCTGTCTCTGCCAGAGTGAATAGGGTAATCAGCCTCTTCAGATGCACGCACACACACACACACACACACACACACACACACACACACACACACACACACACACACACACACACACACACACACACACACACACACACACACACACACACACACACACACACACACACACACACACACACACACACACAACCAAAAGCCATCACACACTCACAAAAACACATCTCTATAAAACCTCTCTCTCTCTCTCTCTCTTTCGTATCCACACACACAAAGAAAAAAAAAACAACAGACCATGCTTAAGCACCACGAGCTTCTAACTCTCCAGATTTGGCAGACACAAACTCTCTCTGTTGTGGGGACCTGGTGGCCCCAGGGTGGCCCTACTTGAACAGAGCAGTCTTATTTTGAAGGACAGGACCCCATACTGAGAGAAACATAAACGCCGGAGACAGTAGGGTCTAAAGACTTTACACAACCTGTCACTCTGTCAGTATTTCCTTGTGCTTAGTCTGACGTTCTGTTTCTGTTCAACGGCCCCATTTTCCTCTTTGTCACTTCCTCCCTCCTGTTGTTTTTGTGATTATTATTGAGGTATCCAACCTGAGGTAACCTCTGCAACTCTCATAAACACCATCTTGGTTTCGGTCAAATCTGCTTTCAACCTTTAATAATTTCAATGGGTCATCACATTCTTCCGATTTACTATATTAGCATCACATTACTGTCAAATGGCTCCTTGTGCATGTCTTTCAGGATGGGAGAGAGGAGGAACACACTCAAGGGTTGGAGAGGCGCTGAATAATAGTCTCACACACTTTAATCATTTCCTCAGGGTATTAGACCGATGGTAAATTATCAAATCCTTTTTAGCATCTATGGCTACGAGTGTGCGACTAGCATTCTTAGTTGAGCATGTAACTGGAACCCAGCTGAATGGAGAATGCCTGAATGTGTTTACATGCACTTAGGCGAAGTATACTTCTGCAATAACTTGATTTCTTATACGCAAGTAAAGAGCAAACCTGGTGTTATTACACAGAAACACAGTGAACACACACCTTTCTGTTGGATAAGCCTTTTATGGCCATGTATGTAGTCTTGGCCTGAGACTTTGTGACAGCAGTGTGGTCATAGGAACATGCAGCAGTGCATCCTTGTTAATTACAAAAAAGTGGCAAGGAAACTAAAATAAATGAGTCCAAATAAGCCGGTTTCCATAGCTGAACAATATACTGTAAATTTCAGGCACATGCACACACTAAGGAAAATCTGTGCGACCTGTTATTATAGAGCCTGTTCTCTTAGTCTGAATGCTGCATTAGCTAAAGAAAGATAAAAACTGCTGCGTCTTCTATCGTTATACACTTAAACTGTCAACATTGAGCATTGCTTTAAAAAACGTGGGAGTCAGTAGGAAAGAAACATGATTGCTTATCAACTGCATGCAAAGGTTGGTTTCCCAGTAATCAGGTTATAGCAGTACATTCAAATGCACTAACAGATTCCTTCTCCCAATAACGTGATCTATTAGTGGACATGTAAATGTAGTGACTGAGAGCTCTCGATCCCTTCATTCAGGGCTAGGGTTGCTGTCTATTTGCTTCATAAACAGAGTGCTCTATTGTAGCCCAAATGAACCTTTCTCTAAATGACCGTTGAGCAGGGACTCTCTAATCTCTCTCACTCCAGGATCCAAATGACAAAAGATTGCGCTGGAATTGTCCGGACCAACTCAATGAGGTATACTGTCAGCACAGAATACCCTCTTCTGCTGCTTAGTTGTTGTTTTTAACCAGCACATACCACAGTCTCAATAATAATTCACCACAAAGTTTAATCAACAGCTCTCTGACACTATCAGCTTCATAAACAGAGTTCCTGTTTTTGTCAATGATAGAGATTCTAAACAACATGAACAAATGGGAAAATTAAGAAATGCAGGCCTTTGACAGATTTTAAGAAGAACTTAAAAAAAAAGTCTCTCTTAGGTTTTGTCATTCACAGATTAATAATGGTTGAGAATGCGCTCTATTGCTCCTCAATTACACCAAAATATAACTCCAGCGCAGAAAGCTACCCATTAACTCAAGGGGAAACTCCCTGGCCAAGCAGACATCTGGGCTCTGGAGGCCTCAGGCACACCAACTCTTGCATGACGCATGCTTATTTATTTCTTGAACAAAGGACAACAATGGGCATGATGAGCTGTTCTCCGTTTTGTCATCATCTTATATTTTGTTTAAAGGCACCGTGCACACATAACAACATCCCCTCTTTCCTGCCATCTTTCTTTGTGTGTAACTGCATCAAAACCAATATATACACAAAGGAGCTGACAATTAATTTGTATCATTAACAAAATTATATATTAATTGTGTTTCTTCAAACTATGCTGACATACAGCGTCTTAGGGAAGCATCGGGCTATATGTTATTCTAATATATACTTTTGATGTGTAATTTTAGGGGGCGAAATGCTAATTAATCTTCAGTTTTAAGAAGACGGTTCAAGCCATGTGACCAGTTGTCACCTCTTAGCGCCGACACACAATCCCAATGATGTAATACGTCTAAATCTGTGTCCAACATGAAGAAAGCTCAAATGATGTCCCAACCTACAGCACATCCTCTGGGAATCATAACATGCGGTGGCAGATGGACAATACCGGCCGTATTCCTACGTGACATGAAGGCACAAAAGCATGCACGCACACTCATGCGCAAAACTAGTCATACAATCTCTCATTCTAATTTCATCTCCCTTCTCTTCCACTTTCCCCTCTTATGTTTCAGTATATCTCACTCTCTTCCCCTCAGGTTTAATTGACTAGTGTGGCAGATGGGGTGGCGGTTGGTCTGTGGGAATCAATGTCGTCATTGTGAGACTGAGAGAGAGATTAGCAGCTAGTTAGCACCAGTGAGAGATGACAGCTGGTCCCGTTAACCTCCTCCGTCACTCATACACACAGCGAGAGGAAGTACTAGTGTCAGTTAGCTATAGGCTCAACAATTACACACAACAAATACACTGCTCTGTACCTTACGCCTGTCACTCAAACAGAATAAATGAGGCCTAGGCTACAATGTTAATCGGGCACGCACACTCTGGGATAATCCATTTTTGGCTTAGCTTGACATCTAAAAAGAAAGAAGGAAAATAGGCAGTGTTTCCAATGGCAGCCAAAACTGAGCACTCACAGAGGGCACATCTCCACACTATCCAAAATAGAGCAGGGTGTAAAAAAAGGATTTTAAAACCAGACCTTGGACATGTCTCAACCTATGAATTGAAGACAACTCACAGCAAAAATAAAACACGACAGCCCACTAGTATCTGCAAGAAAGCCAAGACATGAAATCTTTGCCGCTGAGGCAGAGCAAAAATTCATCATGCGATATATGACCCAAAAAGTGACTGCAACAGCTGCTGACAATGGCTCCGGTTTCATTAAGGCATCTGAAATACGTCACGCTGATTTGGCAGCAGTTGTTTATCTTACAAGTTCAATTACCAAAACTCACACACACACCATCTCAACTGTGACTTGGTAGAAGACTTCTGTATTTTACCAAAAGCCCTCCTCTATTGTAGAGCATCTTTAAAACCATAACTGGCTCCATCAGGCTGATCATATATAGATAATACTAGTACAGAAAATACTACAATAACTTAGTAGCAGTCGTCTACCCAATAAAGTAATGAGCGATGAAACTAAATGTGGAATCCTTACAAAAAGTACCGCTCTTTTAACACTATTACTTCAAGCAGTTACAGATTCACTTTCACACTATCATACCTGCACATAAGCCTGTGCAGAGTACATGTACATATCTGTCAACACACACACAAGTTGGTATTATGCAGCCACTGTCCCATGAGAGATATTATTTAATTTCCTGCAGGGTCCCCAGCAGGATTACCATGGCCGGTCACAGCAGACCAGAGCAGGAAAACTAAAAGAGCTTGTGTTGCTACTCCACCATCTTCAGAACGCTGTCTCTTCCACGACTGGAGGGACTCAGGGTGTCGGTTACTTTGCGCCGTCTTCATCTGGGTCAAATCAAGTTCAACAACAGATGCTTCCTACAATCCATGACACGGCATGTTTTGACATGACACTGGGGAATTGACTTGATTTGAACATGTGCATGGTCCTTAATCATATCATCATCCATTCAAAACACACACAAAGCTAATTCTAATTGCATGGCCGTCAATCTGAAATAAAGCTGTTTATCTTATTTCCTCTATTTTTTTGAAAAGACAAAAGCAGACAACAGTGATCCTTAACTACATATTTTTGACATGAGAAAATGTTAGAAATCCCCTTCTGTTATTAAATATTCAGAGTGTTTTGGGTTGACATTCATCTGGTTTTGACATGGGAAAATAAAGAAAAATCAAAAAATCCCCCCGAGATTAAACATGCTCAGCCAACATTAGCCGTAAATTCATCTGCTTTTCAATGGTGGTAATTTAATATGCCAACTATGAACAGCTGCGGGCAGATTTAATTCCACTCACTGAATTTGCTGTCATTACCCATTCTTATCTTAAACCACAGTTTATACATGGTAGCCAAAACATGGGTGAAGCTATGCCAATCAGCATGTGTAGCGGTACTGTGACATCTGGATGGACACGGACACAAAAACATTTTAAGGGTCTGGAGTTCTAAACAACTCAACCTAGCTTCCTAATTAAAACAGGCTGGGCCTTGTAGATTTTGTATTTATATTATTATTGTTTGTTTGGAATAAATTATCTTCTTTTATTGTTAGGAAGTTACTAGGTAGTCCGACAGTTTAGCGTGGTAAAAGTAAAAACAACACACCCTAACATGTCCAAATCCCAAATACAGTGCCATACAGAGCCTTTGTTACCAATGAATACGTACTGCAAACCGGTAATTACAGTCTAGCCATTGAGCAACACCTTGCTCGGCGCTCTATCTCCCTCTCTGGGGAGTAACAAAGGAGAAGGAAAGGGAAGTAACATGATATAGATGGATGGTGTCGGCTACTATTTCACTCAGACAGTGTGTAACACTGCGCCTTCTCTACTTTTTTGCTTAAAACTAATGCCCTTAGACTAAAAATATTTCTTTAGAAGTATCAATCACATAACCACCTAATTGCTTTCCATTTTAAAAAATGTCTCCCGACTGCTGCTGCTCAGATTGCACCATCCATCTGTGAGCTACACACACATTCATCCATGTCTACCAGGAACAGTAACGTGTAGTGAGAGGATAGACCTGTAACAGGAGGAGTGGAGATCACCTTGTCTCAACTGTTTCACTGCTCCTGTTAACTCTTTGATATTCCATGCCTGTGTGAACGCCAATTCAGTCCAAGTGTGGCTCCGAGTATCCAATTTGTTCAACTCTAGCATTCAGAATATTTGGGCCGATGTTTTAAAAAGGGAGTTTTTTTCACTCTCGGTGTCTCCATTGTTTCTGTGCTAACCATCCCCGTGTACTCGGACAATAAAGGATATTGGTGATTTGCTGGTCGATTGATTTGCTGGTTGTAGAGCTTGTTTGCTGAGGATGCAAAAAATCTCAGTCTATGAAATTGGCAATAATTATTAACAAAGAGCTCAAATTACAAAACTTCCTTGATTAACTACATATTTGTTGTGACATTTCAGGAATTTCCCTTTACAAATATAATCCTATATGAGCCATCCTAGTCTTTTACACTGTCTCATGACACTGTATGTGAAGTCCTTTGTCCTTAGCAGGTGCATGACACTACAATGTGAAACTCAGCATAATGCTGCTTTGTAGTCGTTTACAATTTATACCCCTCGTCACCAAGACAGACTTTTTTTTCCACCATACAGTTCAGTGCTTTACAATGTACATTTTCTATCAACAATATGTAATTACACCTCTCATTCACAGCAGCAGCTAGCTATCCAGTCTCCCCGTAGTGACACACACACACACACACACACACACACACACACACACACACACACACACACACACACACACACACACACACACACACACACACACACACACACACACACACACACACACACACACACACACACACACACACACACACACACACACACACACACACACACACTAAATGCCAGACAAAACGACCTACCTCCATGGCCAGTGCAGCCGTCTGCTGGTCATAGTGATTCAGTAGATTGGGCATAAAGGTGGTGTTGTAAGGCAGATCGTGGCACATTCTCAGTCTGATGGGCTCACAGCTAAACTCACTGTGGCTCTCTAAGGACTCCATATGAATGGACAGAGCGGGTTTGACCACAGACAAGAGGAGTAGGATGATAGGGATGAAGAGGGCAGAAAAATAGACGGGAACTCGTTGTCTGCAGCAGATTGTTGTAGTTTTTGAAAACCAGTCTTTCATAAATCCTCTTCCAATAGGTGCTTGGATCCTAATGTTAGACATTTCTCCACAGTGGCTCAGTCTGATGACTTTATCATCATCAAGACCACCACTAGATAGCCCTGAAGACATGCTGGAATTGTTCTTAAAGCTCAACATTAGAAGCAACTGAGTCCATTTTCATTGTTTGCATTGTTTGTGGTGGAGATAAAAGCAAGAAATCCACAAGACGGGTAACCTCTGTATATGTACCATGAACTGCACATGAGGCCGCAATTCCTCTGTCGGCCATGAATGGAGCTGCTCTTTGTGTCAGTCTTCGAATTCACCCGTCATTGTAGTATTTGCTTTTCTTGTTTTCTTTTCTTCTTCAGAATGTGCTGGATTGTTCCTCATTTAAAAAAAACATGGCTTCTCTCGACCTCCTGGTAATCCCCTCTTTTTACAAACAGATTTCATCCTCAAACTGAAAGCATGTCGCTGAGATAACAAATCCACCAACAGCTGAGGGCCGGAGGTCTCCTCTGGGCTACTGGACATTTCTTTCTTCCACTCTTATTTGTCTGTGTCTCCCATCACTCCATGTCCAGTGATGTTTCCAAGAACCATCTGAAGTTGAGCCCACAACAGGTGATCATCCTCCAAATGATTTCACAGATTCCACCGGAAGATACAAAGTCCTGTCTTCAACATTCAGTTGCCACACTGGAGTGGATCCATCAAGCTGGTCCTGCAGGTTTAAAACACACAAAGAAGAAGGGGCCTAATGGTCAAACAAGTGGAGTGGGCTTGCTTTGAGTAAAGCTGTACTGTATCTTGCATTGTCTCTTATCAGCCACACCCTTGTTGTCTCTATACAAGTCACGATTAAAGCATATCTGATGCTCGTGCTATGTAGGCATTTCTGCAAGACCACGACAGACTGTGTATTTACTCTGCCATGTCTGATGTCTATGAGCGTTGTCTCCGCAGGCGGGTCATTCGCAGTTCACGTTGCAGACAACGTTCAAAGAAAAGCACGAGAACTTGTGCCGCTTTTTTAAGTTTCAAGCAGCGACTGTGGACGTTACACCTGCGGATGATCACAGACTCCCCCACTCTCGTGTTTGTGTGAGGTTGACCGGGGCAACAGTAGCGTTCCCCTGCGATGTTTCACACTCTGCGACTCGGTGTCTTTATGGTTGACTACATTGCAAACTTGGGTAGTGTGCTATTGTAGCGAGAGCGCAAATAGGAATCTCCATTTATTGAGATTTTATTTACACATGCGTCAAATCGTTCTCAAATCCAAGCAACATCAGGTAACGTTATTAGCTAGCGTTACCACTACAATGACCACGTTAAACTGTACTAAACACCTCTGTGACGTTACAGGACACATCCCTTCACGTTAGCTCCTGTGTGAGGAGAACCTGGCTGGTTGCAGAAAGCACGAACCTTTAGAAAGGTGGGCTTCAGGGAGGCATCCTCGTTGTGTTGAGACGAGAATCACACGGTGACAAGCACACGAGAGCGGATCAATCTTGTGTGTTTGTCACCGCAGCGTCTGCAGCCCAACAGCGCGCTGTTTGTGCACGATTCCTTTACAGCATTATTAGGCGAAGTCTGTCTAGCTTACCGACAATCATGAACTAAACGACTCGCATAGTACCCGTCTAATGTTACAATTATAAATGCTTTACCTGGTGTGAAATGTAACGAGCGGTCCGGGCGCTCCTCGGCTCCGTTCGCTGCAGTACTTCGCCGTTTCTCCGTTTGCAGCTGGTTGCCTGCAGCGTGCAGCAGCCGACACAGCGTGCACGCGGATTCGTCGTGACCGCGCAAGGACATGACAAAATTGGCCCCACTGGACGTTGCCTGCTGCAGGCTTACTGTACATAAAATAACAACAGCCAATAATTTTAATAAATTAAAAAAAGAAAAACTGCCACTGAAGTGAAGGAAGACACTAACTGATTACTTCTGGGGTTAGGTGCAAGGAGTGACGGCAGTCTTCCTGTAGAGAAGATGTGAACTAGAAATATATGATGGACAGGCATAACAAAGTTAACATTATTAAAAATCTTTATTAAAAATTATACATTAAACGTATATACTGCTATAAAACCATAAAGCAAAAACTTAAGCATTTCGCACATCCAAATTTGTAAATTAAAAAAAATAAAATCAGGCATTGTTACAAAATATAACATCTTTAACAAACGTTAGAGAGTTTACATCTCAGCTGCAGCAGGGGGAAAAGATTAGTGATCGATTTTGTCCTATTGGGCCGTCCTGCTCCAGTTATTTAAAGAGATTAGAATTCTTCTCAGAAAACAACAATGCAATCACTGAAAGTTTTGTATTATCTGCCATAAATTCAAATCAATGCGTTTTTTCATTTGCATAAATGTAGGTTTTCAACACAATAAATCTCAAGAAAATAACGCATGCTCATTTAATGGATGATAATCTAAGTTACAATAAATACCCTTTCACAAATAAGCCATTTGCTAGATTGTCAATTATTGATTTAAATTAATACATTTTGATAGGCTGCATTTATAAATGGACTGCATATATAAACTTCAGATATGGGAGATCCATTACTTCACAGGAAAAGATGTCCCCAAGAACCACATATGTACTATATGCAATTAAGCCCTTCTGAAAATGCCAACACACTATAATATCACATGTGACTTTACTTCAATTCAGTTAATTTAACCGTATTCAACAATAAGCTGACCTCATTTTCATCTTGTAATTTCAAATATAAATTGAATGAGTGTACTCTGAAATGGCAAAACAGATTTGTTGGGATTGTGTCAGTCAGCACGATGTCAATATTTATCCCTTACAGCCCGAGGATTAGTACTGCGTGCTATGATTCCGTTCCACACAATTGAGCATGGCATTAGATTAACCGTTTCAACGCTGATCGGATCTTCTCTGTCGCTGCCTTGTGGGGCGGGGGCGGGGGGGGGGGGGGGTCTGTGCCAGCTGAGGCGGCTGGCCCACATTCTGGTTTAACCTCTTAACATGACCCCACTTGACATTCAACCACAGTATAGTGGAGTACACTATATAAGAGTTTATCAGCCCATCACATCATTTGTGTTTTCTATCTGAAGCATATTTCTATGAAATTCAACTAGTCAAGGGTTTACCTGCAACATAAAGCCACAGCGACACATATAATACAAACTACTTTCAAGAAGTGCAATTTAGCATGTCCAATTTAATATGAAGGCAAATACTGTATCTGCAAAGAATTAAAGATACTTTGGCATTTTATGGCAAACACAACGCACAATGGTTTGCTGAATGCATCCGAGTGTTTTAAAATCCATACAAACACTATAATACTAAAACATTAAGAACAATAAAATATGAGAGTTTATAAAAGCTCAAATATACCTTCATTCAGCTAAAAATAATCGAGAAACATTTTTGCTTGATAATAAAATGTGTTTTCTTCATAAACAGAGGTTTCTTCATGGTGAAAGAAATGACATATGGCACTATTAAACCTGAACATGGACGGATATTAATAAGACTACATTTAAATCTCATTGTAGCTTCAACACACATACTGTATATGTTCACTGAATCCCAATATCTGCACAAAAGGATCTGCGCTTTGGACTGCACCTTCTGAAACGTACATTGTGTGAATATATTTTTGGGATGTTTCACTGTCAAATATTTTACCATGGGTTTCATCAGGGACAGATGCACTGACATCAACCCAACTTCATTCTGCGAATGATTCACACACAAGATAAACGTTTTGGTTAATAAATGAAAACAAATAACCCATCCATGAATCAGGGTAAGTGGCTGTATGATACTGCAGAGCAAGAACCAGGTTCTTAAATCTGATTTCACTCCTGTTCCACAGTAACACTCACCTATCTGACTGTAGGGCAAAATCTACTTGTCTCAACACAGGTGCAGCAATGACTTTTGGGATTTAGCTGTGCTTGTCCACACAGAGTGGTGTCCTTCCTGCTTTTTGTTCAGTTAGACGTCAGGTTTCAAGCGCCGTCCAATCAGGCGTTGGCTTTGGGGAGCGCACTCAGCTTCTACCTCCAACTGGAAAACAGAAAGGAAGGACAAAGTCTGTGTTCAGTCATCATGAGCGAGTAGGTTTGTCTTTTCCTTTTAACCTAGAGGAGAGGAGTATGACAGACCAAGTGGGAGTAGATGAGTGTGGAAGGGTTGTGTGTGTGTTTGGGATAGAACAATATGTGTGTGTGTGTACATCTGAGTCAGACAGAGATTCAGACAGACACACAGCCCCCCCCGACACAAAAACACACACACACACACCTGCTCTTTGATGTAGCTGTTCCCACAGGGTGCCAGCCCTCTGAGAGCCAATCCAACGATGAAGCACCAGGCAGACACTCCAACCTCAACTGCTGCCAAGAGAGCACAAGGGATCCACAGTGCCAGGGTGGTGTCCTGAGAGACAGGAAGTGATGGGAACGTGGAGGAAAAAGTGTGCAATAAAGAAACACCACAAGGTCAAACATTTCTCCTGTGATGCTTTTAAGGAATTTCATGCCTCAAAAGTTGCAGCTTGAAATGTGCCACAAAGATCTAATTGGGGGGGAAAATGGAAAAGTGCAGAAGTATGACGTGAGATGAAAATGTAAGAGAAGAGTTTAGACTCACATAGATTCGTGTGGTATCAAACGGGCATCTGGCACTGACAGGTGACCGAGCGTTGATGGGCACCTCTGTGTCATTGCATCCCAGCATCAAACCCTCACCATTGTGGGCAACAGTGATACCTATGGCCAAGAAGAGCCCAACGCAGCATGCTGCTGAGAGCAGGGCATTCAGGAATGATGCTATTAGAAGTCCTATTTGCTGGAGAGGCAGAGACAAAACAATATAAAACAGAAGGCGAGGTAACTATTGAATCAACACAAAACAATTGACTGGAGTGATTAAATCAGCAGTTGAAAACAAATTAACGTTCTTACGAGTTTTAACACTGGAAGGTTCCTTGACACCACAATGGCAATAATCCCAGTGGCAATGCTCTGGAAGATTCAAATGACAAGATGGTTGTTTCAGCTTTAGTAGGGTTTATTGAATGATGTGCCACAAGTAGTAATCCTGGCCCCAAGGATTTGAGGCTGCATTTTTCATTCGGGAGCCAGGCTAAGTAGACTTCAGACACAAGTCTCACAAAAATGGTCTTAGTAATGGCAGTAAGTGAGAAATCACCAATGCCAAGCAGTGCTGGTAAGATATCTTTTTGTTCTTTCTGTGCTGTAATACCCCGTGTAGAGTACATAGTACGGCGTACATTTGACATTAACAGCATCTCATCATCAACAGCTGCCAGTTTATCTGACACCTCAATCTAATGAAGCCTACCCTGGAGCAACTAACAGGTTTGAAAAACCAGCTCAGTTATAATAAGAGGCAAGTTGAGTCTCGATTGCTCAGAAAAATACACAACACTATCCAGAGCGAACGGTGGAAATCATGCTTGATGTTTACTGCATGTTAGTTAGTCAGTTATTCTAATGCACTGAGCACGGAAAGTCACAGGGAAGAAATCAACATAGTTTTTTTCATAACTCACATTTTGATCAGGATTACTTTGCTTTTGAAAGTTCTGTAAACCTCTTGGTGCACACTGCAGATTTGACATTGACACAAAGGATGAATGTCTTAACTATTGACTCACCAGCAGGCCAGATGTGACTGAGATGATGTTGGCTATGGTGTATTCAGTGCTGATATGCTGGCTGGGCTTGGAAATGTGGCGGAGGACACTGCCATGGACAATAGCTCCAAGAATGAAGTTGATATGGCCGATCAGGATGAGGGTTAATCCCATTTTCATCAGCCTCCTTGGCCCTTTGTCCTTATCTGGATGACAGAATTACAAAAAAAGACATACATTTATATTATTATTATTAGATACAGCTTATATGATCTAAAACATTCTGAGTGAAAGTTTGAAACTGGTTGGTTACAGGGTAACAATAAATTCTTCTACCTTTCACAACTGTGTTGTACACAAACATAGTAACACAACAATTCATATTCATTCTGTGTTATAGCCAGACTGATACTGGATTTTGAGGGCCAACACCGATACCAATATTAGAGAGTTTAAAAAGTCAAACAAAGACAAATAATCCTGTTAAATTACTTATTTCTGTCTTGCTATGACATTTACCTGATTTCCCAGAATGCATTCATACATGTTTGTGCTTATATTTCATGCACATATATACAGTGCATTTATATCACCAATATCCAAAGGCCTATATTTTGTGCAGCAAGTATATTTAATGCCATCGGTGATGTATAAACAGTAACAGCAGCATGACTTGCATATGAAAATTAAGTCACATTTTGGGCTATCTGGTCACAAACATCAAACAATAAACTTGCAACAAATGAAAAATGTGTCCATTTGATTTTATTTCTGATAAACACAATTGTCAACAGTAATGCTTTGGATGCCTAAAGCATGGATTGTTCTACATTACACTGTTTGCTTAGGGATGGACATGTATTTGCATAGAAAGGCTACACTCACACTCACCGTGGGTGGCTCTTTGTATACTGTGAGGGCATGACGTGATAGTTCACATGTAAATTGCTAACCTCTTCTCTTGTCAGTCTATTTTAATGCTGACAGCACATTTACTCTAGGATAAAACAAGAGTAATTCATGTTATATTCACACCGACACGCGGAGATTTCAGAAGTGAAACCATCCTACCTGCAGGCCAGCGGTCAGTTACGCTCGTGGAGGGGAAACTAGCGTCGGACACACGACCTCCATAACGTTACTTACCGAACGCGAGGCGTTTTTAATAACAAGTCGCGATATAACTACTCACCAAACGTGCACATCTCTGCTGTGTCGGGCGGTTTCCCTTTTTGAATAAATGAATGACCGTAGTTTTCGAGCAACTGTTCAGAAGCAGAAACTCCAAACGTCCCTCTGTCCACTTCCTGTATGACGTCAGGAAACACACCTGTGAATTACCTGCGTCTTGCTGGACGCCGAGGGGCGCAAAAGTCATTCCACATTCACTATAAGCGTATTTGTTGCATCGTTCTCACAAACACTATCGGTCACAAAACCTGGAAAATCTAAACACACAAAGCCAAAAACAAAACTTCATATATGTACAATGTATAAAATGACGATTATAATAAAGGTTAAGTTTAAAACTTCCTTTTGGACCTGCTAAAAACAACAAAGTGAAGAATTTCACACATTTATTTGAAAGAATAGTCATACTTTGCAGATTCTGTCAGGATACACGTCTCAGAAATGACACACGCATTTACTGGCACTCATGTCATGTACAAAATAGAAGCATATACAAAGCTCACATCCTCGAGTTACGGGCAAAAGCTGCCCACCCTGTATGATTATTTAATAACCAGTTTCAACACCATCAATAATTTGGATGGAAAATATAGTAAACACTGACAGAGAGAGAGAGAGAGAGAGAGAGAGAGAGAGAGAGAGAGAGAGAGAGAGAGAGAGAGTATAAAGCTGGTCTGGTGATCACATTGGTTGGTTTTTAACACTTCTCTGTACATGAAGTGCACTTACATTCTCCTGGCTGACTTTAAAACATATCTTTGGAATATACAATCTCAGCAGTTCACAAATAGAAAACAAAATAAACGTTACGATGGACTACACATGTATGTATAGCAAAAATGCAGATTGGAGAACATTAGTAGCCAGAGTACATTTTTTAAATACTTCAGAAATATATGAGTGGAGATCATTGGATTATTATGATCTCACTGGTGAGGTGACTAATTTAAACTGTCACTGTAATTATAAGACACTTCAAGTATAGTCTCAAAAAAATGCCAGAAAAATGGTAAGTTATTATATCGAATAGTATCGTAACTGCATTTTTTTCTATACATACCGAGAATGTTATATTGTCTTTGCTTTCTTCCTGCCGGTTTAAGTTCCTGAATTGTACGAGTGTTCAGAGACAGTAGTACCAGTTGGCCACAAAGAGTGCTGAGCAAAATGTCACAAAATAAAAGGCCACAGGAGACTCCCTGATTCCAATACAAGTCGAAGAAAGACATATTTGATGTACAAATTTGTATTCAAATTCAGGAGCCTCTGCGCTCTGTGAAGGTCCCAGTTTTATCAAATGGTGATCAAATGCAAACAAAAGCAATAGAAACAAGAGACGTTGTGTTTTGGCTCAGACTCTCAACAATGTGGTCTGTGTGTGAAATCACAGTAAACATAAGGGAAATAAGTGAAGGAAAACACATGCTATACAGTGTCTTAAACATAAATAAAACATATGAGGCTCTCATACAGATGTATCAGGAAAAGGCTCGGTCCTCTTTCTACAACATATGGCAGCTGAGTTCAGTACACAAGTCTCACATGAATGGGTTTTATAGGAAGAGTAACATGTGTGAACCCAACAAGCAGCAAATGGTTAAACAATGCATAAAATAATACAAACAAACTGAGAAAAGAGGACTTTAAGGCATGTGCGTGGGCCCAGCATAAGGCAAACAGTAGAGTGAAACATAAAAAAACAACACAAATGAAAATTCAGTAACACTAAGTTCACAGTACCTCAAAGTAACCAAGTAACCACTATCCAGAGAGAGCTGCCTTGACGCCTGCCCAAAATGTGATATGCAGTTGTGCACATACATTTTGTTCTGTATCGAAGGCTTTTAAAATATATATATATATAATGTGTATTTGTCTATTATAAAGTCAACTGATAAAGCTGCTTCTGCCATCCAGTTTTCAAACTATTACATATATTTAACCTGCTGGTGACAGGAGGGTCAAACACAGACCGAAGAGGCGGGAATGTTGATATATTTCATATTTTTGCAAAACAAAAGGGAGCCGTCTCATCCCAACACAAAAAGTTTGGGCGATTCAATACATAAACACCTCACACTAAAATACAACTGGGGCTTGAGGAAAAAAAAGTGGTTCAAAAAAAGTAAAGCTGTCAGTAATTGTGTCAGTACTGTTGTGATCACGTGCCTGCTGCAGCATTAATGAGGTTAACAGCCAATGCACTCAAAGAAATTAAACACATATTCATGTATGTTTTGACTTTTACAATAAAAACGTGAAATCAATCCAGGTGACCTTCTTTTGGAGTCATCTGGACTCCTGGATAAATGCTTTATCTTAAAGGCTTTCTGTGCTTTTGGAAGTTTTAATCCCTGATGCAGAGGAGAAATCCCACCCTTTCGGTCACATTACCACCTAAGGCTTAGTAGAAAAGACATAAAAAAAACAAAAAAAAAAAACACTAAATATAGTCACCGTGTTGAGTAACCAAAAAGAACATGTAACAGGGTTGGGAGTGTACTTATGAGACAGTAACATAGTTGAGGAAACCGTTGCTAGTGAAGAGCTTGGCTGAAGGATTCTTCTAGTAGAGCGGCTATTTTGTTTTGGTCCACCTGCGAACAGAAAACAACCATTTCAACAATCCAGGACATTACAGGTAACAGATAAACCAGTCTGTTAGACAGTGGAGATACAGCCCACTCATACAGCTGAGACACACACACTGACAAACTGGAAGTCAGTCCAACAGGTTTTAAGTGTCCATGAAATCCACTAAGAGGAGTAAGTCATGAAGACAAACGCCGACATATGCTCTCACCCACAAAGAGATGAAGTGGCTGTATTACATTAGCGTGGGTTGGTAGGTAGGTGGGCACAACAGTACATATAGAGCAGCGAATGTGCTCTTAGAGGCGTAGTTGTGTACGTGATGGATGGTATGAAGAAGAGTCAAGGGTCACCTCACCTTTTAAAAGAAACTGAATTTTCACACAGTTTGGTTCAAAAATAACACGCTCACCTACAGAACCACCCACCCACGTTTGCCTGCAGCTTTGCACACACACACACACACACACACACACACACACACACACACACACACACAATCTCTCTTTAACACACAAAACACCCACCTCACTGATTAAGCCCAGCTGCACCAACTCTTCAGCCATCTCTTGAACGTTCTCATCTGAAAAACACACCAGTACAGTTAATAGTGACATGTAACTCACCATCTCTCTTGGAGTTATGCAAATACTATTAATACAACTCTACCTCTGAGAAAAGGTCAGGCTTAGGGTAAATACCATATTCAGAAAACATGGTCCAGATGCTGCTTTTAACACATCCCCCCCTTTAAACATGAAACACCATCAAACAGCCGTTGCTGCTGTTGCTCTTGGCATCTCTGAACCCATTCTTTCGTTGGGTGATACCATTTATATTTTCCTGTGGACGTCTGGAAAGAATTAAGTGATATCCAATACAGTTAAAAAGGAGAAAGAGTCTCGAATGGGACTTATCTGGAAGGAAAGTGGAAAAGCCAACATGTTTCAACCAGCATGGCCCTCATTAGTGCATGATCTGTTAAAACACGTTAAAAGCTTTTGAAATATTTCTCTTTAGCCTTGCTATTAAGGGCTTAATAATGACTTCATGAATAGCCCTAAGCCTCTTCTCCTTTACTCAATGTTAGAGTGCCCAGAACTCTCTTTCTGGACTCATATTTTTTCCAATGTTGTAATGAGCCCTGTGTTTGTCCCAAAATCCTAATTTACCCCTAGCTCATCAAACGTGTGTCCTTTTTTAAACAGTTTAACCCAAAAATCATCTGTAAATTTCTAGTAAGACTTCTTTCAAGAATCAATATTCAACAATTATACATTTACGAAGTAGAAAGGCAAACATTAAGATTTCTACACCAGCAGTAGTGTCAATAATCCTGTTAATGTTACAATGAAGCTACAAAACCTTTAGTTCTGTTAAATAACTGGTGCTCTGCCTGAGCTGTTCCTCTGACTGTACATCACATGGAAGTGTAGAGATTCACTTGAAAGTACAAGGCAGTGTGCAGGAAAGTTAGTTCCCCAAAAAACTGAACTACAAGTGAACTACAAAGGGCATCAACAGCAGTTTAAACAACATATATGCAGGATTGCACAAAATATGTAAATATTGGGAAAATACACTCAGAACAAACCTGCTCAGAATTCCTGATATAAAATGTTCCATAACTTTTGATGCCTACTTCCTCCTGAAAACTTTAAGATACACCTTCACAACCCTCCTTTCAGTCCCTGAACATTTGTTTTTTTAAATGAATGGTCTCTAGTGCGAGTGCTTTTTACTGTTATTTGAGTTACCGCCCATATTAGGACATTCTTTGCTTGTGCTCAGTGAGCCGAGGAATTGTCATGGTCTACTGATTGTTAATAACCTAGCGATCAATTTACAACTATACCAGGAATGTAGCTGGGGCAAGACAAACAAGTGGAGGAGATGGAGCATCCAAAAACGTTGACATTAAGAAAATAAAAGCACCAGCAACCCACAACTAGACGACGAACGGATTGATACTGGAGCCGAGTGAGAAGCTTCCTTGCACGTTTGCGTCTCGTGGTCTGAAAATCACGTAACTAACAAAATACAATTTAGTTTTGAGGGAAAAACTCAGGCTTCAATTGTGAAAAGGTTTCAATTGAAGTAGAGTGTAGGAGAGCTATGCAAAGGGGGGTGAAACTGAAGTGGCTCAGTTTGCTTGTGACCCTGCACAGAGCACTTTTGGACTTTGGCGTGTTGATAAGTAAAGCTTTGAAGAATATCTCCTGATATCAGCAGGAGGGACTGTTTACAAGGAGGGAAAAAAAAAAAAAAAAAAAGAGGACGAGGTGTGTCTATGATGTGAAGTTACACTATGCGTGCCAGCGGTATTAAGGTGTGAGTGTGCAAGAAAAGACATATGATGTGAGAAAGAGAGCAGATGAGTGTGTGTGAGAGAGAGACAGATACAGAGACAGGCAGATGAGAGCCTGGGAAGAGATGGTCACATCTTGACACGGGAGGTGACAGCTGTCAGCTGCAGCCTTTCACAGGCCCGGCATTCCCCACACGCCTGCAACATTACACATGCCTACCATACCTGTGTTTGCATGTGCACATTGGATCATACTGCCTTCATTTTTCTGACCAATGCAACAGTTGTGTTGTGTGTGTTTTTTTTTTCCTGAATTAAATAAGTAGGTAAAACATTCAGAGTTTGCCACGGGGAGTTATTGTTTTTTTTCCCCCACACAACGTTTATTTCAAGCCACTGTGGCCATTTAAGGCATTTATAAGGTTTTCGTGACACATAAGTTAGTCTCCCTGCCTAAAATAGTCTTGCTACTGTATATTGTGACGCAATCCAAGTTTAAACCCTCTCTGGAATCTCTCCCTCACTTCCCTACACGCTTCAGTGCACACATATGGAGAGGAAGTGTATATCAAAGATCTGTGTGTTGTCAAATCTGAGACTACGGTGGATTTAGCAATGCAGTAATTTATACAGACATAACTCCATCATTAATCATCTCCACCTAATCAAATGTAATCCTACCGTTAACCCTAAACCCAAGCTGTAAACCCTAAACTGTCCAGATGGATACAACGACTACATCTCATGAAAACTGTCCTGCATAAACACGTATCATTCCCTCTCCCCCCCCAACACACCGTATGCTTTCTTTTGTTTTAGCATACAATTTCACACCACTTCAGATGTAGTGAAACTTGACTTTGAACTTAGAACATTGAAGTTCAGCATTAAGAAAGCTGTGTGGAAATTTTAGGATGTGGGCACACAACAACAAAAAATAGTGACTGAATCTTGAAGCTCCGAGAACGACTAAGTGTCAGTGTGTGACAAAGGGGAGGGACTTACGAGGTAACATGTCACAGCTTAGATGTCTATTCAGTTTATCCTCCAGTTTCAGCAGTAATGTTAGCTAAAAGGAGAGAAAGATACAATTATTATTATTATACTTCTGACTAACAGATGGTTGGAATATGGTGTTAAATAATAAATAATTAACCAACAAATACTATTGCAGAGACTTACGTGATACTTTGCCCCCTCCTCGACAGATTCAACGTTGCACTGCATATGAATGACCTGCAGAAGAAGTATGGGACTCTAAATATGAATGGTTCTCAACTGGGGTTGAGATTTCAGAACAGCACACTACTCTACCGCAGCAAATAAACAATATACATGTTGATTCAGTGACTGATCGGGACAATTCTAAATTGTTAGCATCAGGATGCTAACTTGTAAAATGTCACCATTGTGATTGTATCTTCCTTTTGTAATAAGCAGCATAATCAGTAGTACACACCCGTCGTGTCTCGAGCTCTGCAGGTTCGGGGGTGGGGGATTTGACCAAGGGGACGACAATGGGAGATTTAACAGTCTCCTGTTGAGGCTGCTGAGGACAGGGCAGCCCGAACGCTGTCATTGGATAAATACCGTTCCTGATTCAGGGAAGGAGAGACAAAACAGACACATGGAGAGGTGGATAAGACACAGCAGATGGAATGAAAGAGAGGGGGGAGAGGAGTTGGACAAAAGATGGGAGTCATATAAAGTAATTAAGCAACAATGATGAAAAAGTTTGAGGTAAAGTCAGAAATGAAAGAAGAGATGAAAGAAATGAGGTGAAAAATAAGAGAGAATTTAACTAAATCCCCTTTTTGAAACTACAACATATATAAGAAAACCAAACATGTAGTATTCAAAATGAAGAGTCTTTGTTTCTCTTTCCATATAGTCAAACTTTCACAACCTTAATTACTAATGTGTACCACAAAAGTAACACATAATTCAATAAAAAACTAAATCTTTTCAATTCAGTACATTTAGTTAAAACACAAAGTCTGTGAAAAGTCCAAGACTAGTGTTTTAGGGTATTATGCCATAGCTAGATTATTGTAATGGCAGATTCATTACAATAGTCAGGTGGCTCAATGCTGCCCCCATGTGGCCGGATAGTGTTTATTTTTGGGGTGTAGAGAAATTGAGAGTTTGCTCGGACTCTTCTTACCTCACATCCTCCAGGAATTTATCAAGCTCCAAGGCAGGAAACTGTGAAAGTCTACAGAAGAAATAAAGTTAGATGCTGCAGCTTGAAATAAGATAATAAGCGTTCCTACAAACTCAGAAAATCCTTGAGGATTTACGAGTAACGAAAAACACATACCAACAAACAATATCAGTAATAATAATAATATATTTTCTATGTTTTTTCACTTTTCTGCCATTATATTGTTATTCATATCTTCCTGTACGGAACATATTGCTGTTATAACAAATACCTCTATCTGAATGACTCCTGTTACTATTTGTGCTGTGTTCAGCTAACTGACGTATATTTATGGAGACCAGCTTCCGGCCCTTACTTGAGCTGAACATCCTCTTTCCTCTCAGCGACGACCAGGTCGGGGTCCAGGTTCTTCATAATCTCCTCCAGGGCGTTCTCAGGAATCATGTCTGGACAATTATAAACCGTCTGTGATTAGGTGATGCTGGTATTTAGCATAGATTTCCAACTTCCTCCCCCAGCCTTTGTCTACCTTCTGCTGGGGGCTGTGAGAGCGCTATGAGCGACCTGTTTTACATTATTCATAACCATATGATCAAGTGTTTGTACAGAAAAAGGTGATTTCTAATTGGATATAGGCACCTCTTCCCGCTCAGCTAGCTCACATGTTTTGTCTTATTTGGTCAATCTTCTCATTAACAATTTCATTCTGATAAGAGCAAATCAAAATGAATTGAAATCTGTTATTCTGTGTCTTTTGTATTTGTGTTTTAAAGACTCACGGTGGTGGCTGACAATACAATGTGCAGCCAGCAGTTTCAGCAGCGGTACTTCAAACAGAGCTTGGTTGAACAGCAGCTCTCGGGCTGTGGGCCTTGTACAGGGATCACACTCGAGGCACTTCTGGATTAACTCCTACAGAAACAAACATCTGGGTCACACACTTCTGCACAAAACGTCTTGTATGCACAAATGGGACTTTCAAATAAACGCTTAAGACACGTGATCTTTCAAGATGCACGTGGACATGCAAACACACGGTCCACTCTCTCCATCTCACCCTCTGCAGTGGGTCCTCCAGTAACTGAATGGCGTTGTTGATGGCCTCCTGAGAAACTAAAGAGGACTCTCCGTTCCCCTGGACATCCAAGAGAGCCATCTGCAACACACCGAACATGTTAACCTATTTAAGAAAGGACTCAGGCCGTCCTATAATGCACCATGGGCCACATCTCACCTCTAAGGCACACACGCCAAACGAGTAGATGTCTACAGCCGTGCTGACATCGTCAACAGCTACAATGAGGAAAGGAACAAAAAGAAGAGAAATAGGTACAGATGTAATATCACAGACCTAAATATGCCCTTCACCTGACAAGTAGCAAGAGCTGGAATCAAACGCGTGGTCAGATTAGTCTTGTTCACTTCTTTGAAAAGATATTTTCTGATTTAAATCAATCTTAGATTCAGACAAAGCTCTTGCAGAGTTGATCGTGTTAAGACAACATTTAAAACACTGTAACACTTAGAAGCCTGACATATTATGTTTAATAAAAAATGGTTTCATAGAAACACATTCATCAAACAAAGGAATTGTACAATACTTCTATTGTGCTATACCACTATATGATCTGGTCATATCTTCTGACATCTTTCTAACACATCTGTATAATCCACTTCACTGTGAAGGTCGGGACACAGTCATTATCAGGAACAACAGAAATAACTATAAAGTGTCATAACGGTCAAGTCTACCTCCATATTCTGGGGCAAAGAAGTGCAAGTTCTTCTGTTCCTCGGGACACGTCTTCACGTGATTGTTGATGGTGTCTGGGGCGACTGCAGATGAGACAGGAGGAGAGAATATGGGGGGTGTATAGATGCAAGATGGCGAACAGTGAGAGAAGTGAGTAAGAAGCAGGATTCAGTAGGCCAAGGAAGTTGAGGAAGACGAGAAAGAAAGTATGTGAAAGAGGGCGGGACAAGAGGCAGTGAAAAATAACATCGTTATGTTATCGATAACATGATATGCAACAAGATATTGTCTTCGATTTTGAATGTCCAAATATCGCAGAAGTGTCTTTTCCTGGTTTTTAAGGCTGCATTAAAATAAAGTGATGTCATTTTCAGATTTTCTAGCTTATCGATTTTATTTTGCTTTTACCTATTACTGATTGTCTAAAACATAATTGTGTACATCTTTTGTGTGAAAACAATAGCCAACCCCTACAATATCGTTACAATATCAACTCATTGAGGTATTTGATCGGAACTATTGTGAGATATGATTTTCTTCATATGGCCCAGCCCTTAATACCACCTTTGTCTTCATCTAAAACATTGTGTAAGCATTATTGCAGTACACTAGAAACCAGAAATACTTTAAATATTTTCCCATGTGTGTGTTTCCTTTTGTGTACGGGTTGCAATGATTTATGTTGTCTGTTGCTTGTTTCTTCTTTGCACTGGAACTGATCTACCATGCTGAAACAAAACATTACCACCAACTCTGTTGCATGGAACAATAACAATATATCTTGTATTTCTAGGAGGAAAGTTGCGTGACTCTATACCTGATCCGATCTTGATGAGTCCGTTGTGTTGGATAAAGATGGTGTCACAGGTCAGGTTGCCATGGATGATGGGAGGGTCACACGAGTGGAGATAACTGAAGAAAAAACATCCACAAATACAGACTTCATTAGGAAGGGAATGGCTTGTTTTTATTGTGAGTGCATTTTTCATCAAATTTAACAGAATGTCTGAAAAGGTGAGACCAACCTGAGAGCAGACAGGATCTGTGTGCACCATCTCTTCCAAGCCTGTAGGACCATACACCTTATCAGAGCTCTTACTAGCTGCTTTCCAATACGGAGTAACTATTACTTACATAAGTGATTTCATACACAGGATATTTACAAACTCTTTCTTCAATTTGCCAACAGCCAATTGCTAATTAATGCGTCAATTAATAAACTATTCATCCTCGCTTTGGAAAGCTTGAATCTACTCAATGCTGTGATAAAAAGGGTCAGACTTTCATAGACCGTTATTCTATTTAATTCTAATTTACATACAATCAGTTATTACCTTTTCATTCATGGATTTATGATTCTTCTTTGTCTTCTTTAGAAACTGTTTCAAGCTTCCTGATGACATGTATTCAGTGATGAAAATCACCTGAGGGAGAGGAAGAAATTAGGGGAAACTTCATGTGCAGACATCGTTCAAATAGAAAGAAAAAAATACATTTTTCGAAAATGATGATTTTATTTATGAAGACTGATAAAAGTATCAATAACCAGCTTAGGTCTGAGACTCACCCTCGCCCGGTTCTCTTTGGTGTCGGCCCAGTACTTGTGAAACTTGACGATATTTGCATGTTCCAAATGGATCAGTTTATCAAATACTGCCTTCACTTTCTCCTAAACACACGGGAAATACAAAATATGATCAATTATATAATATGTTATAACACTTATTAATACAGACACATTCTGACTCTTCTGTTCCTCATTGGTGAGTAATATGTCTGAAACAACCATTCATGTGAACAAACTATAAGTAATAATTATTTTCTCTCATATTGTCATATAGTTTTGACCTTCTTCCAATGGGTGGCCAAACCCTCGTCTCACTCAGGATGTGATATTAAACATAATACATACATACAAAAAAAAAAAGAAAAAAGAAAAGGACCCGGCAACTGTTTTGATGATTGAGAAATTGTTGAAGTCATCTTTTAAGCATAAATGCCAAACACTCCCCAGTTCCAGCTTCTCAAATGTGAGGATTTGATGCTGGTCTTTTCATATTTGATAGTAGATGAAATATTATTGGGTTTTGGACTGTTGGTCTGTTTTTACATTTTCTAGACTGAATGATTAATCAAGAAAAGAATTGGGAGATTGATCGATGATGAAAATAATATATTTCTGCAACTCTTTAATACACGATGCGAGAGATACTGTGACAGTAGTAGAATGTACACAGATTATCATGTTTACAAACCTGGACAGTCTATAACTGCTTTATAACAACGGGACTTTTTTACTTAACTCAACACTTTATTGTAAAGAAGCTCCTTAAATGCCAACAATCATATACCACTGACTTCCCTAATTCATGATCCTTACATTATGTCAATAATATTATTAATCAAAGTTACACGATTAATCTGTAAGACAGGGAACCTCTTAAACTCCACTGGCATTGCTTGACACTGGTTTTTCCACATTGCAGACCAAGAGCTGCGTCATTCTCACCACTACAACGTGTTCGTGAACACCAGAGTAAAATAAGTTTTACCCAATTTATCTTAATACTTTTCATCCTGTATACGTGCTTGAACTAATGAGGCACAAAAATGTGAAAATGTTCTCTTCCCTTTTATACGTTTTGGGGTGAAATCACGACCACACTTTAGCAAGTATCTTTAACTGTTGTATTCCAACATACTGTAACACTGATTTACCTCAAGCTGTTTGAAGTTCTTCCTCTCTGAGATCATGACTTCGTTCCATACTACCTCTACCCCTTCCTCTGTGTCCATGGCCAAGTATGCATCATCTATCCCTGGGACATTACGCTGATTCACCTACAGTAGAAATGAACAGAAAATAGCATATCAGATAATATATTTCTGTAGTGACATGAAATAAAAGACACAGAAACAGTTTACGTAAAGTTACAGAAAAACTTGAATAGAAAACAGTCAATACCATCACCCTCCTGTTTCAGCTGACGCAGTGTAGAAATACTTGTGCTGTTAACCATAGCTTCTGCATATGAACACTGAACAAAGATTTGCTGTTTGAAATTAACTCGTATCAGATGAAGTAAAGGTTTGAAATACTACTGAACCTGATCAACCACAAAAATACCAATTTGTAAGGCGCAAACCCATTTTTTTCATACTAAAATCTATTGATAGGTTTGCTGTAAAAAGTCATAAGAGTTCACATTCAGAATATAAATTTGCTTGTTTTCGTCTCACTTAAATGTAATCTAAAATGTAATGCAGATCTAAGATCTACATCACAATATTACTGCATCTTTTATTCCAGTCTGGTAAACAGTCAAGGGCCAAAAGTAATTTTGAATTTTGATTTGTGCAGAGACATGGGATATGTCTCACAATAACTTTTACCTTCCGGATGGTTTGAACAGTAATAATTAGTCCATGATTTTCAGTCGATACCATCAAAGCACAGCTCCCTGGCTGCTCTTACCTCCTCTCTGCGTTTCTGCCAGCGGCCGCAGGGACTCTCTTCCAGAATGTCTGACTCATCTTCACTCTCGTCCTCATCCTCCATTGCTGTGGTGGCTGGAGGTTGTATGCAGGCCACAGGCGAAGAGACAGATGCTCCACCTTCTACCTGTTGAACATTACTGGACATGTGCACTGCTGGGACCTCTGGCTTGTTTCCCTCTGTACCTGGAGCTCCTACCTCATGTGCCTCCAACATCATGACACAACTTGTATGCTTGCTCCTGTTCCTGGGCTGAAACAAGTTCTATGAAGCCTCTTTCTTGCTTTCTCCTCTCTGTTTGAGCTGCTCACACGTCCATTTTATTCTCTGGCCTGGCTTTTAACAAGGTAGAGCTCAAGGAGGAGGGGGGGGGGGGGGGGTCTGTAAACAAATAACACATGCTTAGATTTGTAGCCTTTGGTAATAACATTACAAATATCTTTTCTAACGTAAAGTCGCCCCACCTAGCTATTAATTAACGTCACCTACTGAGAGACGAACTCATCTCATATGCTTTATTGGTAAAGTTAACAGTTACAGGACCCTAAAACATCAGTCAATCAAACGAACTAGCTCCCAACTGTAGTTACTATAACTGTAGATGTGTGTTGCTAATGTCAGACGTTAGCTTAAAGAAGTTCAGCCTCCCAGTCCTTTGCTAACTTTTCCCCGGCTAACAAGCTAATGACACGTAAATAAACAAACAACTAACATAAAGTTAACTAGCAACATATATAAATCCTACCGTGGAACAGGAAACTACCGCCGAACAAATAGCCCTGGGTTACATACTGGTGAAAAGGCAGTAAAAGGAGATGCTTTTAGACAAAACATGCTAGCTAGTTCGTCATAAAATATGTTGTTGGGTTTCAAGTCCCTTTCTCTTAGCAGAAGTGGGAGGGGCGGGGCCGCAGTTCAGGAGAGCTTCATTGCGCGCAGAAAACGCAGTGGTGTCGAGTTACTACTCGACCAGCAAAATAAAACACACATGAAGTTTGAATGATACATATTGCATTAAATACAAGGTTAAAACGTACCCTATACTAATAAGATACTGTAGCTAATTCAGTTAATGTTGTACTAATTCCCAATGTACCAAGTGTTCATTCATAACATCATAACCATGTCATATATAATATATTATATTATGAGAGCATTGGGTCTATTTTATTTGTCCCTTTTAAGCGTAGTTGCAATCTCAACATTTATTAATTTTCTAAAATCAAGCGCACTTGAATAAATAATTTGGATCTGACGGTGAGCAGCAAACAAGATAGTTCACATCCGTAATACTGGTTTGGAGGGAGCGCTTTACTAAACTCAGCCAATGGGGGGCGTTCCTGTGGAGCATGACGGCAACGCCCCCTGCTCTGATTGGCTCGTGTGGGGTACAGGAACGCTCATGTTTTCTTCTTCTCTGCTTATACAACAGAACTGGTTCCTACTTTCAGACATGAGTTCTGGCTGTTGAGAACACGGAGATGACCATGGTGGCAGTTTAAGCACACGTATTTGGATATTGTGAATTTAGTCATAGCCACCTCGCCGGGCAGCTATACTCGAGATTTGCCTCCAGTGTCTGAGGCAGCTCCGTCTTTTGAAATCATGCTGTGTTACAAAAAAAGAGAATTAATTTGACACAGTTAAAACGTTTATCTTCCATTGTTATTACATTATTAACACAACTAGATGTTATAATTGCTTGCTAGGATAGTTTTGTTAAAAGTTAGCAATTTGTTTAATTTGATTAACTGTAAACCCATACATGTTATGTTATACGGTCATATTACATACACATAACCTATTTAATTAAAACACTTAAGTTAAGTGGTCCAACCTCGCTTAGGCGAAACCGGAAGTTGTCAGAGGGTTACACTCTCGCCTCGCGTGTAGACCGTTTGTACAGCTGTTTCACGTTGCTAATATTCTGCGCAAGATGTTATCCACGATTTACATGCAAGACAGTGATGCAAACAAGCTCGCTGGGAAATAAAGGCATTCTTGTGTGCCTGCCTTTTCCAGAAGAAGGCCCCTGTGTCTCTTCGCCCACTATGCGGAGGCTCAACGACACCGACGCCGTCCGTATATAACGGATATTTTATGGAAGGTGGAACGAAGGGAGAGGTTGTTCGGCTGGGGAGAGTCGGGACATCGGCTCTGCTGCTGGGAAGAGGAGCGTTAGCAAGCTAGCTCGTGACAGTAACAGTAGTAACAGTGACTTCTCCGTACGACGACCCATTGGCTCGGTCATCATGGCTACGAATGGTAACAACGTAACGCCCGGGATGGGAGAGATCATCCAGTTAAACGTCGGTGGGACAAGGTGAGCTTCGTCAACATGATGATGATGGTCATCATTTGGGAAATTTGAGCTCTGGCTACGTAATGTTACGTGTGTGATGATATCTGCATGGCATGGCCGGGCAGCCATGGACTGTACTTTATCATTATTATACTAACTACTCCGTTTATTGATATCTCTCTCGCTCTCCCCTCCACACACACACACACACACACACACACACACACACACACACACACACACACACACACACACACACATTCACTGACCCTAGTGTTTGTAATAAATACGGTATTGTGTCTTTATACTTTAGGTTCAGCACCTCCAGGCAGACTCTGATGTGGATCCCAGACTCTTTCTTCTCAAGGTGGGTTTAATGTTGTCAGCATTTGGACTCTCTTAGAAAAACAGATGATGCATTAAATTGATCGAGACTGCTTGTACAAGATTAGATATTTGAAGAATCAATTGTAAGTGTTAGCAAATTAAGTGCAGAGCGTGAGAGTATATGCAACATTTGGCAAAGATGGAACTGAATCTGTCTGCATAACCGCAAGAGGTGTTTTCATATACTATACACATTTTAAAGCAGACTTGAACCTGACTAACATGGGACTCAAATGGAGTAGTACTCGTACTATTGCTACAGCACGTAGCAGTTCCAGCAGAAAAAGGTCAAAGAGTCAGTGAGCTTGCTATGCTGCTGTTGCAACCTGTTAAAAACAAAAATTTGTATTACATAATTAATGTAGAGAAGCGGTAGTCCACTATCTCGCCTCTGTCTTGCTTCATACATCTACCATTCTGGGGATTGGAAGACGGTGAGTTATTTAGGTGTGAGGGGAACCCACTGTTGGGCTGGGCAAATACCACAGTCGGGAACAAACTCAAACACTGGACAGTGAGCTCACAGTTTGACAACAGCTGACCAAGTAGTGCTAAATGCCCGTCCGTCTGTCTGCCAGTGCACCTGTCTGTCTGCCTGCCTGTCTTCTCAGTCTCTCTGGCCCCAGCTGTCTGCAGTGTGTAGTCAATATGAAGTCATTCTTCATACGCACTTGCAGCACATGCTGATGCAGCACTAATCTGTAGTTCAGAGTCAACAGGTAAGAGTCCCTCTGTGTGTTGACTTCAGGTAGTGGTAACACTGCTGTTAGGTGTAAATGGAGAGGTCTGTGGGTTAACTGGAGCACTGTGTGTGTGTGTGTGTGTGTGTGTGTGTGTGTGTGTGTGTGTGTGTGTGTGTGTGTGTGTGTGTGTGTTTTTTCAAGTTTGCTGAGTGGAAGGATATCCACTCTTCGGGATGAAACTGGAGCTGTGAGTATAGCCTTTGTCGTTTCTTAATGTAAAACTAGGACAGCATCCGCACGCCACATCTGAAAACACTTCCAGCACATAGGACCTGACATTTGTTCTGTTGTATAAACATATCAAATATGTCATGAAACCATTTGAGACCATATTAGAGAAATTCTGTGGCCCACAGTCAATGTTTCATTGTTGACGTTCTTCCAGTTTCCTATTGTTAGATAATGTTCTGTTAACATGATGATTGTAAACAATTATTTTACACTTTCAGATATTTATTGACAGAGACCCCACAGCTTTTGCACCGATTTTGAATTTCCTCCGAACCAAAGAATTGGACCTGCGGTAAGGCGTCATGACACGATGTTTATTTTTGGAAGACATTGTGTTGAGTCTGACTGAATACTTCTGCTGCTTGTTATTTTCTCTGTAGGGGTGTCAACATCAGCATCCTGCGACATGAAGCCGAGTTCTACGGAATCACTCCTTTAGGTGTGTTGCTTTACACAGTTTTTGGAGGAAATGGAAGCAGGCAGCCTTGTTCTTAGCACAAATAGTGATACGTACAGTATAGACATTATGGAAACCTTATAATGTACCTGCCTTATATCAATCTTCTGGGTACAGTTTGCACAGCTAAGTACAAGTGACCTGTCGTTAAAGCGTTAAAGGGAAATGTTGACAACTTGACCAATGTCAAAACCGTTTGTTCCACGTACTCTATAATATGGTTTTACTTCCTGTTTCAGGGTTTACTTCCCTTCATTGTCTGTACTTGAGTGGGAAAGTTACCTTTGAGAAAACTGATCACCTGCTTAAAATCCTAATATGCTCAGCAATACATACACAATGCAAAGTAATTACATACAATTTAGTTTACAGTGGATTTCTTCAACTCCGAGACATAATCAGTCATGTCAGGAAGAAATAGAGTCTGAGGGTAAAATCCACAAAACTTAAGGAGGATTTATTTAACACCAATAATGACAAAACTCTAATATACTATGCAAATATAATCATCCATTACATTCTCCTAATTGTAGTCACTTAATTTTGAAATAATATCTATCATGTTACTCTGGTCATCATGGGCTCACTGAAGTGCGTGTGCGCGTGTGTGTGTGTGTACCTGTGCATGTGTGCAGTGCGCCGCCTGCTGCTGTGTGAGGAACTGGACCGCTCATCGTGTGGTAGCGTTCTCTTCCACGGTTACCTGCCGCCGCCAGGTAAAGACGTGACACTGAGTGGTTCAGAATATGGACTGAACATACAGTAAACCAATTAACTGTCAGCAAAATCTTTAAACTTATGTTCCAAAAACAGTTGCAGGAAGGAAACAACCTGTTTTAAAGTCACAGAATACAATAAAAACACAACATTTCTATTCCTAAATGTCTGTTACATTGTCTGTAATGTTCCTTGACAGTCATCCCCGCCCGTAAATCCATCCCTGCCCCGGCAGCCTCTTGCCCCTCCTCTGATGAGCGGCCGGGTCCAGGTGGAGCGGAGGGCTTCACCCGCGTTGGTCCCCCTCCTCACCCTTCCCTCTCTGGCTCACCTGGAATAGACGACAACCACAAACTGGGTGAGAAAACCTGGAGCAGCCGTAGGAAGTGTGTCCGATTGTAATAGACCAGTAATGGTGATAATCTGTAGATTATATATATGCCTACAGCTATTGAGCCAGTCTTCCATTTCAGCAACATTCAGCAACGTCTCTTATTTTGACAGTGACCCCGCTACACTCTCTGCCTTCTACATACGTTCTCTTCCTCTACTGCACATATCTGAGTTTGTCTGTTTTCTATAACAGTGAGAGAGTACAGCTTATGTATTGTTTATGCTCGTCCACATGTGCGTGTTTTGTCTGTGAGTGCGCATTAATGCTGGAGCTAATGTGACCCGACACATCCTTTTAGTGCGCTGACTGAGGTAGCCTAGTTTGCCGTCGGCCTACTCTCTGCTGAGGATGACATCACAGAATATAGTTAGCTACAATAAACAGAGTGTGTGTGTGCCCTGGACTGATGCAGAAGGATTAGGGATGGCTGTTTCATACCGTGCAGTACTTTGAAGTAAACATCGCTGATTCTTGCCTAATTCTAGACCTTTGAATCACTGCCAACATTACCATTATATTCAGATAATGACAAATAATGGAGTGAAAACTAAAAGGGACATTCAGTGCGATTATCAGGCGATGAAAGTTGTGTTCATTTCTATGTTTTGCGTGTGTGCAGGTCCTGTGGTTGACCCCAGGAAGGTGCTGATTATAGCGGGACACCACAACTGGATTGTAGCAGCTTACGCACACTTTGTCATCTGCTACAGGTAATTCTGCTACAACGTGGTTGGTTTAAACATTTCTCATCCACTCTATAGTCCATAAGGGGGAGACAGTAAATTATTTATGATGGGAAGATGGAGTCATTATCTGTTGTGTCTCACATTTCTCACACAATGCTTTTATACCTGTACCAGTTCAGTACACACGCTGTCATCTTTGGCTCTATGCACGTTAAATCAAATTAGAGAACTGATTATCTTTATTAAAACTAACGGACAAGTTGAGAATAAAATGTAATTTGGTTTGTATTGGTTGTTATGCAAGCTTGTGGTAATGAAAGCTGACTTTGTTTTCATCCTACGCATGTCCAACTTTTTCAAAACAGGCCTATTAGTTCATAACTGTTCTTGTCATCTAAAGCATAAAAGGCTTTTAATTTGGGTAAGAATAAAAGCAGATGTTGATGTTTGTCTCTGTGTGTGATCTCGCTACAGGATAAAGGAATCTTCTGGATGGCAGCAGGTGTTTTCCTCCCCTTACCTGGACTGGACCATTGAACGCATCGCGCTTAATGCCAAGGTGGTGGGTGGCCCGCACGGAGACAAGGACAAGATGGTGGCCGCCTCCTCTGAGAGCAACATCATCCTCTGGAGCATCCAAGACGGAGGCAGTGGAAATGAGATAGGTAAGCACACCAATAGTGTGTCCCAATTGAATGCATACTGCATGCAACAGTATGTACTTTTTAAGGGCAGCTGCAGAACTTACTAAAAGTACAAATAAAAAGTTTGCGATTTGGAACGCAGTTTCTGTATGCTTGTGTCTGCAGACTGCCTTGCTAATTTGTGACCACCTTTTGACTTCCTGCCATCTCTGTGACTCAGCCTTCACAGCCCCACAATCTCACATTAACTCCTTCCTCTCCCCACCACCTCAGGTGTATTCAGTCTCGGCGTACCTGTGGATGATCTATTCTTTATTGGGAACCAGCTGGTGGCTACAAGCCATACAGGGAAGGTCGGGGTGTGGAATGCTGTCACACAGCACTGGCAGGTAGGTTTGTGTGTTTGTGTTTGTATGGGTGAGTAGTAGAGAGAGGTGAGTGTTTGTGATTCTACTCCATGTTTGTGTTTTATTATTTTCCTGAGTGAGGGAACATCACAGGAAGATTATGGGGCCTCAATGAGTATTCATTCAAAATCTGACCGTTCATTGAAGTATGTGCAGCATGGCTGCTTTCAGTTGAGGGATTGTGACTGCACAGATTAACACTGCACTGATTGTGAGTTCACTTTTTTGTGTGTGTGTATGTTCAAGGTTCAAGATGTGGTTCCTATCACCAGCTGTGACACAGCCGGGTCCTTCCTACTACTGGGCTGCAACAATGGGTCCATCTACTACATAGGTACACGCATCTTCATGCAAACACAAACGTGTGTACACACGTGGGGGTCCCATCTTCTGTCTGGCTCTCAATTTATTGGATGTTTGGGAAGTTAATGAAGTGACTTGTTTGATTGTCGCTCATAAAATGCTATTTAAAAAGTACCTTAGAGATTTGTTTCAGTAATTCAGTGAAAGTCATTTTTATCTAAATGATTCTGAGACCATGTGGAGATTAGATACTGGATCTAGATTTCACATTAACATTTTGTCTTCTTCTTTTCAGACATGCAAAAGTTTCCACTGAGGATGAAGGATAATGATCTTCTAGTGACAGAGCTTTATCACGACCCTTCAAACGATGCGATCACTGCGCTGTCAGTCTACCTCACACCTAAAACCAGTCAGTGCACCAGTTTTTCTCCTCAAAAAATAATCAGAAAAATGTTATTCCTGCATATGCTTGTCCGTTTCTTTTCATATTGTCCCCCCCCCCTCTCTCTCTACTTTCTCAGGTGTGAGTGGGAACTGGATAGAGATAGCCTATGGGACTAGCAGCGGTGCAGTGAGAGTGATTGTGCAACACCCGGAGACAGTGGGATCGGGCCCACAGCTCTTTCAGACATTCACTGTCCACAGGAGCCCGGTGACAAAGATCATGCTGTCTGAGAAACATCTGGTATCAGGTGAGGAAGGTGTCACAGGTAGGAGGATTGCCCCAGGACCACAGTGCCTGCGTGAGCAGTGCGTGACTGCTGCCTCGCTAACCCTTTTCTGTCTAAAATAAAAATAAATGATGGGTGTATACTTGTGATTGATATCTTGTGTTGTTTTTCCGCGTGTGTCAGTGTGTGCCGACAACAACCACGTTCGGACGTGGACGGTGACCCGATTCAGAGGAATGATCTCCACCCAGCCAGGCTCCACCCCTCTGGCTTCCTTCAAAATACTGTCCCTGGAGGAGACGGAGAGCCATGGGAGCTACAGCTCTGGGAATGATATTGGTGAGAGTTGGGGAGAGAAGAGAAGAAGGCAATATTGATTAATGTGAGGGAAGGATAGATGCATTTATAAGGAGAAAGAGAGGCATTGTCTGATGACATTAGTAGTAACGGGTGGATCTGATCTTTGCATTCAAATTCAGTAGATAGCAGGTACTCTATGGGCAGATGTGAATATGTGTGTTGCCAGCTGTAACAGTCTTGACACACACAACATACTGGCAACATGAATTAAACAGCTACCAGTCTATCAGCCTCAAAGAGACACAAAAGTGGACACATCACTTACCAGAGACAAATCGAGCGCTGATGTTGTTTTGAATCCGGATCTCAGATTGCAGGCTGGTGTGTAAAGATGCAGTGTGTTTTCTGCTCCCAGGGCCATTTGGAGAGAGAGACGATCAGCAGGTTTTCATACAGAAGGTGATCCCCATCACCAACAAACTGTTTATAAGGCTCTCATCTACTGGAAAGAGGTATCATATTCACCATCTGTCTTTCCCTTTCACCTTTGCTCTTCTGACTTTTAGCTAACTTTGTCTTTTATTGTCATAAACTGGGAGGAGGAAGGATGTTTCATCTCACTAAGTTGCTTTCTTTCCCATTGTAATTGAACTTATTTGTAAGATTTTGGTACTTCGGTTTGACCCTGCTACATGCTCATGTGTGTGTGTGTGTGTGTGTGTTTGTCAGGATCTGTGAAGTGCAGTCGGTGGATGTGACCACCATCTCTTGCTTTATGGTGAGGGAGTGCGAGGGTTCGAGCCGGATGGGCTCGCGACCTCGGCGCTATCTGTTCACTGGTCATGGCAACGGCAGCATCCAAATGTGGGACCTGACCACTGCGATGGACACCGCTAATAAAGGAGAGGAGAGGAAGAGAGAGGGTGAGGAGATAGGGGGAGGAAGAGGGGAGGCTGAGAGAGACAGCGAGCAGTGGACGGCAGCATTGTGTGTGTATCTAATATTCTGAATATACTACATGTGTAATGTAATTATTTACTTTGAACTACTGTATGTGTGTGTTCTGAAGCTGCTCTTGTGTTTGACAGATGCAGGTGGGCCTACAGAGGAGGAGCTACTGCAGCTGTTGGACCAGTGCGATCTGAGCACCTCCCGTTGTGCTACACCAAACATTAGCCCTGCCCCCTCCATGCTGCACCACACACGCCTCAGAGAGTCCTGCTCGAGGTCAGAGAGACAGTTCACACACACACACACACCACATTAAAGACACAAATGTAAAAAATGGAAACAATCAACTACACCCAACCCTTCATCTTCCTAATTCTCACTACAGATACATCTGCACGCACATTTATACACAAAATAAGTAACTGCATGTCTCAATAGCACAGAAATAAATAACCTCCCTTGTACCAATATGCACTTTGTTTCTTTTCTTTCTGTCAGTCTTCAGTTACAGGCTCAGGAGCCCATTTCTGAGAGCCAGGCTACTTACGGAGCGGTGCGGCCCTACAGAGAGAGCCCCCTGCTGGCCCGTGCTCGACGAACAGAGTCCTTCCACAGCTACAGGTGAAGTCATATTTTACATGGCAAATTCATCAAAGGGGCGCTTCACCCATATTACAAAAAAACAAAACAAAACCAGTAGTGCATTTTTTTATTTGCATCAGGAAGAATGTAAACAGCAGCAACAAAAACACTGGTGAACTCTCGGGGCAGATAACATGATTGGCATATTAACATAACTAATTGGCAACAGGGAAACACTGCCCATCACCTTTGACAGTGTTTTAGCCCCAAGGATCACAGATGCAAACATAAGAGTCAGCACAACAAACAAAAATCCATTCTCTTCTATTGTTTTTGGGTGGTGGCAGAAATCTCTGATGGATATCTCTGAAACACAGCATCCCTGTGTGCTATTCTGATAATGATCTGACATGCTATTTGCATGTACGCTGTCCTCGTCTGCATTTTGCTTATGTAACTGACTCCATCCATCTGTCTTTCAACAGAGACTTCCAGAACTTCAGCCTGAGTCGAGGTGTGCTGGACAGCACCGAACAGCACAGCACACAGGGCCCCAGCCACACCCTTGATGTCCGCCGTTCGCTGTGTGACTTTGGGCCCGAGGACAGTGAGAGGAGAGCCACGGCTATGGAGTTCTGGGCTTGCCGAACAGCCAGTTCAAGCTCTCACACAATAATCGGAGCCACGACGACTGCTGGTGCTTCCGGGTCAAAGACGGAAAGCGGTCCAGAGTCTCCACGACAAGCTCCCGACAGCCCGACTCCCGGGGGCGACGTTAGGCGGAAGGTGCACCCACAACCGGAGGAGGGAGAGGGATCGGGGGGAGAAGGAGCGAAGGTGGAGGGAGGTGTGAAGAAGAGGGGAGTACTAGAAGGAGGCTTTCTGGGGAGAAAGAGGGCTCCCCCAGTCCCCCACCTCTCCTCCCTCCCCTCTGGATCTGAAGGCGGTGGCAGCGACTCATCTTCCACTGCCTCCCCCTCCCCAACCAAACTGTCTTCGTCCACCTCACCACGACACAGGAAGCTGGCCCCTGAGACGTCCAATCAGGACAGCAGCCTGTGACGGTGCTCACCACCCTTTTCTTTAGAGGTTAGCGGAATCATCCTGTAGGACCATGAGGGAGATGAGTTCTGGGTATCACAGAAGAGGAGGAATGTGGTTCATGATGTAGCTGGATGAAGGAGCTTCTTGTTTTGGGACTCCACATGAGGACGGGTCTCCTTTGGTTCCTACGCTGAAGACCTTGCACCTTTTTTTCAGTGGAAGTCATTAGTGTCATACTTTTAACTACAGAAACTATCTGACGCGACGGAGCAGTTACACCATCCCAATGCAAACAGCATCTCAACCAGGGAAAGATTTCATTTTTGATCTTTTAAATGATTTCAAAGTTTTATGACACTTGTAAAATCTGCTGGGCACAACTGGAGCTCCTACGACTCTGTTTCTGTTGGTGTAACAGATGACGGGTGACAGTGCCTGTATGTTGGGCCGGGTGTTGTCAAGGGCGTATCGTTGCTGCTGTTTGGTTGAAGCACAAGCAAGTGTTAAGCCAGCGATGTAAAGCTCGTTTCATTAACTCATCGAGGTTCAGGCGAATTAGAATGATTAGAAAAAACAAGCACAGTACTAGTAATAGAACGAGGGTTAATCTATGTAGTGATCGCTTTATCTAGCGAGACCCTTAAACAGATAATGGAGAAAAATGGAATTTACAAAAGGCACAGTTTGTACTTTTATAAAATATTTAAACTGTTTTATTGACGTACAGTCTGATGAGAAATAGTTTGTTCAGAACCTGACGTAAATCAGTCAAGCTTACTTCTACATCTGCTTTTGAACAGAAAGCTAACAGCTGACAATTTCTGTCATTGTCAAAACCATATCAAAAAAAATTTAAAGTATTAATTTTACAAAGATACAACACCAAAAAAAAAAAAGATGCAAATTCCTACATTTGATATTTGTGTCAATTACCTTTTTTTTTTGTGAGTGACCAAACAATTAACCGACTAATCGCTTCAGCATTTCAGATTCGTCAAAAAGGATTCGGCCCCTTTCAAAAACTCACCATCATGTGAAGTATCTCCGACAACATGTGCAATCTGTATCCGAGCCGGAACCTTGGCAGCTACTTGAACCCTCACGTGTATCCACTTCGCTGCAGCCAGAGACTCGATGGTTTCTATTGTTGAAGCAATGACACAAAAAGCCGCAGCTGGCTATTTGAAACGTACCGTTACGAGTTCCAGGCCCATTGCGTTATTAACGTACACTGTAGCAGTAGCATAGTAGCCCCGCTGCTCCTCAACAACGCTGAAAGAAGAACTGTCGTGTGTGTGTGTGTGTGTGTGTGTGTTCGGACATTTGACTCGTCACAGGCGAACAGGAAACGCACAGGTGAAACACATGTCATTAGTGACGGCTTGTTTCCATCGAGTGTCCCAGTAAGCCATGGCAGTGAGCCAGCATGCACACAACCTGGACCCTGAGACCAGCCCCGCTAAATGGCATGCAGATGTTTTTAGTGTCATCAGTACACCTGTGCTTTTACTGCTGTGGACGAGCCAACATGTCTGCCATCCAATCCAACTGCAGCATTTTGAGGAATTCTCACAAAACATTTGTAAATGTGAGTTTGAAACAATGAACGCTCTGTGGTGTTGTGTGAGAACCTTTTCCTCGATGTCTAAACCGAGAGAAATAATTCATAATTCAGCTAGAAAAAGAAACTAAATTCAGTCTGTTTTCACAGTGGTGCCTGCGCAAGATCACACTAATTATTATTTATATATATTATTTTTTACAGTATCACAATATAACTACACTCAACTCAATACAAGGACCTGGTAAACTACATCACTTTACTCCCGTTGAACCAGGTTTTTACGTGTCTTTGTTTTGTTTTGGATGACTGTTGCAGTGCCTTATTTAACTTGTTTGACGGTTATTAGTTTGTGTGTTTTCATTGAAAAGGATTTTGACCAAAGGCTTGTGAAGACTGTGGTGCCACATAACGGACCTGTCCACTCTGGCTTTGGGTAAAACTGAGTCCTGATAGATTCACACCGGACCAAATCAGATTGTACGAGTGGTCACTTGAATCCATTGGCATTACAGTTCATATTAGAGTCCGTTCTATTGTAAATTGTACATAATCTTGACATAGATGAAGAAAGTCCATCTTGGCTATGATATAGTTGTGAAGGACAGCTGAGGGTTAAATGGCAGCAACCTTAATTATTCACTTTGTGAGCTAAACCTGCTTCTTTACTGCTTAACCTCATCACATCCCCCGTGAGAAAACAAGACATCAAGCCAGCCCTTGATCTACGGTACTCATGTAATCATTGTGGGGAAAACTGTAAAAAATTGTGACTGTAAAAAAAAAAAAGGCAAATATATGAATGTAAATTATAATTTGCCAAATCCAGCAGCTCTATTCCCTTCTTTCAAGTTGTTTTTAGCACACTGCTTATCATTTAAGCATTGTCGGATGAACTGGCCGTGTGGTCCCTGCCTGTACAAAGATGTACATTTTTATACACTTATTAACTGTCTGAAAAGTAGACATACATATTCAAAACAAAATCCTAACGTGGATGCATTGATGTGTGTTGATGTGTGTCGATACTTACACTGTTGTCATTACATATTGTTGATAATCATAAAATGCCTATATTGTTATTACCGTGCATATGGACCTAACTGCATTTGCACTTGCACTATTAAGACTAATACTAAAGTAAATGACTAGTGTTTATTTTATATAGAAATATAAAGTTTAAAGTCTATTTCAGCACATAACTGTCTGTCTGTCTTCTGAAGATCTGTCTGTCCCTCTCTGGCTACGTTTACATGATATTACAGCCAGATTCTAGCGAGCTAAAAAGAATACATATCTGTCTGTTTAAACTGTATATCATTGTTTAACAATATGTATGTGAGCAAAGCTGCATTATGTTATTTCATTTACAGTGCTGACCCCTTATCAGATGTAACATTGAACCCTTCAGAGCCTCAATGTTCATGCAATTTAAACTACAACTGTGTTCACTAAAACCTCTCAAAACTGGAAACGTTTCCTTTATTTTCAGATTATTACAATGCTGGAAAGTATATTTTATGTTTTAACACATTGTATAGAACAACATGACATTGTTCCAGGAACATTAACTTCACTCAGGTTTGTCCAGGCAAATGTCTTCAACAACATTAAGAGTAACTGAAAACATTAAAAAAGTATTTGGGATCTGAGATGTTTTAATCTAAGTGTGTGGGATGAAAAGAACTTTGACAAGATGAATTTAAAAAAACAACTCAACGCTCAATGTTAATGCTTTTATAGATAAAGCAGTTAAACTCACCTTTAAACTCAGACTCAGTATAAAACAGACCTAAACAAAAAGGCTGCAAGTCACAGCTTTTAGATTTCAGCCCATGGTTTGTATGGATAACCTGCCACGGTGCACAATCTCTGTTTTGTTTGAGCGTCACAGAAGTGTGTGTGCGTGTCTCCCCAGCGCTTTAATTTCACTAACCTTCCCGTTCAGACAGTCTCCTCTCTGAGACGCCGTCTGTCGTCATCGTGATTTATGAGTTTAATAAAACCCTGTGTGTGTGTGTGTGTGTGTGTGTGTGTTAGTAGCTCAGGGCCATACTGTCCCTTACAATCACTCCACAAGCTCTCTTTTCACAAGCTCTCCCTCCCTCCACGGCTGACAATAGCTGTGAATGTGGCTGTGAATGTTTTGGAAGTGCCCTTGTCAGACTGGTGTCCTTGAGCGAGGGCACGCTTGTTACTGCCAGTTTGTTAATTTCAAACTTGCCTTGATGTTCCCTTAAGGGACGCAGGAGCAAAACTAAATTACTGCTGCATAGTTTTGATGGAGATACCGGCCCGCTGTGTGTTTGTGCTGGCGGGCACGGCTGTGTGTGGTAACTAAATATCTGTGCAGCTGATGGCACAGCTGTGTTTTACCAACTCGGCAGAAAAGAACAGCACGTCATCGTCAGCCAGATCACCAGCACCAGTCTGAGGCACAGCGGTCTGTTAAGCTTAAGATCTCAGTTGTGTCACAAAGTGTGTTCCTCTCACACACACACACACACACACTCACAAAGAAATCGGTTCACTGCTCCTAAAAATTATTTCACTTTCAGAATTGCATTCCTACAACTTTAAATAGATATTTAAACTGCGGCACCATATTAACCTAAACATGGATCAAATATTCATGTTTCACGAGTGGACTTTCTGTCATCATGCATCGATATTATCAAGTTCATGGATTGAATATGGAATTGGTACGTTTGTGTTGCTTTTAAATACTGACATCTCTGCTAACAATGGAGTAAAACAATATTAAACTGCTAGAAGCTGTCTTTGGTTTTAATTCTCTCTTTTTTTGACATGAAGGATGCACTCATTTTTTGTGGGAAAAGTGGGAAAAAACTGTTGCATAAAACAATATTGTAGGATATACATGATCAAAATATCCTGTCATGAAACTTTACATTGACGTTTTACACTATAGTACATAAATACTAGATAGATGTTTAAAGATACTTTGATATCTTTATAGGAAACAAGAAATGGACAAAAATGTCTGCAGCCAAAGAAGGAATCTGTAACGGAGTCACAGTCGCGTTAACAGTGTTTGCCTTGAGGACCAGAGTACTGTTCACGACTTGATGTGTTGATGTTTCAAATAGTTTTCAAGTAAAGAAAAGGTAAGAAAACAAGTAGAAAATAATATTTTCTCAACCATTCTTTATAGTTCCTCAAAAAAACAGAAACATTGATCAATGAATCATCTATAAATACAACTTTTACAACAACCATAAATAATACTGCCAGTGTAAAAAAGAAAAGGTTTTTATAACAAGGCTTCAACTTTGTACACAAAAACTCAACACTACACAGAAATGCAACATCTTGTTGTCATAAATACTGTTTCTATGATGTTTAACTTGAAAATGATCGGCCCAATCTGTGGAATCCAAATCTAACCAATGTTTCATTGCTGCTATTACACCAAAACAGGACATAGCCGAGATTTATTCTCATTCTTAAACTGATTTCATTCTTGATAATAAAAACTAGGGTCTGGATTCCACTGACAGCTGAACTATCAAACAAAGACATTTAGCTTCACAAGTTGAACAAAGCTTCATTTCATGATTTAAAGTGTACCTCAACAACTGATATGGTAAAAAATAAAATCTCAGATTGGGCTTTCAAGTTACATCACATAATAATCCAAACAATCAGACGGCACATCAGTGATTCCCAGCCACATTTTAACACAATAATAATAAAACAGTTGGCATTTTTTTGTTGTCATAAAACTAACATCAAGGCCATCAGCTAAAGGACTACTGCTGCTGATAATGTATTTAAAGCTCACTAGGCACTAATTGACTGAAACCGTCGATATTAATGGACTTCTAGAATGCTTTGATTCCAAATAGTGAGAAGCAAACCTGCTATAGCTGATATTTCAACATTTTTTAAATAACTAAACTAAACAATTGGCAAGCAGAGACAGTGACTCATAATACAGTCAAATACGATCTGGTTCTTAATCTGAGAAGGAATTGATCACAGCTGACAGGCTCCATATCTGATTCCTGCCTCTACTCAAGTTAAGACTGTTAGTCCCTACAGGGAGTCACACATGCAGTGGGCTAAGACACCTCTTTTAATATAGTTTGACATGAATGCTGCAGTAAAACAACCACTAGTATCCTGTTTCTCTCAGGTCGCTGGAACTGAACACCATAATTAATTATTAAAACCATAACAGTGCACTTTGGACATAATCAGAACAAGTATTGGTCATCAATGCTGAACATTTCTTTTAACATATTTTCAAGACTTTCTAAATCATTTTTCAAGCATTGTAAGTTGTCTAAATAACTTTCCATACTTTCCAATCCTGTTAGGAGCCCCGTCTTTCCTCAGCCAACACCGAATACCAGGAATGTATATTTTCCAATTTTGGTTTGAAACTAGGTCTGATTTGCGACTGTGATACCTGATTAGACGTGGGGATCTTAAAGATGAGTGTCTGTGAACATGGTTTGCTCCCTTTTCCCAGATGTTAAGGCCTTGATGGCGTCCACAAACTCATCTTCCTCCACGTACTGAAAGAGAACGCATGAGATCACAATTAGGTCTTGAGTAGTCTAAAAAGCCATCAGCATTAAAGGTTTGGATATGTCTTTTGGTTTCTTTTCACAGTAACAGTTGGAGTCTTGTATTTTACTCGAACGGCAGTTTCCCACAAATGATTTCTCAGAACCTAAATTCATTCTTTACCTCAGAGTAAATGCAGCTGGTATTCCTGATAGAGCTGTTACTATAAAACAAAGTCTCACATAATTTAACATAAACATATTTCCATCCTCACCAGTCCAGAGTCATGTCCCAGTGGGTTGTCCCAGCTTCCTTCCTCCATCATTAGTGACTTCCTGTCAATCAGCTGACTGACGCTGCGGTGCAGGGAATGCTGGGAGTAGGCCTGGCTGAGGTCTGTTTGGCTGGGGACCCTCAGGACAGACATGGGGCTGAACCGTGAGCTGCTACCGACGATCTTAGTGTCTGTCAGACCCTGAAAAATAGATTTATTTTTTGTCAGATGGTGATTTAAAAGAGCATTATTACAAATGATATACTTCATATTACTGCAAACCATTTTCCCATGCGTGCTGTAGTTTTCAATTTAAATGATTTTCATATTTTACTGAAATAAATGGAAACCAATGGCAGCAAGGAACAAACTGCAGTGCAATCTGAAGTAGTATTGTAACAGTGTAAGTTATACATAATCATATCTTTGGTATTATTGTTATACATCAACTAACTCTAGGAAGAAGTGAGGTAAATATATGTATGATTATGTTGCCTATCAACTGGAAACATTGATTTGAAATTCAAATCATTTTTCACACTTAAATATTATATTTGATTTATCGTTTGAATTAAAGTGTTTATCAGCTGTCATTGTCATACCATGAACAATCAACAGGGGGCAGTACTCAGCAAGGATTGGCCCTTTGGACCACATAGAGAGGGACTGAGTACAAGTATAAACTGGCTTCATGGTTGCTGCTGTAAACTTTGGATATATCAGAAGATTCTATTTGTTGCACATACAAAATCAACACTGTATTTAAGGACAAACCGACAGACTGTACGACATATCTTACCTTTATGATAATTAATCTTATCACACACACACACACACACACACACACACACACACACACACACACACACACACACACACACACACACACACACACACACACACACACACACACACACACACACACACACACACACACACACACACAAAGCATGCATTCACAAACAAAACAGACATGCGTAGAAAAGCACCCACACAAATTCACGATCCCATACCTCAGTGTACACAGTGAAGCTTTTAAGTATAACGTTGCTGATCTCAACACAGTCTGCTACAGTGTCAAACTGCAGGGGGACAATAAAATAAACATTTAGGGTTTTGACGGTAAATATAGAAAACAGTCTTACTGTGGGACGGTGGGGGAGCAGCACAGAGTGATGTTTAGAGCACAACTCAGGACAGGGCCTCTGTGAGAGAGAGAGAGGAAGAGAGACAGAGAGAGAGACGGAGAGAGATAGAAACAGAGAGAGACAGAGATAGGAAGAGAGAGAGACAGACAGAGAAGGGGGGGAGAGAGAGGAAGAGAGAGAGACAGAGAGAGGAAGAGAGAGAGACAGACAGAGAAGGGGGAGAGAGAGGAAGAGAGGGAGAGGAAAAGGAAGATACAAAGACAGAGAGAGAGAGAGAGAGAGAGAGAGAGAGAGAGAGAGAGAGAGAGACAGAGAGAGAAAGAGAAAGAGAGAGAAGAAAGGAGGAGAGACAGAAAAGACATACAGTATATAAAAGAAAAAATGATTTTTTTGAAAAATATGTGGGAGAAAATTAAATAGAGGAGTAGTAAGACTGGAATGGAAGGAGGTAAAAGGAAAATGTTTGAAAGTAAATGAATAAAGCAATGAATCAACCAGTGGATAAAGGTGTTATTGGTAGTTATTGGTAAAGAGTGATCCCGGAGATATACGGGGATGATGTCTCTACTTAGAACAAACTCAAATATATTGGATAAAATGTTCCCATATCTAAAATGCTTTTTTCACCGGCATAATAAACCAGCTGTATAAACCTCTTTCAGGGTTGGATTTATGTAAAAACATCAAACAAATGAAAACCTTAGTTTCAGGGTTTTTTACTGCTATGTTTATGTTACACAACTCCTTGTGTAGGAAAGATTTAACAAGGGCATACAAGCATGTAAAAATACTGGTAAAACTGAACCAGTCCACTCCCTGGTATCACAGAACCTCATCTCTATTCAAAGAGCAGCGTTCCAGTAACAGTTGTTGCAGCCCCCTCTGGTGGAGCAACAATTAAGACACAGCTGCTCTTGCAAAGACATGCTTTTCAAAAATGTGTACAATATGCAGAAAAAAAGTGTTTTGATTGAGTTACCTAACGAGTTCAAGAAATCAAACATAAATACTTGTGTCTCGTTTCCCCCTCTGTTTTACCTCCCCTAGCTTTTCTTCTGCTTTTACCTCTTTGTAAACCCGACTACCTCTCTCTGTCTCTCTTACAGCAATCTGCCCTTTCAATCATCTCGCTGTACGAGTGCCTTGATTCTCTGCTCCTCTCACCATGTACGTCTCTCCCGCAGCCTTCTGGGTCTTCTGCAGCATGACCAGCGGGGGGCGCTCTCTGGCTGATGGATTCTTCCTCAGGGCTCTAAAGGGGAGAAAAACACCCTTTTGTTCTCGTTCTTCTTTGGATTAAGCAGTTTTTTACAGAGTGTGTGTTGCGCTTTGTAAAGACAAGTTATGCTCAGTTTGATGCCTTAGTGCAGTTAAATATTACCCAGTGCAGAGAAACTGAGAGGAAGAACTTCTATTCTATTGGATTTATGCCGTAAAGCTTTTCCACGCTGCATATAGCATTAGAATACCTTTGTAGTACTAGGCCCAACAGTATTGCTAGCAGAAATAGACCAAGCAGGGCTAACAACAAGATGAACCACAGCTCAGAGTAAACCGGCGTTGCTGACATGCTGATGCCCTCTTTACCCATGTCTTCAGGCTCAGGAGGACCTGCAGAAAAAGATTAACAAGTTATGAGTTTAACTATATGATTCATTCCATGTACTGTTTGTGTATTTATTGTATTCATTTTGAATTACCTTACTCTGCCTATGTATTATACTGTATATGACTTGACAACATTTTTAACAAAACATAATGGCAATAAAGTTTCACTTAATTAAAATGTGGAAGAGGATGTGAGGGACAGATAAAAACAGATTCCTTAGTCGCTGAGGAAAATCCAGATTCAGGTCCGATTTTACCTGAGGACCGATTCCAGCAATGTGTGTGTGTGTGTGTGTGCGTGTGCGTGTACGTTACCTAGGCCTGTTGCAGGGCTATATCTGATGGTGGGAGTACTGGCGCTGCCACTGTTTGTGGTACAAGTCACCTGAAATGACAGAGCTAAGGGAAGAGCGAGAGAGAGAAAAAAAGCGCGTATCAACCTATGTTCCCACCTGGTATAAATGTGTAAGTAGATATGTATATGTGTGTGTGTTCTCACTTTTCTGTGAGGTGCGTGGAATATGGAGATAGCTATAGAAACCAGTATAGACCCTCAGCTGGCTCTCTGTCACACTAAACTCCTTCAGGTACCCATTGAGGGAGAAGGACCCCGTCCAGTCCAGCCAAATAACTGTCAGGTTGCTGTCCACCGGGAAAGGAGACACATACTGTGGGGCTGGAGGGAGAGAGAGAAACTTTGGTTGTGTGGTTATGTGTCTTAAGACGGCTTGGCTGGGAGAGTTGAGGGATTGGACACATGTGTTACCTTCACTGAGAGTTGTAACAGTAGTCCAGTTGGAGGCAGTGCTGCCCATGTTGTTGAAGCAGGCAGCTCTCAGCTGATAGGTGGAGTATGGCTGGAGACCTGCACAGATTAGCACAAAATACATAACACAGACAACAACACTATGCCAGTACCTCTCTAAATCTTTTAATTAGCGGTTATCCTTCTTTGAAGATGGCTTGCAGTCTATTTCAGTTTAGCTCAATTATTCTTATTTACATCTGTCACCTGCCTCCTTGTCACGGCTTGCTTAAGACTTTATTGATCTCCAAATGTTTTATTATCAATTGGTCACTCATTACTGGGAGTTTTAACTGCTTTTACACTTATATATATTATTATGGTCATTGTTCCTCTTTCTTGTTCCAGTTTTGGTACTGATGCAAATATAACTTTTCCTGTAATACGTGCCAGTACAACTTAGTGTTATGTATTTTAAAAACATCTTGACTTGACATAACCACGGAGTGACCTGTCACATTGTAGCTCCTCCTTTTGCCAAAGAAAGAGATTTCTATTGGCCCTTCAATGCAAGGGAGGGGTACAGGCTGGGGAGGCTGCGGGCAAGGTGATCTGAGATGTAGTTCACAGCTGGAAACAGAGAGAAAGAAAGAGAGGAGGGAAGTGAGCGAGAGTGAAATTATGGTATGTGTGTCTGCTCATGCCTTCTGTCACACTCATTCATGTAATCTGACTGCTAACAGTTTTTTGTTAACTTCAGTATTTTGAAAATACATTGAACAATGTGCACTTTATGTGTTTTCTACCGACCTCTCAATAACTCCATTAGGTGCCAGAGGCTCGTCCCATTCCAGCTGCACAGAGCGGGAGGTCAGGGTGAGGGGGCGAGGAGGAGGCTGCTGGGCCGGGGGGGCTGCCAGGGTGTGGAGCTCACTCAGTGGACCCTGGCTGCAGCACTGTCAAATGTTCAAAACAGACTGTTCACAAATTTGTAGTATTTCTGAGTGAACGAGTACTGTGTCGTCTCAGAATTCATAGAATAACTATAAACACAATATATAAACATTCAGCTCAGGGAGTTGTTTTGCAATCAAAAGAGTAACACTAGTACCTCTGTTCAAGGATTTTACTGTAAGAATATCACAATAATCTAAGGCAAGCAGGAAAAAACTAAAGTGAAACTACTAATGCAACATGGTGACTGTAACAATCTCATGTAATTTGGCCTGCCAAACAATACAATCTCCAGATCAGTGATGGTACAACTGGTGAATATCTTTTCCTTACAAAAGACTAATTCAAAGCAAAGCTAAGTAGATTATCCTCCAATCAATTCACTGTATCTATAAATCTGTCACACCAGACTGAATCTGTGATCTCACTTTCATGACAAAGTGTAGCTGTTATGTACATATTCATGTTACTATTACCTGGTAACAGGTGCAGGCCTCTACTCCTACCCAATACTGAGTGTAAGGACGTAAACCATGGAGTGTCTGCTGATGGGATGTACCCTCTGAGAGCTACAGGAAGGGGAAAGAAAGAGGGTGAGATATGTTTATATTTTGGGTAGTCATATAAGTGAAAAGCAAATATTGGGTCAGGATGAAGAATTCAAAATAGGAGAGAGAGGAGGGAATACGTGTGAGTGATCACAGAAAAGGGTAGAAAAAGAGGGCTGGAGAGAAAAGAAATCCAACTGAGGAACTCAAGTTCTTACGAGGGGAATGTTAAATGCAGTATTATACTTTACCAGAGTGTGGTTGTTGTGGTTCACTGAGAACACTCTGTAAAGGCTAACAATGCCATTGGGTCGGGCTGGAGGATTGATGTTCACGAGTGCTGAGGTTGCTGAAACACGCAGGAAAATAGGTGGGCCTACACCCTCAGGCGGGGCAGGTCCTGTTCGCCCATTGACCCACGGACTGGCAGAACGACCGGCCGAATTCACTGCCCACACCTGTCGGACAAAACCACATATAAGTCAATAAAATCATGAAATTCAATTCACATGTATAATTGACGGTCAATCATAGAGGGACATCTGAGACAAAGTGAGAGCCAGACAACTTTTTTCTCCAGTCATTGGGATTTTAGATGCATTTTATTAACTCTTAATTACCCAGTATCCACCACACCACCAGAAGGATATAAGTCAATGCATTGGACCATCCATCAAAACTACCATCGGCAGTGAGAGCAAAACCTTTTCAACATGCAACCCAACACCAACATATCTGCATGACAATTACTTTTCACCTTCATCAAGGAGTTATTCACACACACACGCACACGCACACACACACACACACACACACACACACTAATCTTATTTGTGTGCTTGTGTTGGGTATAATTAGAGGGTGTACACAGCACAGGGTCAGGCAGGGTGGAGATTTGCATGTGTAAGTCATCTGTAGCCTGTCAGAAGTAGTGCAGAAGGCAGATGGATGGGTCTGAGCTTTACTGGTGAAAGTGTCTATGTGTGTGTGTGTCTGTGTGTGTGTGTGTGTTGTTTGTAGCTGTGATGACGAGTTTTGTGCGTGTATGCTTGTGCATGCAAGTGTGTTAAGAGTTGAATTAACCTCAATAATAGTCAATTAGGCCGTGATCAATCAGACTGATTGATCTAAGTGACAGCACAGATGGACTGAGATGGGAGAGGGGAAGGAAGAATGGAAGATGGAGAGACTGGGAATGGGGAGGAGGAGGAGGAGGACAGGAGGAAGGGTGGATAAAGCACAAAGAGAGGAAGCAGGAGAGATTTTGAGCTTGATTTTGTGGCTCCAAACGTACCTGGTTGGATATAGTGATCGGTTTAGTTCTGGAGATAAGATTGTTTTTTTCTTAGTAGGAGTTGCATCATTGTGTGCATGCAAATGCATCCAGATATGAGGGCGGCAACTTTTATAGTCACTTATTAAAATCACATCATACAAACACAACATTTTAGTGTGATCCATTAAACTCAAAAAGGGAAAGACACATCTGTCCTTGAATGCGTTTTAGGGGTAATGTGTATTATTTTTTCGTGACTCGACTGGTTTCCTACCTGGACTCGCCCACTGGCCCATCAAACTGTCTGTTGCTTTTAAAGGGGATGAGAGGATCTGATGTGATTGGTCATTGTTGTGGCCCACACCAACTCGACCAGCGCATGCTGCACTTCTCCTGCTTCCCTGCTCCATTCTCTTCTTACTTGTGACACATATTTGTGCTGCACCTTGTTTGTGTTTCAACCCAAAATCTCAATGAAATTACCAACTGGTTCATTAGTGGTGCATTCAGACTGACAGCAACCTTTGAGCAAAAACACTGCAAAGGTCTGCATTGATGTAGGTTGTGTTGGCTATAGGGTGCTATTAGGAAGAAGAAATACGTGAAGTCCTGTTTGAAGGGTTACCAGCCATACACAAAGACGACACACTGCATTTATTCTTCTTTGAGGCAGGATTTTAAAACTCTATAGACTTATTATAACTGTAATAGCAAAGTTCATCCAATCTTAAAAACACATGTTGCAAGGTGTTCTACCTGGTATTAATGATGACTGTATGTCACTTGCAGAGTGCAGGAGAGCTCAAAAGGTGAAGTTCAGGAAAAAGGATTTTTCTGAGATCAACAAGCTTGGATAATAATCAAATGTAGTTATACAGAAAATTGAGACTGCAACTTGACCTCAGCTGAGAGCATTTTTGATATACTATGTTACAACATTTTCACAACACTAATGAAGTAGAACTCTTCTCTGAAAATAATATTCTAAAAGAATAAAAAAAGAGATAGAATGACAAATTGAATTTATATAGCTTCTAAATAACAGTTTTTATTTCTTCTGAATGTGTCTGTATGTTAGCATGTTATGTAATTATGCCAACACTGTCTTGATTGTACCTTTAATTGTAACATTGATAACTTGGGATTAACAAGCTATTTCTGCATTGTAATCACATTTGCAGCCTGATATTAATGCGACGGAAAACGTAGAAAGGACACAACATGTCTGGTTAAAAAGCCTGAAAGAAAAAGGTGAAAGAAAAAGTTTTCTGTTACATGTGTAGTTTCAACTCAGGAACTGTGGCTTGACTTGTTGCTGCAAAGATTTTCCAATTACATTTGCTCCTGCCTTCACATAACATTATAACTGCAGCAATAAAATATATCTACCCAGCAACAACCATGTTCTTCCCCTAGCAGCAACACAGTTAAAGCCTCAACGTGACGCAAAGCTTTTGGGCTTGATTAAGAACTTTGTGCCACATCGACAAAACGAAGAGAAAAAGTTCAAAACTAAAGTCAGTCCAGATCACCTTGCCCTTGATCCACTGCTAAAAGGTAGAACTCATCTCGTCCTTATATCATCTACAGACTTTTTACTGCTTTCTCTCGTCTCTTGTCCTCTCTCCTCCTATTGGGCCGTGGTTTGGCTTATTAGACACAAAATAAAAATATACCCCGTTAGCTGCCATGGCAGCAAATGTGCCGCCATGGCAACAAACGACTTCAGGAAGCTACCAGCGAGTATTTGAGGATTTTTATTGGACGGTCGGACTGCGGACTTAATTCAAGCGCTCCAATAGGCCAACGGAGCTACTTGGCGGGTGCATCTACTTGGGGTGAAGGGGGTAAGTTGTGTGAAAGTGGGCAGTAATTAAAACCAAGCATAAAGCTGTCAATAGGAGCTTATGACCCAGTGTAATTAGCCTAATATGATTTCTCTCTCTGCACTGTGGTGTGCTAAACTGAACTGACTTATCGTCCTTGTGTACGCCTGAAACACAGACAGAAAGGATGAGAGTCAGATAGGTACATAGAGAGATTAACAGCTAAATAAAAATAAAGCAAGGGAGATAGAAAGACAGACATGTGGGTAGATAAAAGGATTGACTAAAAGATTGGTAGATCGACAGGCAGAAAATATAGCTTATTGTTGAAGATTGAGAGGAATGACAAAAATGTATACAGTATCTTTGCTTCTCTGTCTGTGACACTCACATTTGTTTACATGCACACAGAAACAAACACACAGAGTACTACTGTGTGCACGGACATCACACACATACCACCACCTTGTCCACGTACCCCACTGATAAATCCTCAGGGGACGTGTAGCGGTCACCATTAAAAGGTCTTTCCAATACAAGCTCTGTTACCAAGGGGGCTAACAGTTAATTCGATTGGCTGGCTGGTAATCAGGAAGTGGGGTGCTCTGAGGGCCCAGTGATTAATGGCTCTGTTGCCCGCTCGTCATCTCCCAAAGCTCCTCCCTCCCTCCCTCCTCCTGTCATAAATTAGGGCCTCGTAAATAAAGACGGCACCACAATCAGGCAAACTCAATCAATTACACAGGTTCTCTGGCCTCAGCTCGTACATCTGACAGGCAGGAATGCTAATGTTATTGTTGCTTCCAAAGGGCTAGCCTGTCAATTAGTGTGCTGCACAACAGCATGAATATGGACCCCACCATTTAACACCTGTCGGATTACCTGGCTGTGCGTGGATGTCTGTGTATGCTGGAGTGTATGGATAGACCGTATCAGTCGAGGTGTGTGCGCGATATCTGTGTCTGTGTGCGTGACTGGACTTTTGGAGAACATTTCATTGTGAAAGAAGGCCACATCCTCTGATGATCACAACAGGTCTAGACTCAAAAGGAAGTTCACAGATCACAATAAAACATTTAACTCTGTTTCTACATTCACTGCAGAGAACAAGACGTTTTTATAAATCTGTATATACAGGACCCATTAGGACTTTTGCTGTTAATTATTATTTTCAGTTGCCCTTCAGGTTTAGGATTTAATCCTATTTTCTTGAAGAAATACATCTTTTCTACTTGTTTTTCAAGATAAATAATGTCTGTAAAACATTGATTTATCCTGTTTAATACAAATAAGAAAGGCAGTTAAATACCTCAAGGTTGCATCATAAAATCCAGGTCAAGTTTGAGTTTTTAGTGACTACACAAGGACTGGTTCCCATTTCCTCTCAGATCTGGATAAATATTAGTTCAGTCAGTTGAAGTTTACCAAGACTAACCAGTTAGCATTTGTGTTATACTCAAAACAAAACAACACACACACACAAACACATTTAAATGCACAAAGCATTGTACCTGGTACTGGTACACAGTATACGGCTTGAGTGCTTCATCTTTGCAAGTAGTAGAGATATTCCTGTAAACAAGTGTTGCTGCATCACGTCTGTGGATATCAGTGGTATGGTCCAGTCTGCGGTACACCTCGTAACGGAGGACTCTACCATTGGGCTCAGCTGGAGGGGACCAGGTGAGCAGAAAGGTGGTCTGCAGGCCTGTGTGCGTGTCAGGCTGAAGGTCTAACAGTGGCGCTGTTTGTCCAGCAGGGGGAGCGTCCAGAGTGAGTACGGATGCCCAGTCACTGGAGGAGCAGCCCAGCGCAGTGCATGCCTCCACCCTCACTTCATACCTACACACACATATTAGCACATGTTTTTAAATGCAATCATTAGTGAGGTTTGTGTATTGTGTAAGAGACCATTGTGGGGAAAGAACACAAGATACTTTTGACCATGGATACCAGTGTACTGCGAGTACAGTTTACACAAGACTTAAATCTGATAAAACTCCACTGACAATCAGCTAAGAACCTTGCAAATCAGCAACTATTCTAGTGTTAGTTTTTGGGATGTCCAGAAAGTCCACCATATTTTTCCCAGTTTCAAACCATCAAAGACAGAATTACAGTCCAGTGGAGCAGTGGTCCAATCAAAAATCACGCAATTAACATGTTTGAAATGTCTGTCTGCACTGTATGTCAATTGAGCCACACCAGACTACAACAAGACAACCAACATCACGAGGTAACTACTTTGGAAGATGATAAAGAGGAGTGAGGGAGAGAAATACAGAGAGAGGGTGATGAAGATTAGTTGAATGGATAGTAGAAGGTCATCAGAGAGAGGGGGAGCGATCTTTAGATGATAAGGCTGATCTGAGCTTTTATCATCTGAATCTTATCAACACATACACACGCCCACACATAAACAGCCACACCTTCAAGCACACATGTACACACATGAATAGACACACACAACAGCACATGCATATGCACCCTCACACACAGACATAGAGCAATATATAGTCTTTGGTCTACACTCCTGTCTTTTTCTGAGAGAGTTAGATGCATGGCCACGGCATCAAAGTTGACCCCCTTTTACTTTTTTCTGACCATCTGTCTCCATTTCTTGCTTTAAACCACCACAGTCTTAAAGATGTCATTTTTTACAGCTTGTTGAGAGTTTTTTTTATTTTTACCAAATTAAGATATTTGCATCTTGACACGTGCATTAGTATCCTAATTTATTTCAAATAGCTCAGAAATACAGCATTTGACTTGTAGGTGTAACTATATCCTGACAGAAGACTTTATTGGGCAAAACAGCAGAGTACAAACTGCACAGTGATGTTGTGCATTTTTTAATCCTTGTAAGATTACTTTTTCATGTGGAAGTAAATTATACAAGCCAGTGAAAGAACATACAAATTGTTTTTGAGTTAGATCAGTAATGAAATGAGTCATTCCTCTGGAATTTGGAAAATGTATAATACCATTCTGATTTTACCCTCTTTCCGTCTCTACCCTCTTTTTCTGCCCTTTTAAAACTAAATAAACATTTACACCAGTTTAGATAGGTTCAATTAAAGTTCAATCATTTTAAATTATATGTTAAATTTAGGGCAATTAATCTGTCGATTATTTTCTTGATTAATCGATAGTTGTTTGGTCTCTAAATCTAATCTCAGAAAATGGTGAAAAATGACGACTAGTGTTTCCAAAAGCCCAATATGACATCTTCAAATGTCTTGTTTTGTGCACAACTCAAAGATATCAAATTTACTGTGACAGAGGAGTAAAGAAACCAGAAAATGTTCACATTTAAAAAGCTGGAATCAGAATTTCACCAGCTGTTTTGAAAGATGCATTGACTGATTTTTTTTTAAAGAAAATGAAGGTTATTAACTGAGTGAAATGAGAACGAGGTGAACCTAGTTCTGGTATTAACAGTACATCAATGCCTGGGTTGTGGTGGTTTGTAAAAAGTCTACCAGAGTGGGTTTTTTTGTTACCAAGAGATGGCACTCTGTTCCCTTCTTATCTGGTATTCCTCCCCGTATTTCCTTCATCACAGTATTTATTACACATTGAAATAGGAACATGTATTGTTTTTTTCTTGACCGTTTTAAGTAATGCAGTTTAATAAAAATGTAAAATCTTCAACCTTCAGCTTTTTAATAAAGAAAAAAACTACATATTCTTCCTACTTATACATGTACCATACATTTCATCCATAAACTGCTGCATAAAATTTAACTGTGGTGGAGATCTGCTTTGACTGACCTGTGGTAAGGAGCCAGCCCACGCAGAATGGTGTGTCGGTCAGAGAAGTCACCGTCCTCTGGAGTGAACACAGTGCTGGTGATTCGGAGTTGGACTGGATCTCTTTGATACACAGTGTAACTCACAATGTCTCCATTAGGACGGGCTGGAGTACTCCAATCTACTCTCAACTGTAAACACAAACAGCATAAAAAACTTTTAAACAACCATTTAGAGACAGTAGCAAGATAAACCTTTGTGATGTCATGATCCAGCTGTTACTTATTAGGACTGAATATATGGATGACTCACCTGGCTTGGTCCCAGAGGTGTCAGTGTGGGAAGACCGACACCTGAAGGAGCTGACGGGTGAGTCTTCGCTGTGGCTGCTGTGCTGCTCGCTGCCCCTTTGCTGTTGTTGGCTCTGACAACGTAGCTGTATTCTACACTTGGCAACAGTGTGAAGTCGTGGTAATGGGCCTCAGTGCCAACATAGATAACTTCGCCATCTCTGCGGAGTTCATAACCTGTGATGATGCCATTCGGGTGCTCCGGTGGTCTCCAGCTCACCTCCACTGACTCTGGGCCAGTGACCTTCAAGGGAAAGGTCAAAGGTCACATCAAACAGAGCTACAAGGAGCATTACACATTTTAAAACTCAACAAATCTCCCCAAAATAATATAAATGGTATAATAAAAATGATTCTACTGATTATCGAATAATTAGTGTTGATGAGGTTTTGCAAAGTTTTGCAAGAGGCTAAGTTCTATTGAATTATCTTGGATGAACGGCGAAATGTTTCACTGGAAGTCTAAGATAAACAAACACACCTTAAGAGTTGGAACGGGCAGGCCAGTGGGAGGAGCCTCCTCAGTCACTATGGACATTGTGGCGCTGGCGGTGCACCCACCGCTGGTACAAGCCAAAAGGACCAGATGATATGACGTGTGTGGCCGCAGATCTGACAACACTGTATTTAGTTCTCTCCCGCGATAAGTTTCTTCGTTGTTCAATTTCAGCACATATTCAGTCACCTCTCCATTCTGCATCAGCGGTTTACTCCAGGAAACGTTCAAACTATTGGATGTGATGCTGTCCGCTGTGGGAGCTTCCACTGTGGCAGGTGGAGCCTCTAGAGTAGTGATGTTTCTATAAAGGCTGGTTATGCATCCCTCAGACGTGCAGGCTATGATTGAGTAGCTGCAGAAAAGAATAGAAAAGAATGAAAAGGATAATCATCTCTATCAAGAGAGTTAGTTAATTTGAGAAAACACAATGGTGTGAGTAAAGGGAAGCAATACCTATATGTTGAAAATGGCAGGAGGTCTTCGTCCATGTAGCTGAGGACAATAGGGTCAAAACTAAATGAGAAACTGACATTGTTTCTCTGAATCCTGTAGGACTGAAGTATCCCGTTGGGCTCCAAAGGAGGGGTCCAAGACACAAACACCTCACTGGGCTGGCCTTGGAGGTGACTCACTTTTGGGGGAGCTAGACCATGAGGAGGGGCCTGTTTGGTTGTCACAGTTACCCAGGGGCTGTGGGTGTGTCCAGCGGGGTTGTGAGTCCGGACACTGAACTGGTACTGTGTCCAGGGACGCAGACCAGTCACTGTATACGAGACGGAGTCAGCATGTTGTGGGGATGATTCTCTGAACAGCACCTGTTGTGGATAATAAAGGTTGATGAGTTGTACTGTAGGAACACAATTCTTATTTGATGACCCCCATTGACATGGATAGAAGTGGCAGCTTGGTATTCAATCAGGATAATGACAAATGGTGAAACTGACAATGAACTTTAAAGTAACTGCCTGTAACTTCAGAGATGTTTTGTTTTACCTACCTTTCCGCTTTCATTATCCTCTTCTTTACTTCTTTCTCTCCCCTCTTCCTCCAAACTTCTCCCAATTAAGTAATACTCTCCAATTGGCCCGTTGGGCTGAGAGGGAGGGCCCCAGGTAAGTGCCACACGGTCTGGGCCAATGAAGAGAGGCCTGGGAGGGGGCTGGAAAGCAGGTGGAGCTGCTGCTGTGGTGACATGCTGGGATGGGGTGCGTGTGCAGCCTGCTAAGGTGCAAGCTTCAAGGATCAAAGTATACATGGTCCATGGCTCCAAACGACGAAACAGGAAGTTGCGCAACAGTCCACTGAATTCCAGGTTCCCCTCACTGTACAAGTTGTACATCTAGAAAGAAAGACATGGAAAGCAGGCAAGAGGAAAGAAGAGTATGCAGTGCAGTGGAAGAGGAGGAGAGAAAGAAAAGACTTTAGTATTGGTATCTATCCGCATCTCTGTCTTCTACTGTGTCTTCTCTTATGTGAGACTGATTTTATCTGAAGAGCTGTGTTTACACCTTGGTATGGGTTTTGTGTTTTTGTAGTGTGTATTGAATGTACCGTGATTATTCCATTTGGAGCACTTGGCTGATCCCAGATAAGCAGTAACGCCCTGCCCTGCTCTCTCTGCTCCGCTGTGAAGTTAGACAGGCCAGCCGGAGAAGCCTCCAGGGTCCTAATGGCAACCCATGGACTGGACACACTACCTGAGAGTTGCAAAATATCGAGTAGTAGTTCAGTGGTTAGTGCTGATATCATCTGCTCCTGATATTTTAAATGAGTTACCGATCATAATCAACCTACCTGCTTCGTTCACAGCTTCCACTCGTAGACTATACTGGCTGTACGGTTCCAGACCATAGACTGTCGCTTCTTGGACTGAACCCTGAGAGAGAAAGAGAGACACCAAGGTATGATTGTAGGGAGTCGTTGTAGGCAGGAGGAGATACGGGAGAGAAAAAAGGAACGACAAAGGAATGATTGGGCAAAAGTTAAAAAGGTGAATGAAAAAAGAGCGGAGATGGAGAAGGAAAGAGCAAAGTGAGTAGCATGTCACAGCAAGAGAAGTGAGCGAGTTAGTTCCACAAACAAATCCTGCATGAATAAAAACCCGTGCATTACTCATTAAAACGGGGAATGAAAAGGAACATTGAAACAATGGCGAGCTAAGATGACATGACATGGGAATTGTGATATCAACATTTCAACATACAGGCTCTGCCATGGTAAAGTAAGTAGACACCAGAGAAGTGGGAGAGACAGAAAGAGACTGGCAGGCAGACGGCCGTCCCTTGTGGGTGAATTCAAAGCTTCCCGATTGAGTGTTTATGTCACACATGCACCCTTTTATATCACACAGACGCAAACACACACACACACGCACACGCACACACACACACAGACACACAAAGACACAGGCGGAGTGAGTCTGCCAGTAGCTTTAGGCAGTGGGACCCAGCCCAACACCCTGGCAGACACAGGGGCAGTGTGTGTATGTGTGTGTCTGTGATACAGTGGGAACACCATTTACTAATTGATAAGAGACACACTGTTGTTTCAAAAGGCCCTGGCGTGCGATGACATGGTAGTCAGGGAGCACTAGGCTCCAGGACTGCCTGTTTGTTTATGACTGTGAGCTTTAAAGTCGCTATGAGAGTGATGTTTCTGTGTGTGTGTGTGTGTCTGTGTGAACATATTTGTTTGATTGCACAACATAGGAGGCTGTATTTTGTCATGTGTTGAGTCTGCAGTTTGAAAAAAAAAAAAAAAAAGTCTGTTCAGGATTGTATGCTTTCAGTTAAGCAACCATATGTAAAGAGATTAACTGGTAACCCACTTCAATGCAGCAGCAAGAGGATCAAAAAAGCTCCAATTCAAGCTGAATCAAATGAAAACCCTGACAAATCACCATAGCCTGGCACCAAGGATGAACTGTCTGAACAACAACCAGAATGCATGTATTCACTGTTTTCATGTCTGGGAGCCAACGTGTTTTTCATCCACAGTAAAATAGGATTAATAAGCCCCTAGACACCTAGACACAAGCTAAATCCTCCTGCAAATCACTGCACTTCTCAGTAGAGAGAGAGAGAAAGAGAGAAAGAGAGAGAGAGAGAGAGAGAGAGAGAGAGACACACAGGGATGGAGAGAGATAGAAAGAGAAGGAGGCGGTAGAAGTAAGAAATAAAGGTCGAAAGAAAAAAGAGATCGGAATGAAATGAAGTATACATAAGTAAGGCGATGTAGGACAGACAATTAGAAAAGAGGGATACAAAAAGAGAAAGAGGTGAGTAAGTTAATAACTGATGAGGGAAATAAAAAAAGGGAAGCAGGAGGAGGGGGGAGTGTGAGAAAGTCTACGACAGAGAGATTGAGTGAATTGGTAAAAAAAAAAAGCTGGAAGAAAGCTAAAGTGGGAGAGAAAAAAAAGATAGATGTGGCAAAAGGGAGAGACAGATTAAGTGAGCGAGAATGAGAGATCTCTCTACCTTAAAAGCCAGTGAAATATGTGAGGCATGTGGCCTATAAAGCGGTTAACATATGCACATTGTCAATAGCAGCATCTGGCGCTGGCAGCTTTTATAGGAGCATGGAGACTCTGCTTCAGGCCTCTAGATGGCAATACATTCAAACACTTTATCACTGAAACACACCACATTAACGGCCTTCTAACACTCACTCAACACACACACACACACACACACACACACACACACACACACACACACACACGCACTCAACAATCAAGCGCTATGAAATTCACCACCTCAGCCTTTTAAGAGCACACAAACACACACATACAGATCCGCAGACAGGCAGTAATCAAATGGTGCAACACTAAAACACACTCCTATTACATTACATTAACAGCTTCCTCAATAACCATTTCTCTCTCATACATACACGTGTAAAGAAACACACAAAATACTTTCACAGTATCTTATAACGCACATAGGAATATGTAGCCAAACATGCACACAAAACTAGAGAAAATTACATGACTAACAGAATTATGAAGAAGGTAAATTTAATATCCAATAATCCACTGCTGTGAAGGTAAACAGGAGTATAGAAAATAGAGAAAAAGACCACACAGTTGGAATACAATTTCCCAACCTTATATTTGTACTTTATGTATACTATAGAGCAACTGACCTTGATGTGTGTAATATTAAACAGTCATAGCTATTAAATGGCTGTTTCATTTTGGATGTTTCAGCACCAACTTTGGGGATAGAGCTATATTGCAATTTAGCAGTAGGTATTTATGGTGTCCCTGTAATAAATAGACCTGGTTCTAGTGAAGGATTTTACATTTCTAATGCGGCATCAGCAAAATGATAGCTGTAATGATTAACCAAGACTGTAGCAGCAAAAACAGCTTTTGATAAATGGTTGAGTTTCTGTTTTGGAAAAATGGCAAACCTATGAAGACCACATGAATAGCTACAATGTAAAATATGAAAGCGAAAGGTTCTCGTCAACCTAAAGTCAGTGAACATGTGTGTGGATGATCAAAGTAACTAGTTAATCATGCCAAATGCAAAAGAACAGAGAGGGAGCAAGAAGTCAAGAGAGAGAGAGAGAGATGAGGGAGGGTTCAGAGAGATTTGAACAGATGTAAAGGAAAGAAAGTGTAAACAAGACAGAGGGAGAAAAATGGAGACAATGATGGGGAACGAAGAGAAGAGACAGGGAGAGGTGTCACTAATTTATACATTAAAGAGCCCTCAGATCTTACATGGTTCAACACAACTTAGCATCGAGGGAAAGCAATTTATTCAATCTTTTAGTTCCTCATTCGGTCTTCTCTTTGGTGTGTGAGCTGAGCTAAAGCAGGGGTCCTCTGGAAAGTGTGTGTGCTTCTGCACGTGTAGCCTATGTAAAAGGGTCAGTGTGCATGTGTGCTCCTTGTGCAAATATATCCGTGTTTATTTGTGTGCATTTGCATGTATCCTAACAAGCCCACATCTGCATGCATCTTTTTTTGTACCCGTGTGTCACTAGCAAGTGCACAGCTGTGTGTGTGTGTGTGTGTGTGTGTGATATTCAGGTGGAGAGGCATGGTGCGGCCGGGGGGACAGTGTGTGATACTCATTAAGAATAACCATGTGTATTTGTCAAAAGAATTATGCTGATTATCTCACAAAGGCCCCAGCACTGGGCCCCGCAGAGAGACAGAGACAGAGAGACGGACCAACATTAGCATATGGCTACACACATGCATGCACACACACACACACACACACACACACACACACACACGCTCTCTCTCTCTCTTTGTCTCTCACACACACAGACGCACAGGTAAAAGTAAAGAGTGCCTAAGAACATACATGAAAGAACCATGCCTAATGATAGGTGATTGGGGTCCGCTTGGTCTGCCATCGGGATGTTTCTGTTCACGGGCCTTCCCTGGCCTCTCTGCTCTGTCATATTAAGTCTTGGAGAGATAATAAAACACCCTGCTGTTTCACCTTCTTTATGTGCCTCAGTTCTTTCAGTGTGTGGTCAAACATGCCATGATCAGAAAAGCTCCAATTCAAGTCAATTCAGCTCAATTCAAATCAATTCAATTCAGGTCTTTACTCCAGTCTATTAGCACAAGCTGTGCCCTGACCAGCCCTGCGAGAGCAGTAATTGTTTTCGAAGGTTTCTGAGGTGAGCCAGTACACCACACGCTGCTCTCTTGCGCCCCATGCCAAGCTCTCAAGCCAAGTTTGTGTGTGTGTGTGTGTGTGTACGTATTTATGTGTGCATGCCTAATTCAATGCTGCTGGAACAACTGCCCTATGTCTGTTTGCAAATGCCCTGCGTGGGTGTCCCTGCTAGTCAGTGTGCCTTAGACAAACCCTGACGATCGTGCGACACGTACACACACATACAGAAGCACACTCACAGACACACAGAGTGCCATTAGGCATGTGTTTTGTCTGTGGCCAGCACAGACTTAGAGAGAGACTGCAGGGGTCTGGAACAGGCAAGCCCACTTCACACCGACAGCCATGATTGTTTTTGGCGGCTCTAGACCCCAGGAACAGCATATTTGGTGTGTAGATATGCATACGTGTGTGTGTGTGTGTGTGTGAGAGAGAGAGAGAGAGATGTAGCTAAAGACCACTGGACAGTAGTAATGGAACACTGTGCTTAAAATCCACAGATATCTCCTAAAATTGAAATGAGCGAGAATGTATTTGTCTATGCATCCAAGATTTGTTTTATTTATTTATCTATTTTTTATTTAAAAAATAGGCGGAAGAGATGGGGAATCAAACTGAAGTAAAACTAAGCTGAACTGAAGTCACATTTAATGCAGTGAAGACTTCTCACTAAACCCCTTTGACTTGCATTATCCTGGAGGCCAATCTGTACTGCATACACCAGTAACTAAAGGTTTACATGTATGAAAGAGAAACAAAAACACAACAGCCTCCTCCAGACTACAGTCAAAAGTAAAGACCACTTCCAAAACAAACACTTGACAAGGATTCAGATACACATTTTCACTTACACACACACACGTCTTCAGTCACCACAAATATATAAAACAATTTTTTGCCCCTTTTCTCTTATAAGCACTCACACTCAGCATTTCTCTAAAGTGATGACCATCACATCGCAGTTGCTCCACTAAACACCCATTAAGACAAGTGGAGAGCACTACACTGGATGGTGTGGCCTCTTCACAGACAGACACACAATAACACACAACCTGTCATTACTGAGAGAGAGAGAGCGAGAGAGAGCACAATGAGAGAGGGAGGAAGAGGAAGTAGGAGAATATAAACTGAAAAAAAATCACTTGAGAGAGGGAGACAGATGAAGAGGGAATGGAGGGGGGTAAATATGGATAAGAATAATATAAAAACTGTAATTTGTGACAGAGGTATAGAAACCCCAGATGGAAATTTAGTAATGGAGGCAGAACTGAGCAGAAGGAGGAGTTGTGAATACGATGAGGAGACGGAGAGAAAGATTGCAGTGAGGTGAAGAGGGAGTGTTGCAGCCTGATTATTTGGCTGTTTATGCAGAATGCTAAGAGCCCTCCAATCAGAGTTGGAGACCTCGAACTAAGGGGTCTGATAGGCCGAGGGCCCAACGAACTCTGCATCCAAGTCTCCTTATTCTCTCCTCTAATCCTTCCTTCCTCTCTTCACCTATCTTCTCTCCTCTCAACCTCCTCATCCCTCTCACCCTCTGTGCACTCAACTCTGCATTGCTCTCCTGTCTCCACTCCTTTGTCTCCCTCATTTGCTAAAGGGTGTGACTGAGAGCAAGGGCAAAGCCTCGACGTTCCTATTTCTTAGACCACCCTCTGTCCTTAGCTCCGTCTCTTCGGTGGTTAAGCATCACAAAGAGGAAAACTGAAAGTAAAAGAGTGTGCAAAGCAACAAGTGAAGGAATAAAGCTGTTTCCCAATCTTGTTTCCAGGCAACAACACAACTTATTCTATTCACACAGTTAACCGAGCTAAAACATGTCAGTCTGATTGAAATACATACTGTAAAGTACTGATACCAAAATATTTCTATTATACTATATCCAGATCTTCATGATGCGAAAAAAAACTATGGTGGCTGAGAGAGGTCAATGGACTCAACTTAATAAAACACTTCTGCGAAATTCAGAAATGTGTTGCAAATATAGAAAACACAAGGTCTTCAGTCTTGTGTATTAAATGTTTGTTACTTCTGATTTAATTTGGCCAGGGCATTTCCATATCCCATTTAGCACATTGACTCTTTTTTGACAAATGCAAAAAACAACTCAAATTTTGCCGTTTACGCACAGCTTTTTTTAATGAGATACTTAAAAATGCACATAAAAGCGTGATTGGAAACACGGCTACTGATGAATTGAGTCAACAATGTTTATTTTAGTTTTAACATTCTGATTCCAATTGAATGGAGATGACTGCTATACAACCGCTAACTGGTTGATCACTTTTTGAGTCTCCGGTAGACCTGTGTTGAAGATAAATCTTAAAGGAATACTTTGGGAAATATGCTTTTTTGCTGAGAGTCTTGTTGCTAGTGTGAGGTTCCCAGGTATCAGTGTAGACCCAAGAAAGTCATTGGCAAAGAAATAGTCACTTCTGGTTTGTACGGATTAAACAAAGGATTTATAAAAGACTATTAAAGAACCAGGCTAGCAGTATCTCTTTGCTTCTCGTCTTTACCATAGCTAAGCTAAGCTAAGCTAACTAGCTGCAGCCTCATATCTATCCAACAGATTGCATCGATCTTCTCATCTAACGCTCAACAAGAAAGCAAATTAAGTATATTTCCCCAACTGTTGAAGTACTTCCTTACTTCAGGTTAGCTCACTTGTGTGTCAACCTGGAAACACGCCAGCTGAGCTATTCTCAGTCCTTTTGGTGATGCTCACATGAGTCACTCTGAAACACATACCAACATACAGTATTCCCAAACTCTGCATCTGTATTCATACTATGTGTTCAAACCCTATTTTTAACGCTGTTACTTGTTTGTCCAAATCTAATCATTCAACGCACCTGCAGACCATTCATGTCTAAGTACACACCACATATTCTGATAACATGTCCATACTTTTAAACATCTCCCAACTGCGCATGCCTAAATACACACATTCTGACAGGTGACACACAAACACAAACACACACACACACACACACACGTAATGAAACCTCATGTTGGCGTTGAGACACAGTTCGCCGGCTGGCCCTCGCTGTCCCGTGCTCTTAATGGTAAACTAACAGATTGTAAACATGCTGCTAGCTCTCTCTCTCTCCACTCTCTCTTTCTCTCCACCTCCTTCTCTCTATCCATCTCTCTTCTTTCACTTCCCTCTTACTCCTGTGTACTTCATGCTTCCTCCTCTATTCCCATCCCTTCTTTCCTTCTCCTCTCTCTCTCTCTCTCTCTCTCTCTCTCTCTCTCTTTCTTTCTTTTCCTGGGGTATTTTTTAAACAATGTGTCCTTCATGTACGGTTGGTTACGGGGTGTACAGAAGGACATCATTAGCGCTGGTGGTTAAGCTGTAATTTACACCATTACCGAGGTAGGGGCCATTTTTATTGCCTAGTAAATTTCAGCTCTGAAATATTTAGACCATATGGCTCAATTTGTGTAATAACCTTAATTTCCAAGCACCCTTCAGCTCCCTTCAGCGCCGGCTGTTGTTGGCGGATGGTGGAGTGGTGTGTGTACACATTCGTATGTGTGTGCACGGTTTGGGGTTGGAGCACGCACACACACGTTCACACACGCATACACGTACACAGAAACATGGACATGGCAAAAATGTTAACGCATACTCTGCACATAACCTCTTCCACACGCTCTCACTGATTCATTCATTCACACACACTTAAACATAAGCGTGCGCACACACACACACACACGTATGTACATGGCGGTAGCAGATTAATAGGGTGTCAGCTTGTGTTTGGGTGAGGGAGCGTCAGGCGTCGGCCAGATGGTTCTCAGGGATGATGACTGTCAGGGGTCCTGCTCTGATCAATGGGATGTATTAATACAGCACACGCGCATTGTTGCACAGACACACATGAACAGAAATATGCTATGCATGTGCAAAGGCACACATGCAACGATATTCAGACATATGTATCCACATAGAGTAACACACACACACACACACACACACACACACACACACAAATGTATGCACAAGGTCTAACTTCACCAGTGATCCCAAGGGCCACAGTGTAACATCTGGAAGAGCCAAGGGAGGGAGGAAAGGACAGAAGATTAAAAGAGGAGAGAGAGGGAGGTGGTAGGCAGGGAGACGCAGGAGGATTTAAAAAGTGGATCGAGGGAGAGAAGAGCAGCTACAGATGCAAGAGAGGAGAGAAAAGTGACTGGAGGAGGGAAACGAGGTGCAAAGGGTGTAAGGGAAAAGAAAGGAGATTGAGGAGTAAGGCGTAAAAGAAGGTTGTAAAAATGATGAGAGAAGGAAAAGAGGAGCTGAGGAAATTAAGGATGGGGTAGAAGGTGATGTAGGTAGAGGAATGGGAGGGTGCAGAGGAAATCAGGACGGAGACCAAAGAAGGAAGAGAATGAGGGGGGAGAAAATGAGAGATCAGGCAGAAAATGCAAAAGATCTGCAAGGAAGTAAAGACAAGAAAACAGACAAGAAAAAGAAAAAGAAGTGTGAAAGATGGAAGAGAGGAGAGGATCTAGAAGAGGCATGAGGTTAGGGCCGGTGCCTGAAACAAAGGTGGATGTTTAGCTGCCAACCGAAGACCTTGGACAGAATTTGGAAGGAGGTGAAAGAAAAAGAGAAGACAGTAAAGAGTGAACACCAAGAGGAAGATAATAATGAAGAGAATTATAAAGCAAAGGAAAAATAAGGGAACCATGATGCAAGACAAGGAACTTGACAGGGTTGTGTGAGTGACTAACATGTCTGTCGGAAAGGTGTAAAGCAGGGGTGTCAAACATACGGCCCGCCACGTCATTTTATGTGGCCCGCGAATCCGTCAGATTAAAAAATTAAAAAATTAAAAAAAATAATAATAATTTAAAGTTAGACTTGATAATAAAAATATTCCCATAGTCGAAATTATGAGATAGAAAGTCGAAGTTATGAGATACTTAAACACAGTCACAGAAGCAGCTCTTTGGCTGGTTACTCTACACTTGACATGGAAATGTATGTGAGTACATTGAAGACTACTTTAAACGTGGCTTTACAACAGATGAAACACTTCACGTGGGATTGTGCAAACGCACCCTTGAAATGATTTTAACCATTGAACAAAGTTATTGTAATAACTTGTCTTTGATATTTTCTTTAATAGTTTGATCTTTGATAGAGTAATGTGGGTTTCTTAACCCTAAATTAAAAGGATTTAAGTTATAATAACAGAAATGTGCTTAAATATAGTTTTACATTTATATAACTGCATGTACAATATTTTAACACTTGAATAAACAATAATCAAATGCAGAGACAGATATTTACCAATATGTTAGGAGTAGTTACATTTACACAGTCTTACATTTACAACCGGCCCTTTGTGGGCGACCGTGATGCTGATGTGGCCCAGAGTGAAAATGAGTTTGACACCCCTGGTGTAAAGCATGGAGTGTGAATCTGTGTGTGTGTGTGTGTGTGTGTGTGAGACTGTGTGTGCGCCAGGCAGCGCGTAGGGGTCTAGTGAGGCAGGCCGCCTGCGCTTCGTACCCTCATTCCGTCCGATTGCCATGACGACCCCATTAATCAGCCAAGCTGGCACAGAGCAGGGTTCCCAGCCCAGCCTGAGATCAATATACACACAATACACACATACCAAATGGACACAGACACACACACACACACACACAATACATCCACAAATACAAAAATTATGAGCAGAAAGAAACGAGTGGATTAGTGAACATTAAAGAGAGAAAAGGGTGAGGAAAGAGCATAGAAGAGAAAAGGAAAATAGAGTCAAAGTCACTTCTTCTCTCCTTAAAGTTGAAAAAATAAATATGTTCCTGTGAAAGAAGGAATCTACTATAGGACTTATTATTATTTCAAAAGTATAAATCAATGTTTTCAAAATGCCCTTTTAACTGATTGCTTGTTTATCTCTTAAACCTCACATTAACTCACCTTTTAAGTTTCAAAAACAATTCTTCAAGACAAGACACAAAAGCCTAAGAGGCTTGTCCTTTTCAAGTTTGCTCAGAACTTTGTTTCTTTGTGTATTCCTGAACAACCAAGCGCATGTGGTGAATGCACCTGCGTGACAAATGACCGCCACCAAAATAAGTCTATGCCATGTCAATGAGCCTCTCACACATACGCAAACTCACACACGCACACACAAACACAGAGTGTTCCATATCAATGAGAGGGTGAAAGGTCTCCATTTACATCTTGTATTAATTATGAGTGACAAGCCAAAGGTCACCGAGGGAGAAGAGGCCACTCGTATGGACAGAATATAGATCTATGCTTCTACCTCTGCTCCCTCCTTTCCCTATCTATCACTCTGTCTCGCCCCCCTCTTGTTCCTTCACTTGTCTTTTCATCCCCCTCCACACTCTCTTTTGGTCTCACTCATTATTGTTCCTCTTTTCTTTTATCTCTCTTGCTTTCTGTATTATCTGTATTGTTCTTTGTTCTACCAATCTATCGCTCTGTCTTTTGCTTTTGCCCATTTCTCTCAAGTGTGTGAATATTGATGAGTTTATCTCCATTCCCCTTTTTTGAGTGTCTCAACCTTTAGATCTTTATTTATCTCTTTCATGCACACACACACGCACACGCGCACACACACATACAGGTGTGTAGTAGTATGCAGAGAGGATGCTCGCCACTGTTGGCAAATATCCCATTGCAACTTTGGGTGAACTTAGCCTTATTGAGCTGCCATCTCATATTTAGACTAGATGACATCTGTTACCAGTACTATGTGTGCACGTACAGTACGTACATGAGTCTGTGTGTGCGTGTTTGTGTCTTTGGATTGAGAGGGCTTGCGTATTTGTTATTTCCTGTTTTGGAGAATCAGGCATAGCACTAACTTGTGGGTAGGTCCCTGGAGAATAGAAGGCCATGGGCAGTGTGTGTGTGTGTGTCTTTAGGCCCCTCACCGGCAAACAGATGGCACCAGCACCACAGGTAGAGTCCAAATTTCTTCACATGCATCACAAATGACAATAGACACACACACACACACACACACACACATATATATATATATATACTGTATATTATATTTATCGACCATATACATTGTGATCAAAGAGGAGACTGTCCTCACAGATAAATGCATCCATGCTCCCATCATCCAGCATTCCCTGTGCATGTGTGTGTATGTGTGGATTTACCTCAACAGTGAGAGCAGTAACAGCAGTTGAGTTGAGCGTTGGGTCCTGTTGGTGCTTCTTGTAAACCAGTTCATAATGGGAAATGAGACCGTTGGGCTGTCCCGGTTCCCTCCACTTCAGATGGGCTGAGTATGCACCTGTCAAAGTGCACAGCACGTGAGACTGTTATAGTGATTCAACACAAGAACATTTGAACCAAACCAGTTATCGTGTGAATTGGTGAACTCACCGGTGGGTGTGACAGTGGGAGAGGCCATATCTTGTGGTTCTGCCTGTAAGGTCTGAGCTAAAGCCCACTGGCTCAGAACTGAGCCTTTGGAGTTGTGGGAGCGAACCCTGTACTGCAGGAAGCTGAAGGGTCGCAGGCCAGGGCTTGCATCATAAAATTCAAGCGGCCCACTGGACCAGATAAAAACCAGCAGCTCCTCCTCTGTTCCTACTGGACGCCTATAACAGAATAAATACTTGGACCAGACATTCATGAAGCCATCTTCAATATAGTTTTGTACACTTTTTATACATCTAAATAATATAGTTAAAGTTATGTTAAATTGAAACCGCTTAAGTTGTTCTGAATATATGAAAAGCAGCACTTTAGATATGTTTGAATAAGTGATACAGTATCATTTTCCAAGCATTTTTGGGAAGCTTTGGCTACCAAAATACTGCACTATTTTTTTAAGTAAACTTTCTATTTGTACCTGTACTGAAAGTATATTGACATTTCAAATGTTGTGTATATTCAAAATATACTGCTTTGAATGAAATAAAAAAAAAAGTATTATTTTATCTGTTATCTAAAAGCATTTTAGTATACTTTAGTGCACTGAAAATAAGCACACTTATTTTGTGTGGAATTGAAATAAGAAATGTAACATCACGTCTCAAACATCATGTGTAAGTAAGTCCCTGGCTGATGCAAGCACACTGATGCCTTGGTAAGCCTCTTTGTCTGTGATTATGTGCGGTTTCAGGTGTGACTGTGAGAGAGAGATTTTTCTATTTTATCCAAGTCCCTGTCTGCCTGAGTCTGATCATGCCAGGTGTGTCAGTGTGTGTGTGCGCGTGTGTGTGTGCACACTGCTATGCTAATGTGTGTTTCCTGAGGACTTAAAGGGCTTAGTCTGGTCTGACCCTGCATACAGATCACACAGTCTTTGGTCAACAAGCAGACCACGACCTTCAGCATGCATTAATACATACTCGCAGATGCACACGCACACACACACGCACGCACACACACAAAGTACGTAGATTGGTAAGCAGACTTTTGCTTGAAGATACGTATATCCCTAAAACGTCTATGTTTTTCTGTATGTAAAGGTAACTATGTATATTGTATGTATGAACAGAGTGTATGATTAATGTATATGACTTCTGGTTCATAAGTGTTGTAGTGATAGACTGAGTAATGTGAGTTCATTATTACATTGGTTTGTATGAATAGGTTAGAATGTGAAAACAGCTTTTTGTATGGTGCAGTAGTTTCTTTGTCTGCTTGTCTATACTTCATGATCCACTTTCTCATAATCAAAGGAGACTTGCTCCTCCAGACAGACAGTCATATGACAATAAAACACATTGTATGTTCAACTATGGCTGTTCAACTAGGATTTTTGTGGGTATAAACACAGGTTCATTAATTAATAAAAAAGTAATGTACATCTCAAAGTGCACAACTTCAACTCAGCAGCACGAATGGAACAGTTGAAAAATGTGGCCTAAAGTAACAATCCCAGTTTTGTCCAGTAAACAGAAATTATTAAACAATTTCTTAAGTCTGTTATTAATAATAGCTATGGACACGCATGATTCATTCACTTCAAAGGGATATAATGCACAATACCACAGCAATATCATTTCAAAATTTGAGGCCGCCACCTAAAAAGATGATATCCATTGTCATTGTGCATTATTACCATTATAACTGTGATGACAGTGTTGTTACACAACATCAAAAAGTCTTAGGTTGAAGGTAAGGGTGGGCAGTTTGATACGCAAACCATGTGACTTTGACACTGTCTCCAGTCAGTGTTAGTGTGTTTTACCCTGAAGGCAATCTTCCCCTGACCTCAAGCAGGTTGTTATAGTTGCGATAACTAAAAATTAGAGGCTAGCAGATCCGAAAATGCTCAAGTGGTTGATAGAAAGGTTATCAGAGTAACTGTGGAAGTCAAGGGCAAACAAACTGTGTTGCAAACAAAATTTGTCGAGGAACAAACAAAACGGAAAAGAAAAATACTTGCATGCGAATATTTCACATTACAACTATTCACGGCAGTGATGCAAATTTGCAAAAGTTACAACACTTTTTTCAATAAAATGTTCAGATAGATTTACACAGGGAGAGGACCAACCAGAGGATCCCTTTGACCCAGAGCAGCATCTGGCAGTCTGTCTGAGGTCAATTGTTGTCTAGTCTAAGCTAGTTTCCTTTTAGCGAATACTCTGAGTGAATTTGAGTTCCCTCTGGTAAACAGTCATGCGGTCTATATGTCTCGGGCTTTTATTGTGCAAGCTGAAAACGGAAGGAGTGGATCTGGTATGTGCTGCCTTTGTCAAGGTTAAAAGGAGTAATACAGTTGATGTACTGTGTTGATGTACAGTGTAGTGTAGGTTTTGAATATGTCTGTTCCACACATCGTGATTGGTGGATACCTTTATCAGTGGTGCGAAAGCTCAAAGAAATCTTAATCCGACACATTTTTTTTTTTAAATGTAGCTTTTTCGCAGTATAATATTCCTGTTCTGTGTGAATTTACTCACATGAAAAAATAATATCAACGTGCGAACCCATTACATTCTTCTTGACACAAGGTGAAATGTGCCCTCAGTGAAATTATTAAGATCTGTCTGATGATTTAGGAAGTATTTCCAGCATTTGTGTGTGTATATATACACAGTATAAGTGTGTTTTATGTGTGTATGTTACCTGTAAATATAGTAGGATGTGATGAGTCCATTGGGTTTTTGGGGGGGTGACCAGTGGATCTCCAGGACTCTGGCTCCAGCTGCCTTTACTGTGGGGGGCAGCAGACCTTCTGGGGCGGTCTCTAAAGTCCGCACATACAATCCCTCTCCTACACCACACCCATCTCCAAGGGGAAAACAGGAACAATTTGTCACAGAACACACAAATATCTTGAGTGTATTAGACAATCCCAACGGCTGACAATCTGTCTTATATTTTTTGTAGTTTTAATTTCAGAAACTATCCTCCAACCACACCGCAATGAGCCTCTGAACTGTACGGCTGATTCCATTGTCTCTTATTTAAAACAAGGAAACAACAACGAACCACAAACAAAAAAATGATAAACACAAAATATCATCTTTTTTTATGCTCCTCTGTCAACGCTTGCACCATGGCACATTTTTTGAGTCAATCCGTTTACTAACAATTTTCACAAGTTAACGTTGTATGAGACTTTCATTTATTTGCACAACGTTTTTACGCCGCACAGCTAATTGTCTTATGGATAGTGAATCTGTCAAACTGAAATCAGTAGAATCAAATACTTACCAATTTGACAGGCCTGCACTCTGATGTGGTAGGCGGTGAATGGCTCTAGATCTGTCACAGTGAGGTGCCGGTCTTGGCCAGCAGGACACATTATGGCTCTGTCACTTCCTGGATTTAACAGGATGATGTAGTTTACAGGCTTGCTGCTGTTGAGCTGAGCTGAGGAAAAGCAGAAAGACCCACGGGATGTGATTATCTTTAGTTAGCTGTGTTTTTTGCTTTAGTACATATATCCCAAAAAAAAAACCATTTCTGTATTTCATGAATCCAGAAGGACACACCAAGCTGACCATAAAAGCAGTACTTATAAAAAGTGTGCCACCACTTTTAGTTATCTTACATTATTAGGTAAGTTGTAGATATGCTGTACTTTTGTATTGCCACCAAATCATCGACAGTGCGCAGGTATAGATGAGTGAAGTCTTTTACACCTGAACGACCTACATTTGCCTTGATGCCCAGAAATGTTTAAAAACAGCGGCAAGATATATTTTAACATCTGAAGGTCCATGTTCGATTCAAGTTGCAAAAAAGAGCAGTCAGTTGAGACACAATACAACATTTTAATTCACTACTTATAGACTCACTCAAGGAAGTCTTACTCCATGCTGCCAGACAGTTTTTGAACATGTTAAGTAACTTTATAATGACAGAACTGTATTGTATACAATACAGAAAATAGTTAAGACCAGGTGTTTGTATTTGATCATGTTAAGTCTGTATTCAAATGGTTGGATATGAATAAACGTAATTAAGGAAGTAACTATCTGTAGAATATATGATGTCCGGCAAGCGCACCTACATACTTCCTTTTGTCTTAAAACTGATTGCCTCTTGCCTTCACAATCCTGGCACCTTGGCCTCACAACCAGACAAAAGCACACCAATGTATACATACAGAAAGACCCACACAGATACACACACGCACCTCGACTTTGTTAATATTCTCACCGGAGGTTTTTCCATAATTCAGGCCAACTGTATTGTGATGGGTTATTCAACATTCATGAACTCTGGATATCTCGAGAACGAACTGATTACCAGACAAATGAAAGACTTCAATTATTCACCCCCCAACTCACATATGCACACATGCACCTAAACACATACACACACACCTACACACACCTCTGACTTCAGCACACGCACGCACGCATACGCACGCACACACTCACACAGACAAACAAACACACACACACACAGAGAGAGATCATAATGCATCTCTCATTGATCAGTATTTTCCTCTGCCATAGATGTTTAATCGTCTGCGATATATATTTAAGTTCTATTATTTACAACCAATCAGCTGTTTTGCCATCTCCTATTTCACACACATGACGCCCACAATTACAAATGCACACTTACATACAACAAAAATCATGCACACAAATAAAGTGCTCACACACACACACACACACACACACACACACACACACACACACACACACACACACACACACACACACACACACACACACACACACACACACACACACACACACACGCGGAAATGGAGGAATTGATCCGAAAGTAAATGTATTTTTAATAGCCATACGTCAGTGCTTTGGCAGTCAATGTATGCATATGAAGACACAAACACATGTGCATGTACGTACACACCAACAGTCACACTGTGAGAGACTCTGGCACCCACACACCCACACACACACCTACACAAGCCGAAAACACTCCAGACTCTGGGCTCAGGGAGTTAACCAAGCGTGAGAACCCAGCCGATATTTCCTCACCTTTAAAATCAACCCGTAATGACAATAGAATAGGCCTGCCTATGGAAATGTCTCCACAGTGATGTGCGCACACACACACACACACACACACACACACACACACACACACACACACACACACACACACACACACACACACACACACACACACACACACACACACACACACACACACACACACACACACACACACACACACACACACACACACACACACACAAACAAACACAGACACAAATATTCAGAAACAAAAGACACACACAGTGAAGTGTCTTTGCTAGTTGGCCCTATAAGCGGTTTCTGAGATAGGAAACCAGCCTAATGAGAGAGTAATAGTCAATGATAGATGGGTTAGGGCAGACAATCACTGCCCCATAAGCATGAAACTCAGCCGTGAGTGTATGCTCGTGTAAACCTGTGTATGTGTGTGTCCAGGTCTTGAGAGGCCAGAAGGTGAATGGAAAACTACTCTGGGATTTTGTTTCAGTCTGACCCCTCTCTCCGTCTCCTCATATCAGAGGAAGAAGCCATTCACAAGAAACATTTGTGAGTATCATATTTTTTTCTGCCTTGTAGCGATAAATCCAATAAATGTGACAAACATTGTTTTAATGTTGGTTAGCGTTATTTAGACTATTGGGAAATCTCTTCATGTAAACCCTTTTTTTCCAGAAAATAACTGTAATGAGAAAGTGAATGTATCGTGGTAACTCTCTTCCCAGTTCCAGTGAGAATGAAAGAATTCTACTCTTATTTAGAAAAGCTCTTGCTGCAGTATGACAAGTGCATGTTTAGTGATCTATAAATGAGAAGGTTAAGTCAAATGGAGTCTTCCCCTCTGAAAACAGATTTTAATTTCTGACAAACACTGGATTGAGCCCCTCTGGCTCTCTGGGATCACTTCTTAGTGACTAAATTACCCACAATGCCACCATAAAGCCGTGGTAGAGTGAGTCTGTGCATGCATTGACAAAATAGGTCAGAGGCTTGACTGGTTAATGGTGCATCTAAACATCAATAGAGTTGATACGTGGAAGGAGCCTCTGGTTCTGGAAATGTTTTTCTGTAAATTTTAATTAAAAATGTTCTTTTGTTTAATGATATCGTCAATGCTCCTCAACAGTCCCCAGGATAATTTAACAATGATCAGTTTTACTTTGTTTCTAAGTCTAAATGTTTGAATTGTATGTAATGTATACATTTAAAAATGTGACAGCGCCATACACAAATCATCTTTGACTTTTGAAATTATTTCTGGAGAAATACGCATGTGATTAAGCGCTGCTACAGAATACCTGAGTTTATATAAATCTTCATTAACGAACATCAACAAGTTAGTTTTATCATCAGAAATCAAAACGCAGTGTCTAATCCGTAATGCCATTTTAATTCAAACTAAACACTCTTCACTAAAAATGATTTCCATCCATCAATCCATTTACACTCACCAGGAGTGGTCCAGGCAAGAGAGATGGAGTGGGGGCCCAACACTGTCACATTGTGGGGAGGTTGGATCCCAGTGGGGCACGAGACTGGTGTTTGAATAACATATTTGTCACTCACACCAGTCCCACCTCCTGTGCTGGCCTCCAGCTCATACACATACCTAAGGAGATGGCGAGGTAAAGAGGAAGCAGATAGCAGATGAGGGTCACAGAGAAATGAGGGATCAAGGGAGAAGGAAAGAATATGCAGAAAGGCAATGTTAACGGGGCAGTTTCACACAAAACATATTTCACTTAACACACCACATTAACTGATATATTTTAATTTATTCCAGCCAGCAACATGAAGCAGGACAGCATCAGGTCTAAATGTTAAAGAGGCCCTCAAACTGGAAGCATTGCAGACCAGGGTTTATGCTGTTTTCAGGGTGTATTGTCACACTGTGAAGAGTTAATTATGGCAGCAAAAATGTTGTTTCTCATAAGCAGCAAATCAGCTCAAGCCTACCAGCAGCATGTGATACTGTATTCTACATTGTTTGGTTTGTTCTTCTATGGTTTGGGAATTTGCATATACTCAACAATGCCGTGCGTATTGTGCTGGAGACAAAATGTAGAATAACAACTAACTCAGCTCAGCTGCGCATTATACTTTCAGGGAAGGTCAGTCCAGCTGTGCAAACACAGTGGTTTCATTGATGAGGAAATCTGTTTATTTTCTCGCAGTTATTATGTATTTAAAAGCGTCTGAGGTTCATCAGCGTTGTTGAATATTATTGCAACAGGATCATTAGGATTGGTAGAGGAAAAACTGAAAATTGTATGTGATGTATTTATGAACCAGTTATATACAAGAGCAGAGTCCCCAGCCTTGCATTAGCACAGGGGGAAATATATTCGGTGACTTTTAGAATTAAGTCTAAGTATTGAAAAAACATTTATTAAGAACAACTCGGTAGTACTTGCCTGAGAATATGGATCACCATTTTTTTTTTTTCCTCACTTGCCTTTTAGGACTTTGTACTTTCAATTTGTGATTAATTGATCAATTAAAACGACAACTGGAAAGACTCACAGAAATCATGGCTTCTTGCAAGCGACCACCGCAAATAGAAGTCTGTGTGTGTAAAGTCATATGGTGACTGCACTTGAGGTGCATATCTCTCTCTCTCTCTCTCTCTCTCTCTCTCTCTCTCTCTCTCTCTCTCTCTCTCTCTCTCTCTCTCTCTCTCTCTCTCTCTCTCTCTCTCTCTCTCTCTCTCTCTCTCTCTCTCTCTCTCTCTCTCTCTCTCTCTCTCTCTCTCTCTCTCTCTCTTACCATTCTTTACCTCTCTCGCCCATGACATCATAAGATAGATTTCCCTTTTAAGAGCGTGTGGCTGGCTGGTGCTAAAGCCTACATTAGCTGTCTAAGTGGGCCACCATTTAACATTAAAAGCCTTTAATTTGCTATAAAGTCCAGTACACATGTATTAATTGGCGGTGGTGTTGGGTTATTGTTCCTGTGCAGAGCGTTTTAAACAGGAGGCCATTAGCACCTCTGCAGTGAGTTAGAACGCAGTCAGGTAAAGGTATTAAAACTACTCATATGTTACTTTCATAGACACACACACACACACACACACACACAGAAAAACATATATAAATACACCTCACTGAGACACACCAGCTGTGGAGAGGAGAGACAGAAAGAGACAGAAATCCTGAGAGGAAGAGAGCGAAGCAGAGTGTGATGGAGAGGGAGACTTCTATCATGGCATAAGGTTTCAGTGGGAGAATGAATTTAAACACTTCATCACTGGAAGATATTTACTTAAATGTAAACACCGCCTTGGGATATCAAAAATAAAATGGTGTGTGTGTGTGGTAGGTAATGGGTGAGAGGGGCATTTGCATCTGTTTGGATGTGGATGTGTGTGTGTGTGTCCTGCGGGGCCAGCCAGAGGGAATAGGTTAATTCTCTCGTCATCTTAGACACTTCCTGGGCTGCCGAAGCAAAGTGACAGCTAATCAACATTGTCATAAATAATCAATGGCCACTTTGAGCAGTCTCACGCACAGACACATGCGCACACAGACAGGCATGCGTGGGTACACACACACGCGCCCGGCAAAAACACACACAAGACTGTCTGGATAATGGGGCCGGTGCTCCCTGTGTAATTCTTGGTGCAGGGCTAAATTGGGAAAAGAAGGGAAGGAGGAGAGGAATGAGGTAAGAGGGAAAGGATGGGAGGGTGAGAGGAAAGAAAAGTGAATAGGAAGCGAGACAAGTGATGAGAAGCGAAGGGTCGAGACGGGAATGCCTTCTGGCAGACTATCTGGAATTAGGGAAAATGAAACGTCACACACACATACAGTCCTATCTTCTTCTTCCTTCCTTTCTCTTTCACACACAGAGAGAGGGGATTGGAGTACTGCAGGGTGTTATCCCAAGTATTCTATTTGGGGAAAGGAGAAATAGTCTCTGGAGAGAGAAGGCCAAGGAGAGAAAGGGGGAGACAGGAGAGAGGGAAAGGGGGGTATCATTTTACACTCTCATAATTAAAACAGAAAATCCATCTTAGAAAAAAGACACGGATTAATTAAGGTTAAATGAAAATAAACAGATAAATAAAATCTCCGCTCCACTGCTGTCTGTAAGCAAAAGCCAAATCTGATTTGTGTTTTAATGTGTGTGCGTGCGGTAATGTTTGCATCTGTCATGGGCATGTCAAATATTTGCTCATTAAATGACACAAACAGACATATACAGAGTGCAGTCCTGAGAGAGAGACATGGATAAAAGAGAAAACATGACCCCAATATAAACACATACACTCAAATGGGAAAATATTGGAATTAAAGGGATGATTAATTCTGAAGCTACAAGTGACGTGTGTTTATGCATGTCTGACTCTGCATATGTGCACACTCTCAAATACGTTTACATTCATGTGTGTGTGTGTGTGTGTGTGTGTGAAGTATGCGAGTGATCGCTCTCTACCTGCGGTTTGGCAGGAGTCCAGTGTCAGTATAATTCTGGTCACGGTGGTCTCCAGTAAAAATAGTGTGACCGTCTCTGTTCAGTCTGTACTGGGAGATGTGTCCATTAGGCTGGAATGGCTGATCCCAGTACAGCGCCACCGCAGATGTGTTTATTATCAGATGTCTGGGGCTTGACCATACACCTGAGAAGCAAAGAGGGAGAGAAGACGTGGAAGTGAGTGTTTCCCCACATTAACTGGCACCTATCATTGAAATGTAGTCCTTTTCCTTTATTTCAAACAAATTGAACGTAAAGTGCATCAACTCATGTACTCAAAGAACTTCGGTTATCAAAATGAACAACAGCAAATCTAAAAGCTTGTTTTTAATTAACCGAGGACAGTTTGAAGCACTTTTTTGTTTATTTGAAACTGAGAATAGTTATTTATATGAGAATACAGATGTTTTGAGGCATGACTGAATTATTACAATGGTGGAGAAGATGGCAACGTTTTGTCCTGAGATTATAATGAAACAGGAAGAAGAAAAGAACAGAGGTCAGGCAGACGTAATGTGGTTCTAACGTGTCATTGAATTATTTTGAATCAAACGGAACACAAATGGTCTAAAAATCTGTCTAGGAGGAGGGCTTCATTGACATTAAACTCAAATTAAATGTTAACTTATATATAAACGCAAACATGTATCAGATATGTTCATTCTAATCACACAGATTAATGCAGTTTAGATTATATGAAATGATATAGCGGTCATTAAGACACAAGGAAAAGTGTGGGGGGTGGTGGGGAGGAGGAGCTTAAAAAGAAGAAGTATAATTCATTTATATAAAACAATAAAAAAAGAGGAGTAGAAAGAAAGACAAAATGTGGATAACAAGGGGTTGATAGGCTGCACAAAAGGAAATAATTAGATATTTAGATGGAAAAGAAATAGCAAAAATATTGAAACCTTGGAGGAGAGAATAGGCAATATGTTTCAGGAGAAACAAGATGTCAAAGAAGATGGAAAAAAAGAAAACAGATGTGGAAGGAAAAGATCAAGAGAGACAAGAGAGGAGAGGTGGTGGAGCGGAAGAGACAAGAAAGAACATGAAAAAATGAGAAGTGCATGAAGAGAGGATAAAATCCTTCTGATTGAAGTTCTTTAATAAATAAAAATGCATGACAGCATTTTAGCCAGTCTACAAAATGAGGCTTCGTTCCACTGCAGTTAACGATGAGGAAGAAGAGAGAGAGCGAGAGAGCGAGAGAGAGAGAGCGAGAGAGAGAGAGAGAGAGAGCGAGAGAGAGAGAGAGCGAGAGAGAGAGAGAGAGGTTAAGGGTAGAGAGATGTGGTATAGGGAGACCAAAGAAGGGTGAGTGAGGGGGAGGATTCTCAAAAGGAAAGCAGTGGGAGGAGAAAAGAGAAGTTAGAGGAGCGGAGAGGAAAATGAGAAAAGAAAAACTGAAAGATGAAGTAAGGAGGACTTAGACAAAGGTACATGTTGTAGAAAGTATTCACAAAATGCAAGAGATATTGTTGAATTTCAGTATTTATCAAAATGAAAATATCTTAAAGTTATCATATGGTTCAATTATAATATAAATTTGAACAATGTAACATATTCTTGCCAGTATGTCAACAAAAGGCAAAAATATATACACAAATCCTTTGTACATTATTCTGGATCTTACATCTGACAGGTACAAAACATGTTTAAGACCTGTGGAATCGCATTCACAACTTCATTTGTACATAAATGTCATGACATAAAAGTCAAACAGAGAATTTCCTAAAATTTTCATTGAAGGTTTAAAGGTTTAACAGGATCTCCAGGAATTCATTAGTGTGTGTGTGTGTGTGTGTGTGTGTGTGTGTGTGTGTGTGTGTGTGTGTACCAGCAGGGGAGGCTTGCGTCGTGCGTCCTGTGGAAGGTAAGCTGGCTCCACATCCAACAGCTGTGCAGGCCACCAGCACATAACTATACTCTGTGTACGGCTGCAAACCTGTAGCACACAGACGTGTAGACATTTATGATAAATAAAAGATCACAAAAGATGAATCTTACACTTAGAAGCACACGAAGGATGGAAAATATACTTTACCAGATTTTTTAAATTTATTTTTTTACAATAAACTCCAGATGAGTTTTTCAAAACTGTATAAGGGGAAAAAGAGGGAAGACAAACGACAAAATGAAAACTTGGCAAAAAAAGTAAAAGAGAGAGGAAAGCTTTCTCAGCCCGTATCACAAGCTCTCTTCCGAGCCGTTTTCTCTCTCCCTCTCTATCCATTTCACTCTCCCTCCCTCTGTTCTTTCCACACTCTCTCAACGGATGGATCCATATCTGTCGGTGTTAAATTATGCATGCCATAACTCAATAATGAAACAACGTAAAGATGGGCAGCCGCGGAACTGACATGGGATAGGACCGGTCCAACGCTGTAATGTCATCAGCTTTTGATCTATGATAATTATGATACCTCGGTATGCGTTTAGGCTACAGCGTCCAGACATGATTTATTTATAGGCACCCGCTATGCAGTCTAAAAGAAATCACATAGCGGTCCTTTAACTGCAACCACAGAAAATCTGTTTTTGGTGTTATATTGAACCTTTTATTGGATGATTTAAATACTAGAAGTTGCTAAAAAAAATCCACATGAACCTAAACAAAGTTATCCTTGAGTTGAAAGCACTTTCTGGTGATTGAAAACCTTTGTCTCCTTGGGATATATTTTCTGCCCGGTTCTTGATATACGGTGGATGGATGGGGATTAATGGATGGATGCAAATCCTTAATGTTGTCATGGGGGTTGACGGGATGTTTTATGGTCATTCACTTAGCTGACAGCATACAACAGCTTACAAATCACATTGAAGGGGAAATGAAAGAACCAAAACGACTCTATTTCAAAAGGATGAATGCAAAAACAGGCATTGCATGATATAGTGTGTTGAATTCTTAATTTAAATCCGCACTATTTTAAGTGAAGTAATACATATTTTACAACATTAATGATTTTTGAAAGCTTACATAGATATGTGTTAATATTGAGAAAAAGTCATGCATACTTTTATGTTTTATAATAACATATAATAATCCTGTTTAACAGAGAGACTTCATTTTTTATTTCTAAACATGAAAGTGAAATTTCTGCTATTTAAGGGCTTCTATGTTTAGTATAAGAGGGCAAATTAACAGTACGGGACTCTTAACCACTATATGTAAGATATAATTTTATGTCACTGATATTACATATCAGTTATCATGCCACTAATATAGTAAAACAAAAAGAATCTCCATTTTACTGTGTGTAAACTAAGTATATATTTTTTTAAATAAAAGTCCCCTAATAATCTAAATGATCTATTGATGCTTCCAGCTGAGTATATTTGGTCGCTGACAGCCAGAGAGGGACACCCTACTGTGTGTCTCAGCTGCTATACGCATATCGGTATCCATCCTGTGTTGACTACATACGGCAGAGAACATGTGCACCAACACACACACACACAATCTAGCGCACAGCGGAGTGCTTCACCACGGTTTCCTCACGTCTCTTTCTACTGCTTAGCCTGCTTAACATGCCTCGCAGCCTGCCACGCTTAACACAACCTCTGATCAATGTGTGTGTGTGTGTGTGTGTACGTGCGTGCAAATGTTCTCACATTGTTGCCCTGTGTTTGGGTTAAATAAAGGAAATCTGCCAGCCATACAAAAGTACTAGGGTTGAAGCGTAAGGCTCTGTTACACTATTTAACTGTGCAACTAAGCGTGTTTATATGCGTGTGTGCATTCCAGCATAGTAAATGATATCTACACTGCAAGTGATGTCATTTGTTGCAACACTGAATAAAGCAGTAACCCTGCACTGCATTTTCTTACACACGGACAGATAGAACGACACTACGGGAGTCAGAACGGGGCCGAAAATTTGACAGACAACTGCATTATGATATTCGACACAGAACCCAAGTAGACAACTTTACGGGCAAGGAGGACCTGTGACAATGGCTTCACAGGTAGTGAGAATTAGAACAGTACGTTGAATCTGTGTGCATAAACATAATATTAAAAATGCTTTAAAGTGTTGCCCATGCCTATTAATTACTAAATTCAGGTCAGGAAGCAAAGAACATGCCTGTAAAAGTAGATTTATCTGTTCTGCCCTCTATGAAAGGAGCGAACAGTCAGAAACTAAAATAACTACAAGGCCAAAAAACTAAGATCCTCTCATTCTCCAACCGCTCTGTCTCATGATACTTCAAATACAAAACCAAAACAAACACAATCATACTACGCATTCAATGTGCATGTGCAGATGGATGCAAACACACACAAACACCTTTGATGTTTCTTGGTGCGTTTAAATTTACCTTTGACAGTCAGCCTGAAGAGGGCAGTGTTGGTCTGCTGAAGAAATTACACCATGTCTACCATTGTGTGTGTGCAACAGAAAGAGAGATGTGCGTGTGTGTATGTGTTTACCTGCACTGTATGTGCGCCTACCAGTGCATACACACATGTGCTTATGTGCTTGATTATGGAAAAGACAGAGGAAGCTTCAATCATTTTTACAGTGATCACCGGGAAGTGAAAAACGGGTGGAGGGCGTTTTGATGTGAGCAGCCTGTGACTCACTAACTCAGAGTGAGACAAGGCGGTAACTGTTGTAGTGAGAGCTGGACACAGTGGAGATAGGCGTGTGTGTGTGTGTGTGTGTGTGTGTGTATGTGCGTGTGTTTGTGAAAGACAGAGAGAGACACACAGAGAGTGACTTTGGCAGTAAGACAGAGTAAAGAGTTGAAGCTTACATTCAATTAAAAAAGTAAAAGAGAGAAAGACTGCTTGTGAGAAAGAGAGATTGTGAGACTGTTGTTGTGGAAGTATGTGTGTGTGTGTGTGTGTGTGTGTGTGTGTGTGTGTGTGTGTGTGTGTGTGTTGCAGTAAAAGTAACTGATTTAAAACGGCCTTTTATTGACAGGTTGCCGTTCCCTGTTTACATTAAAGAATATGATAGGATGATTGGCACAGGCCGCAATACCATGCCGGTGGGGGAGAGAGAGCGAGAGAGAGAGAGAGAGAGAGAGAGAAAGAGAGAGATGGTGAATTGAAAGAGAAGATGGAAAGAAGGTGCGAAAACCAGGTCGGAAAATATGAGGAGAAAGAAATGTGAGATGTTACAGCTGAGAAAGACACGAAAGGCTGAAATGGAAAATAGAAAGAAAGTAACAAATAGTATGAAAAACTAAATCTGCTTTATTTGCATGACAAACAGAAAGAACAGATGATGCATCAAGAACAAGCAAAAAAACCAACAAAAAAATAAGAGAGAGAGAGAGAGAGAGAGAGGGGGGGGGGGGGGAGGAGGGAAAGGAGAGCTTTGATAACACCTCTCCTAAATAATTAAGAGTTTGACTTCCTGTCTGAGGCTCCCTAATGCAGCGATCGTCTGGGATGGAACAATGAGATCAGGTTCACACACACAAGCACGCACACCCACACACACACGCACGCACTTACACACGCACGCACGCACTTACACACTCACACATACAGAGACTCACACACACAGAGATCCCCTAAGCCAGCAAACCTATACATGCAGGTGAAACTTATAATACAGTAAATGTACGCAAAATATGCACAACGTTCACAAACACGAGTGCATGTGCACAACTGGACAAACACACATACTTAACTTGCACACACACATTCCCAAATCTCAGTATGGATGACAAGGCCGGGAAGTTGAGAGATAAAAATGTGTCTATTGGGAAAACTCTAATTTTTTTTGTTATACTAACATCTTTTAATTGTGTTGCAAAGGTCTTACTTTGCTCACTTACTGTTGTGTTAATATAGAAAAGCCTACATTTTTTAACTGAAAAGAAAAAAGGTAATTCATGAATGTATCACTCCCATTCCCAGTTTTTAACCAATACATAGAGCTGCATATATATTAACTTAGCTTGAAGTAAATATTGACTGTGTTAACGCTCACCTAAGACTAACATCTATCTCAGAAAACATCACTCTTTACTGCCGTCCCATTGAGTCCCACCAAGTTAGAAGCACAAGTCATGAAGTTAAAGGGTGTGTTTGTTAACTAGTTAGATGAAAGACTCATTGCACATATTGTTACTTTGACACTTCTCATGAAAGACAGATTCAGGATTGATACGTGAAAAGAAAAGTTGTCTTCAGTCAACCTTTTCCCATGCCTACATTCCTGTACCTACAGCACGGACCAATCAGAGCAAGGGGGAAACGCATTAATAAATAAAAGAACATACTCTATTCCCTGCTGTTCTGAATTAATAATGAGCCTACAAACGACCAATTAAACACATGATTAATGCCATAATCTATATAATTGCAGGCAATAATTCATTGTGAGCTAATGATAGCAATACTTAATATCGATTCACATGGGGTGTCTTTGTACAGTTGTGCTTAATTCTTTCTATGAAGTGTTCCCTTTCAGAACTGCTAAAAATGCTATTAATAAGAGTCTATTTCTTGCTTTTCCTAAGGCAAAACATTGATAAATAGGAAACAGTAGAAGCCACACATTTGTTTTTACAATTTTAGTTTCTGGCATCATAGAGGCAGCTGCTTACTTTTAATTCAAACCATGCAAACCAGTTACAAGCAACACTATTTGAAACATTAACATTGATTACAGCGCTTATAGAAGCTCCTCTTCCCTACTAAATACCATTCATAACAGGCTGTGTTAGAGGAGTTTTTTGTGCCATTGCTTTTGAGATGTAAAACTTTTTTTTCTGGAGTGAAGCAGACAACAAACAGATAATTTTTGTTGTTGTTGAAAATTTGTAATTGTTGTACATGGCACTGTATTTTTTATATCTTTATCGTAAAGCACCACATACTCATGTGTTTCTATTGCTTCATAATATAAAACAATAGTACTAGTTTTATTATGATTGTCATTACAACAGGTAATCTATACGAACCTTTCTTAATAAATGAATGCCTCAGGGACCAAAGTGATTTTGATAGAAAATACTCCATCAGATATTTATCAGATCAAATAAGTTACAACACTTCAAGAGTGATTCAATTTAAAATCGACATTTCTGTAGCTAAAAAAAAGAATATTTCTCCAGTTTCTGTGGTTTGAGAGAGGGAGCGAGCTCTTTGAGCGTCTGTCTCTGACAGCGGTGAGAATCGTCGGAGAGATGCGGAGAGGATGAATGATGGCGTATTAAACATTAAGGATGAGGGAGTAGCACAGCAATTATTTCTGTTCATATTTCACTGAAAACACTTAGATACATCCATCCATCTTTTCATCTGTCCCACTCCTTCACTCCATTTCACAAAGGGTCATTCTGTGCACCTTTCACTCCCTGGCTCAACCGCTACCTCTCTGTTTGACTTTTTACTGTATTGTTTTTGTTCAACCTGCAGGTGCCCATGTTAGTATGAAACTGCATCAAGAGCTATGATTTAACAGCAGTTTCTCATTACAAAACCAGCACATACACACAGTATGAAGATGAACACTCGAGTCTGTATTTTCACTGCATGTGCACGTCTGCATGGAAATGAGCGTTAAACAAACTCAATTATTTTGACGTAAAAAACACAATATCACTAGTGTTCAGTTCATGTTGAAAGTGAGTTTAATATTATTAATGTATATTTATTCTATCGAATCAAACTGAATTAGGAAAAAGAGCAGATAAGAAGGTGAATAAAAAACAAAGCCTTTAATAATTTATATATAGTAGGGTTGTTCTGAGTGGATAGAGGGTTGTTCTGAACTGGTTTGGGATCAATCTGGCAATAAAATGTTTTTAAACTTTTGTTATTGTAAAACACAGCATTGCAATTCATTAAGACACAGGAACCTATTACTGATGAATACATGTGTTGTTAGAAAGACAGTTGCAATGTGGAGAGACAAGAGCGGGTGAAAGAGAGCGCGCGAGAGAGAGAGAGAAAGATAAAGAGGGAGAGAGGAACTCCCCCAGTAGTGGTTTTGGCTAAATACGCAGGCTTTTCCAGTGTCTCACTGGGGAACAGGGGAATTTCACACACGCATGCTGGTTGCTTACACTGGCACATGGGGCTGGTACAGTATTACAGCACATTACCATCTCTATTTGGCATTGTTTGCTTTGCCTCATGCCTACACATACAAACACACATGCTTGTGCGCACACAACTCCTGACCATACAAGCCAACCACAAGCACCATGGGAATAGTCTATTGGCTACTGGCAAAGCCGATGCCTGGTCTGAGTCCAAGACAGAGCAGAGAGCAGAGCTGTGAAGGGAAAATGCCACTGAAATTCAGTCACTCGACTCGTGAACATTACACGTGAACATTTAATATGTAAAAATTAAATCAGCTTCTAAACACTTTAAATGTTTAAATTTGAAGTTAGTTTAATTATTTAAATTCCAGAGGTAAGTAAGCATATCTTATGATTATATTATATTTGCATTTCTCTGTTGTGTCTCCAAAATGTTTTTATAAAGACAACACACGTTTGCTTTGCAATGCGTCATGCAGTTGTGTGTGTCTGCATGTGTAAGTGTGTGTGTGTAGTGACTGATGGCAGCAGACCAGCAACACACAGGGTTGATAAAACCCACAAATCAGACAGTCCTGACACCACCGTGTTTGTGTGCATATCTACAATATTAAAACAAGCCAACACTTACACACTGTATTTTGAGTGTTTTGTAAGAGCACTGTGACAACTTTTGTTGTGCTGTTTTGTACAGATTTTTGAGTTTTTGTTTTGTGTGTTTTACGTGAGCCTGAGCTTGTGCGCCCAACTACTATGTTTGAGTGTGCTTATGCGCTTGTTGTGTGTGTTCATGCGACTGTGTTTGTGTCAGTGTAAGGGACTGGGCCAGATAGAGTGTGGTGGGAATCAGGTGTAAATTCAGTCCTTAGATGGCTTCCAGAAACCAGCATACATACATATTTACATGACAAAGAAGAAAAAAGAAGAAGGGGAGGAGAGAAGGAGGAGGGAGGGAGAGAGAGAGAGAGAGAGAGAGAGAGAGAGAGAGAGAGAGAGAGAGAGAGAGAGAGAGAGAGAGAGAGAGAGAGAGAGAGAGAGAGAGAGAGAGAGAGAGAGAGAGAGAGAGAGAGAGAGAGAGAGAGAGAGAGAGAGAGAGAGAGAGAGAGAGAGAGAGATGACAAAGGCAAGGAGTGCAGTGAAGAATATCTGGAGTTTGAGGTCAGGAGGTAAGAAAACAGGAGACAGGAGAGAGGGCGAGAAAGTAAAGAGAGAGTGTTGAGGAACGGAGGAAAAGTAAAGGAAAAGTGAGGCATTTGATAATCTACGAGAATCTTACCGGTCACAGTGTAATTTGTGGGCTGATCGATGTGTGTAAATACGGTTCCTACACCAGTCTGGTTCAGGTGGTACTGTTGAATGTTTCCATTGGGACGAGTCGGTTCAGACCAGCTCACATGGAGGGAGAAAGGGCTTAAAGCTGTTACCACTGGAGGCTGCACGCCCTCTGGGACTCCCTGGACTGTCACTGCCACCACCTAAACACACACATGGACATTCACACAAAAATATACAACTATAAAACACAACAGATTTCTGATATTTTTCAGAACGTAAAAGGTGTGGATAACAGATGGATTTCTGCTGTGACCATTTATTAATGTAATTAACACGATCCCAACGCAATAAAAAACTGCATCCAAATTCAGGGCTTCTCTTTCTAAGGTAGTAAAAACCTTGACGACATAGAAAGACATTTGCTGGTGATTTAATTAATTTCCCAAAAAATAAAACAAAAAGGGAAGATTTGGACAGCAACACATTTTTATGTTTTAACCAGCTGCCAAATACACAAAACAGGGAACAAATGAAACCAAAACACAAACTATCACCCACCTGCATCATGGAGAAAACAACATGCCATACTGTATATAGCACCATAAGGAGCTGTTGTATTTGTTGAACATAGTGAATATACTTCTACCATATTCTAACATGTATGACAATCTGCAGACTATAGAATACATACACAATAGTATATTTTACTCATATAACCCATTGACCTAGAGGGAGGAACCCTGTAAATGGTGTTAATATGTGTAAAAACTGGCTGAATGCAAAGGCCATACTTTACAGCACTATATATATGTATGTATTAGCAATTTAACCTAGAGCAGTGAACCAGTGTGAGAATACTGGAGACTAGTAGCAACTACTAGCTGCAACTACCAGCAACTTGCAATGCAAAAAACATAAAAATAAATAAATCACTGATTTATATTCTATTGTTGTGAGTGACCATTTTATTGTAAATTATTTGTGTAGTATCTGTGGGCCCCTGTGAATGCTGGGTGAATGTGGAGACCACAGAATCACAGGGCAATCTGCTGCTAATGGCAACAGGGATATCCTGCCTTAATAGACTGTCACTAGCACTTCCCCCAACTGTCCAACACAGTGCTATGCAATTAGAAGACTGCTACTACAACTAAGGAGACACACATGCATGTGCACACATATAAACACACACACACATACACATACACATACTCACAGGTACATGCAGGTATGCACGCAAATACAAAGAGGGGGAAGAGAGGAAACAGAAAAAGAGGGGGAGAAGAAGAGAAGGAAGATGCAGAAAGAGTTGCATCAGGAAGTGCTTCACTGTGAGGTTAACTCGGATGTCTGTCAAGATTTAAGTCAAATGTAAAGAAAATAATACCAACTATTATATTTTAGTGTACCCTAAATGCCGTAAACTTAACATAAAGTTGACTTAACTTTGCTTTGATGGAGAACTTAACTCTGACCTACATGAATTAGTATCCAGAGTTGAGCAGCCCATTGATTCAGAGACATTACATATAAATGTGGGAGCCAATGAGACAGAAGTGGGTAATCCAGGTTCCCTTTGAGGTGTAACTAACTCACTAGTGTTAGTACCTCGCTCTATGTAAACCTTTTTGATTTGTGCATCTTATAGTTTATTGAGAGGGTAGATTTGTAAACATGGCATAATAGATTAAATAGATTCGAGATGCTTACATTTTACTCTCATGTAATAAAAAGCTGCATGCATCACAAGGATACTCTTCAGTCAAGCCTTCTTTCTGTATACAAAGGAATGGAAACTTGGAGGGTCACAGAAAAATGAGTTTGTGAGAGACGTAAGGAAAAGAGAGAAGGGGGAATATATTGGACACCAGAACAGTTGTTTTAAAAGAGAAACGTGCTGCTTGGACAGTGGAAAGGAGTGAGGATGAGCGAGGTTAAGAGACGAGAGAGACTACAGTTAGGAGAAACCGAAGAGTGCGGCGTTTGGATCAGGAGGATGACAGAAAACAAATAGCAGAGAGAACAGGACAAAAGGATTCGAAGACAGAGGAGGACCAATCGCTCTTCCCCTCTCTCTAAGTGACCAACCGTATTAGATCAGCACCTTCTGTTGTCACAGCAGGTGTGCATTTGTGTGTGCCTGTGTTTGTTTGCCCGTGCCTGTGTGTGTGTGTGTATATGTGAGAGGGCTGATGCCAGGTAATTGCAGTGGTGTATTAGGTTAGCCCAAGTTATCCCATAATTGGGACTGTTTGGCCAATTTTCACTGGTGTACAAACTAATCCAACTCACTCCCTTTCCACCCTCTGCTGGGAGTGCGTGTGCTTGTTTGTGTGAATGTGTGTAAGTCTGTGTGTGTGAGAGAGGTAGCTAGACAGAGAAAGAAGATTGAGTTTGTGGTGGAACTGCGTATGGCTTTCGGGTTTGTGCATGTTCTTCTGGTCATATAGTTTTCAGCTAAACGGAAACAAATTTCCAGCAGGACGACCAAGGAGCCTGCTTCCATAGACAAATGCTTTTGCTATGAGAGAGTTGGTGCATCATGTTTTATTCTAATACATTCATGTGATATATTAAGTGTACAGTTCAGGCTTATATACTAACACCAACATCTCCAGAGAGTAAAACTTTTATGGGGAGAAGGTACATGATTCAATGTCAGTGTCAGAGCTTTACAGTGTCAGTCTGCCTGCTTCAAATACAACTATTAAAGGTGCAATGTGTAATGCCTAGCCACCAAAGGTGCAATGTGTAATGCCTAGCCGGCTGGATGCTGCAGTTACTCACTATTGCCTTTCAAGGTACAATTGGTATTACAAGACGGGACGGGCCATTGCTAGTCAGTTAAAGTGCTCATTTCAGTAGATATCTCTGTAACACAATACATAGTCGTCTAACACTCAAACCCTCTTCACATCTCTTCACAATGTTAGTTAAATTGTAGTATGTTTTAAATCTTACACATTGCACCTTAAAGTAATGCACTTATTATGAGAGACAATTTTCTCATTATGTCTTCAAGGGTTTTACAATTTCACATACACAAAATTAAATCTGACTAAAAACAGACAACAGGAACCATCTAGTAAATTACTATTCCTACCAACCCCACTGAGAATCAAATGCCGATTCTACTCTGAACAGCTTTCATTTGCAGCTTTAACAAGATCAGCCAGGAGGCATTACCCAACCTAGTATACACTGGCAAGTGGGAAAAGGTAAATCATTTCACAAAGTAGACGAAATGAGCAAAAGAACCAGACCTTAAGGTATTTTTCTCCACAAATTACAGTTAGATGTTGAGTGAATACAGAAAATGTCTTTTAACGCAACTTCAAAATAAATGTACGAATTCATTAGCGCTGCATTTCTCTCTGGTTCAACCACATTACCTGAGCTCCACTCTTTGCATGCGACTGGCTGCTCAGGCTAGAAAGAGTTACCACATGACGATGACCATGAACACAGACTACTGGCTTTACTTACAAGTGGCAGCTTACTCATGAGTATATCCACTGATCTGATATAGACGGACTTTGCAGGTTGACATTAGGATCTTTTAATAAGATAGAAAGAAATCCAATAATATTCACAAATCGGCATATGCTTTCAATGTAATACATTAACAATTGAAAAATGAATAACTATGTAATAATAATCACTATGTACGTATTGACTCTTCAGCTCACTGATCTTTCACCACTCCTTCCTTTACCACTGTCATATATCCATCCATTCCTATTTCATCCATGTCATCTTTCTCCCCAACAATCATTTATTGTATACATTAATTAATATATCCATCGTCTATTTTTCTGTCAACCCCTCACAACCCATTCAATCAACTCTACCTCCATCCCATTCCCTCTCGTTCACCCACCCTCCAGTGACACATCTACAGACTTCGTTTTTACGTAAGAATATGCTCATCAAAATGATGAACATGTTAAATTAGCTTTTTTTTTAAAAAAGCCAGAAAGACAGTTTTTAACATGAGCTTTCATCACCCCTAAGCCGGAGAAATTAATTGTTGTGGTGATATCAGCTCTGCTACAGCCAGAGAGATAGTAGGGGGAGTTCTGTGTGAAGCTATTATGGACGCTATCACAAACATCAGGGAGGCTCAGCAAATCCAGAGCCTCGCACACAGGGAGAGAGAGGAAACAAGGCTAAATAAAAACTTGTTCCGACATGGAACAACATCCCACACTGTAATTGTTCAACAACAAAGGTCAGACACAAGTTTACAATTTGTAAAATATCACTTGCGGAACAACTGAGCACCTGAATTATGATGTAAACAACGTCTGGAAAGCAGCAGCTGAGGAGGCTTTTACGAGAGGGTAAAAGGGCATTTAAAGGCCACCGGCAAAACAATGGATCAGATGAGTAACCAACTGCAGAAGGCCATCGCTGCAAGGTTGCTCTTGTAAGTTTACCAAACGTGAAGCAGGGGGCTGCATGTCCAGGCAATTTCTCCTTGACAGAACAAGGAAGGAAAAGTGATTGTTGCACACCTGTATTCAGACAGGTAGAGGGTACTTCAGGTGTGTAGGAGCACAAGGGATGAGTCTTAGTCACAAAGGCAGCTCATGAACACCGTTGACTATTATGGTAAATATATTGATTACCGAAGAAGAATTAGATTGTTGTTTCATGAAAGAAATAATAAAAAAAACACTGAGTTACATTGATTATCAATTAGAAATATACCCACATGGGTATTTTATCTCAAAGCAATGTTCTCTTTGTGCTCCCTCTCTCACACACATACACTCCTTTAATTGTTCAGCCTAAATTAAAGGAATGAACTGAACTATGGAGTAAAGTGGTACTTAGTTCAGTGAAGCTCAGTCCATCTTTAGAGGAGCCATTAGATCAGGGGTGTCAAACATACGGCCCGCCACGTCATTTTATGTGGCCCGCGAATCCGTCAGATTAAAAAAAAAATAATAATAATAATAATTAATAATAATTTAAAGTTAGACTTGATAATAAAAATATTCCCATAGTCGAAATTATGAGATAGAAAGTCGAAGTTATGAGATAGAAAGTCATAATTATGAGATAGAAAGATTTAAGTTATAATAACAGAAATGTGCTTAAATATATTTTTACATTTATATATATATTTTAACACTTGAATAAACAATAATCAAATGCAGAGACAGTGATTTACCAATATGTTAGGAGAAGTTACATTGACACAGTCTTACATTTACAACCGGCCCTTTGTGGGCGACCGTGATGCTGATGTGGCCCAGAGTGAAAATGAGTTTGACACCCCTGCATTAGATAATCATACAGGGGAATAATGTCTTTATGAAATGGGGTGCTACAATAGAGTAAGGTTTTGGAAAGTGTGAGTGTGTGTGTTGGTGTGTGAAGAGAGAGAGAGAGAGCTGTACATGGAGGTGCTGGCAGGACAGAGACAATCAAATAACAGAGTAAAAATCAACAGAACAGACATTCCCTTTCCAACTCCAGGTGCACAATTGGTAAATATGTACAGAATAACTACAATATAAGTGTTACTTATCAGTCACTTTTTGGTTGTCTCAAAAGCTACTGCTGATATTTCAAGCTTTAAGAAAAGGCAGGCCAGGCCAGCCCAGTTCTGTGTATTTGCTTCGAATGCTCCAAACTCCCAGCACCCCCTGAACTTTATACTCCTACAAACTTGAATACTGATACAGACTCTGTATTATATTTGTGAGAGACAGGTAAGCATAAGGTTAGCCACAGAAACTTCTAATGAGCTGATACTGTGATGCAACGCATCATTAGTCTGACACAGCAGAACTGTAGTAGCAATGACAAAAAGACACTAGTAGTCTTACCTGTGTGCTGTCGGTACAACCAGCCCGGTTACAGACCCTCAGCTGGTAATTGTATTCCTGGAAAGGCCTGATCCCACCCACATCAGTGAAACTGTTTTCATCACCGCGGTAGCGTTCTTGTCCATCTCGCAGTATAACATAGTGGGTGATGTCGCCTGGTAAAATGGAGAAGTTACTTTTTAATCAATGTCAGAAGTTTCTCAATATTCAAAAGATGTGAAACGTCCGGCCTTGTTGACTTTCAAGCCAAAATTCACAGTCATCTTTAGAAAGGGGGATTTTTAGTGATACGTGCACACCGCCATACACACCATTAGGCCTGGCGGGTGCTTGCCATAGCAGCTGGATGATGTCATCTCGTTCACCTAAGCGACTCCAGCGGGGCGGTGCCACTCCCCACGGTTTGTCTTCACTGGTGGTCACTGTTGTAACGTCACTGGAGCTTCGTCCAAAGCTGTTCCAGCCTCTCACTCTGTACTCATAGGTGGTGAAGGGCTCCAGGTCAGAGTCTATTAGAGAGTAAGTAAGGTCGGAATGACAGAAGAAAAGGAGCAAGGGAGGTAGAACAATAAAATAATAAAAATCTGTCAGTAAGATTGTCAATATATTGATTCATGAATAATTTACAAACACTGGAACAAGTACAAGTGATGAATACTGTAAGTGCACACATAGTAAGTTCTAAGTCCAGTATGCAATCGAGTTGTCAATTCATTCTCACTGAAAGAGCTAATATAAAATAATACAAAAAATATGTGGTGATTGGTGGAAAAGAGACATCTATACATTGTGGTAAATATAAAATATATCAATATATAAAAAACCAACTGCAAATAATAAAAAAATCAAAATCCAATACAACAAAGACTTTGCATCCGCTGATTTGAATTATTGAGTGCATTTCTTTAATTTGACTTTACAGCCTGTCAAGTTGCAATAGTAGAGACAAATTAAGATAAGCAATTCAAAATATAGTGTACTCCTCACCAAATTTAAAGACTGTAAGTAGCAAAATGATTCTGATGGATTTGTACCTTCAAATATTTAACTGTTGTACAAAAGGGTTCAGGTTGTGACACTTTTGTACAACATGGGAGTTGTACTGCCAATGTAAGCACACTTTATATAAACATATACCAAATATATGCACTATCACTGGTGCATAGTTGTAAACGTCAGGCAGTTACTGAAGCATTCTGGGAGACGGTTTGCGACAACCCTTCTGGTGAGGTATACATACAGGAGCATATATACATACAGATGCCCTTCCACACGCTCACGTGCATTATTTTTAGGAGTGTTAAGGGACTGCTGCTGTAAATGAGACCACGTTTTAACCCCCAGTCTGGGACTCTTGTCTTTACTACAGTGATAACTGAAGCAGCGACACACACACAGCAACACACACATTTAAATAAAACACGGAATGTGTTTGCATAGATACATGCCTGGAGATTGAATTTCTGTGTTTGATTAAAAACTAATTCCAAAAAATATAAATTAAAATTGGGTGTGGACAATACAGTATATATTGATATCCCTCATTGCACATGTGTAGCTATTTGTGTGTGATCTACCTTAGGATTCTTTCCCAGAGAACCATAGCATGATACCCTGCGTGAGAGAGTGTGTGTGTGCATGAGAAACATCTGGTGTATGGTGGGTGGCGACAGCTTTATGTGCCTCTGCCCAGATGGTGTCACAGCATTGCCTAGAAACTCTTATCCTAACCGCCCCACACACACACACACACACACACACACACACACACACACACACACACACACACACACACACACACACACACACACACACACACACACACACACACACACACACACACACACACACACACACACACACACACACTACAGAAGCACACTTAAATGGTAACTAACTGGACACTAACGCACACAAAAAACATGTAATTATTGCACAACTACGCATACACACATAACATCCACAACCAGAATTAGTCTTGATTAAACAGACGCATCTACCCAGATAAATAATGTGTGGACAGACTGAAAATCCTGACTTACACGCCCACAAACACCAACACACACATACACACACCCCTGCCACACCACAAATTCCCTTTAGGCTGATAAATAGTGGAGAATGTTGAAATGCCATTTAAACGCCCATCTTTAAGTTTTAATGACACACAAGTGTACAACACAGATAGAGTTACTACGTTAACAGCAACCAATGTACAGTCCAACAGCTGTCTTGGTGTGTGTGTGTGTGTGAGCGTGTAGAAGGGCATCTGTCTCTAAAGCCCGTTGATTGCAGCGGCTGAAACATTTAGAGTAAATGCAGAATTGGTTTCCGCATGCTCACAATGTCCATGAACGGTGTGTTTCACAGATGGCTATATTCTGTTCTAGTTGTTCTTTATAGTGGCTCGGAGGTCAGACGCAGCGATGCAAAAATACTATAAATGGTCAAAGCAAAGGGTTTAAAACTCTATTACATCAGGCAACCTGAGGCATTGATTGGTACAAACATTTTCTTTTAAAGAGAGATAATGAAACAGGCAAATTTGATTGGTGGCAAAACAAATGTATCAAATTGCGGTCGCTGTGCCCTTGTGATTAGAAAAATAGTCTCGTCACCAAAGACACTCAGCACTAAGGTCCAAAACGTTAAGGTAAAAAAATATATATAAACATATTAAACATAAGCTATGCTAATTACTATGGAAAAGTACAAGTTTGGTCATTTAAAGTTTAGCCTATTGTTTTCCACTGAACACACACAATTACCTGTATAGGTGCATCTGTTGGCATCTCCGCTGTACACTACCTCCTCATGAGATGGACACAGGCTCCCCTCGAATTGCAGGTTCTCAGTGTGTGTGTGACTGTATGCCTCTGCCATTTTGTATGCGTTATCACTTCTGTTTGTATTTGTAGACAGGCCCCTAGTGAGAGTTTCATGAGTGGTGTTGAGGGAAGGTGAGTATGTTGTGGAGGGTTTATCAGGGTGTTTGTGCGCAGACAGGACCCATGTGCAGGCGTTCGTAGATGGATCGAGGTCACACGAGCCACAGTAAGCTGTAGAAGCTGCAGCTACAGGACACACGGCGCCCTGCAAACACTGGTGCTGCACAGAGGTGGAAAGGAGAGACAGTTAAAGATGGAGAGAAAAAATGTAACTATGAGGTTAAAAATCTTAATTTTCTGTAAGTGATTTGTCGACATGATTGCACTGCACACTGTCACAACTACCACAGAAACTCATCTTATAGAAGTTTACTATTATCTTTTACTAATTCTGAAGCGTTTCTCTCCGTCTCTAACACACAATACGTGCAATACATGTAGCTATGTTCGTGCTTGTGTGTGGTAAGCATGGTCCTTAATGACATCATTAGAGCTAATGAGAGTTCCTACCCTTTGTCCCTGTGTGTGTGCGCCTCTGTTTGTGTATGTGTGTATGCGCGTGCCTGTTTCATGCTGACTTAGGAACACACAAACACCACATGACCCCAGTTGATAAATGGAAAATGGCTCAATCCCCAACTCCTGATGTGACAATGAGTTTGGGAGAGGGAGAGGGAGAGGGAGAAAGAGAAAGAGAAAGAGAGAGAGAGAAATTCTATCTACCAATATTGCTAGAAGATGACCTGCTTTTGAAACACTTCTAGTAGACATTTAATCCACAGAGAAAATGTAAAGGACATATGGCACAACTCTACACATGAAAAATAACATAGAATGTGTCAAACAGCTACTGTATTAAGAACAAATGACGTTTTAAAAAGTGATTTATGATGTGCCTCACATATCATATACAGTATGTCTAAGAAAAAACATAAATAAAACAGCATAAAAACAGAGAGGATTTCACAAACTTCGACATTCATTTGCTATAGTGTGTAGAGACATAAACACAGAGACACAAACAGTTGTACACACCACACACATTCTCTCACATACCTGTATCAACAGGCCGGGTGTGGGTTCATCTGCACACACGTGTCGTTGAGGGTCATAGCCAATCCCATTGCAGCACTCCTCCTCCTGATGTATGACCTTTGACCCACAGCACTGCAGTGTCACTGTGGCATTGCCAGCAGGGTGCATGATGGGATATCCGTCATTACTCACACAGCACAGAGAGGTTGAAGAGTTTATATACTCCTGACCACAGCAGACAAAACCTAAGGATAAGAAAACATGCATCACGCTATTGTTCTGATCGTACTGTAGCAGGAAATGATCTTTTATGGAACACCTTCCACTTCTCATTTACAGACTACACAAGACGAGTGTGTCTTTTAATTCTCTAATTAATCAGTTTTAAGTTCTGGATATTTAAATTAGCTACAAATGTATTACACAGATTTATATAATTTACATGCTGTGGTTATATTTCTACATTCAACAGTGAAAGCACCGTTTTGTGTCTCACTTTGATTGTTTTCATCATCACCTCTTCTTGTCATCCTCTGCTTCGCCATACTCAAGCAAGGAATCCTCAAATACTACTCATCCTATTAATATTTCCTCCTCCTCCACCTCTCCTCCTACGTCAATCCCTTCCCTTCGCCTCCTCTTGTTTTATGTTCCTCTTCTCTCCATACTGTAAAAAGATCCAGGCCATGCAGTATTGTCTCTCCTCTACACTTCCCAAACTCTCGTTTCGTCTTCTCCTCAACCTCTATTTTCCCGTCTGCACAGAAACAGTATTTACGCTGCTCTAAATATTAGTGTGCATCTTCTCTTATCGACTCTTATCCTCCCTTTCCTCTTCTCCTCCCCTGTACGCCTCTTTTCCTCTCCTGTATTCATCTCTTCGTACAGCAGTAATATTCAGGCTATGCTGTCGAAAGTGTGCAGGGGGAGAGGAAGTGTGTTTTTCTGAGAGCTGCCATCTCTGACAGTGATAGGTGATGTCTTTCTGCTACCACTTCACCTTCAGCAGCAAGGTGACATTTAAAATACATGCTATCACTCCATTTCCCTGTAAATGTTTTGCAGCTGAATATCAAATTTCAAGCCATGTTTCTCCACATTCTCCAGCGCTTCATATTTCAAATTCAAATGATTTGAGTCACTTTGAATGATTGACAAATTTAAACTGTTTAAGTGTCTGTACATTTTAAGTCGAAAGAATTGTTCTTGGTGGAGAAAATATCATTTTCCTCTACAGAAACGCAAGAAGTTATACATTATTCTCGTTAGAAAAGCTGCTAATGAAGTCTATAGGCATATAAAGTCCTTCTTATTGAGTAACTAAGGTTAGTTATGTTATGTTTTAGTACTATACTGACTACATGAACTTATTTCCACCTTCACACAATTGTGATACCCCAAAATAAACATGAGGGTGACACAAAACTGGCAGCAGCTCTTAAAGAGGAGCTACAAACCAAAAAAACAAATGCATATCATACTATGGCAACGGCGTCGTATGTACATGCTGCGGCCGGTAACTCCCATGAATTTCGCCACAGTTTTGTCTTAATTTGTTGTCCTCTCGTGTTAATTACTGAAGCACTTAAGGCATATGGCAACAGTTATCCTGTTCTACACATGACATCTATTGCACTTCTGTCCATCCTGGGAGAGGGATCCCTCCTCTGTTGCTCTCCCTAAGGTTTCGTCCTCTTTTCTCCCCGTTAAAGGTTTTTTTTGGGGGAGTTTTTCCTGTTCCGATGCGAGGGTTCTGGGACAGAGGATGTCAAATGTGTACATATTGTAAAGCCCTCTGAGAAAAATTTGCAATTTGTGATTTTGGGCTATACAAAAATAAATTGAATTGAACATGACCGAATACACTCATCAACATCGAAGAAGGGATTCATTCGTGGGGAGTGCACCTTGAGGCGATCCCCGCTTACGCCATTGAAAGCAGGGTCGACCGCCCCAGGAGGAGAGGCAAGATGGAAGCTGAGCTAACCCAGCTAGGACCTGAGGCGATTCCACCACCCAGTCTGCTCCTGGCTTATGTCCGGTGGCAGTACAATTTGCCTAAACCACGTTGGTGACTGTTATGCCCACATTTTTACAGAGACCTGGCTCCATTGTGGCATACCGGATCAAGCTGCACTTGAAGGGCGGACCGCGGGACAGAACCAGACATGAATATCACACTTTTTTTAATATGGGACCTGGTGCCTTCTCTCCAGTGGCGCTCCCAATAACACAAGTTGAGCCAATCCGGTTACTTTGGCGTATTAGCTTAGTTGAGGGGGAGGATTGTCAAGCTTTGGCCATACAATGGATTAGGACTATAATATTGTCCTGCTATGATACTGAGTCAGCAAAGTAACCCCCCACTGTGAGAATGCATTGAAAATACAAATGAGCATGGCATGGCACGACACAGCTCAACTAAAATATCATAACCGGGCTGATGGAAAAAGGACAAATTGTATTTTAATGAGAGTCCAATTGAAAAAAAAGCTTCTCATTTTGAATCAGACTGAAATGTTATAAGAACCCCTCGGTCTCCCGTGATTATTTAGTTTATTTATAAATAATCTAACTTTCATGAGGTATTTAGCAAATTCATCCTAACAGCCGATGACATACTGATCTGTGGCACTATCTACCCCCAGCTGTGTTGCCCATTTTATTTGACAGCAGACATTAAACACTAAGTCATTGCATTGTACCATGGCCTCGCCCTTTAATGGGGCTGCAGCTAGTTGTGGAGTGATAAATAACTTATTGTTTAACAACCCAATCAGCGCTCACTCTTTGCGCACATGAAAAGCTGTTCATTTAGGCAATCATTTCACTTAAAGGCCAGAAGTGGAGGGTGGCACATATTTTCTCCTGTGCTGTTGCAGTGCATTATATCTTCACCGCATCCATCACAGGAAAGAAACATTTGACAGGAAAATGCATGCGTATGTATGTGTGTGATTGTGTGACATAAAGGCAGTCTGACGGCTAGTAACTCACTTAGCAGCGGCAGCTGTTGCAGAGTGGGGGCTTGGTGGCCAATTCCCCCAGCGCCTTACTTCAGCTTCAATGACGCGCAAATAAACAGCTCAACACTTTTCCAAAATAGCTTCCTTCCACTCATCCCTCGTCCTCTCGGCATCTTCACCTCTACTCCTCCCTCCCATCCGGACGCCAGGCCCTCTGTGGCTCACAATTTTTACTTATTTGTCTCACTTCCATTTACTCCCAAGCAGTCAGACTGTCTTTCCATGTATCGTTCGACATGGCTCTGTTCAAAAACACTACATATCTTGATTCTCCCTTTCGCTTCTTCTGACTCTAGGAAATGGCAACTTTATCACCTGTGACCTGAAGTTCAAGAGTTATCTCCTGCCGCTTCTCCACACCAATCTGTTCTTTCTCTGATCATTCTTTTTTAGCCGCATCCCTTACTTCCACCTATATCTCCCAATCTTCACAACGGTCTTTGTCTTCCCACTGTAGTCCATGTTCTACCTTCTTTTACTTCGTCCCTTTTCTATCCCCAATGTTTTAATTTAACTATTTTTCCCATCATACTATTAATCCGCCCTTCTTTCTGTTCCAACATTTCTACTTGTTCCTCTTTCCCCCTATTTTCTTCCCATCATCTTTACATCTTCTTCATTTCCTCCTCCTCCTCCTCCTCTTCCTCTTCTTTCCCCTCCACTATTGCTCTCTCTATCTCTGCCTCCATTCAGTTTATAGGTCTACATTAGCTTGTTTACTGCTCTGCAGCTAAACTTCACTACTGAATTATCACCCATTCAGCAGAAATCCAATCCCTGTCTTTGTAAGCATTATCTGTTTGGGTTTGTGTGACATGCTTGTACATTTGTGTTACCGTTTTGAAACACACACCTACTATTTTCTCTTCCTCTCTGTAAGCTGTGTGCGTTTGTGCATGCATATGCATGTGAGTGTATGCGTTGATAACATTCCATCACACACCTCTTGTTTTCTCTCTTGCATTGCAGAATGCTTCAGCCCTAATCTTCAGATTTACGTTGGATTTGCATACATTCGTTAATAGCATCGGGAGCGCCGCGTCAACACAAGGTGCTTAGACAACGAGAATTATTATTAGGGTTTCAGTCATTCCACTTAATGATAAGTCAATATTTAGCCCTGCCAATGAACTACTGATAAAAATGTGTGTTGTGGATTAGAGTTATCCGAGCTCTCTAGGAGACCAAAACCCCTCCACAACTTTAAACAAACCAAACACTTTTAAATACCTGCATATATTACAAGGGGTTTGGCACAAAGTGCAAAGCAAGTGCACACATACTCAGTCTGTGTTCATGCATACAAGCACACACACAGTCACATTGAAGAAGCTTTCATACATCTGGACACTCATACACATTAAGGATCAAGCACATAAAAGCGTTATTTAAGAGCAAGCTTATCGCAGATATACAAAACATATTGGTATCGGGCATATATGCCGGTCAATAAGTTACAAATAATTGCAGACAAGACACGCTAAAGACATGTTTGAAAATGTGTTTTTGATTTGAATTCAATCTGTTGACATGAATATTGGTTGGAGAAAGCTTTACTGTATCTTGTATCTGATAAACAGAAACAAAAAAGTACCTGCAAAATACACATTTATATATGTATTCATACATACAAATGAATGAGTCATCTGTGACAGGCTATTTCAGCGATCAAAGATTCTGAATTGTCATGCTACAGGCTTGTAGAGTACACACTGTAATACACTTTTCATTTAATGTATTATAGTTCAGAATATCATTTTCAAAAATGTAAATGTATGGGGGTATATTTCCATACACTATATATTGAATGTCAGCTCCACTATTTATGCATTTTTGTTGAGTTATTGTTTATAGTTGATAAACATTTGAAATCCTGCTCAATATCTTGGTGGTCACAATTGTTTGTGATGCATCTGTTAAAAACAACTACATCAGTTCTCATGAAACTCTCAATAAAGTATCAGCCTCAAATATCCAGTGTTGGTTGGGCTCTACACAAACATGCACACACACACTCTCTGCATGAGGGAGGGTTTGTGTGTTGAGTGTGTGTGTGTGTATGTGCGCGCACTTTGTGCTCCAAAGGGGCCAGACTATATGCCATGTCGAGAGATGAAATCGCAGTAGATTGACTTTCTCACACAGTGCACAGTGTTCCCATGTGGACACACACATGTGGATGTTAGGGCAGCAAGCACACACACACACATATATATAATCAAAGACACGCACACACACACACATATATAATCAAAGACACGCACACACACACATATATAATCAAAGACACGCACACGCACACACTCTTTTCCCAGCTGACTGGTTGTCCTCTTGTCTTTCTGACGTCTTTTTTTTTATTCATCTCAACAGCATTACCAGCTGGGCATGTGTGTGTGTGACATTGTGTGTGTGTGCATCTTTGGCTGTATGAGTCTTGAGTGTTTGTTTCATTGTGTGTATGTGTGTGTTGAGCTTAGGGAAATGCGTTGGTGGCAGTTATATTTTCACCACTCTACAGGGATTCACTAAAAACTGAGACACACAGCAAGCAGCTGTTCATGGTGTGTGTTTAAAGTGTCTGTGTGAGAAGGGGGACTGAGATGAAGATAGACATTGTGATAAAGAAATGAACAACTGAAAGAGCTTGACAAATGGATAAAACAGGAAAAAACTATTGAAAGATGTGATATGAGAAATAAAGAACATAACATACTGTATTTTGTAGTCTCCTGTGGATGCACCAAAATCATGTGTTGTGTTTGTATGGTTATCAAGTACATATCATCAGAATCACCTTAATTAGCCAAGTATGTGTGGACATACAAGGAATATGACTTGTTTGTTTTTCATCTCTCTTAAGTACTTATACAGAAATAGAAATAACAGACAAGGACAAGGAAGGTGGACAAATAAAGGTAACGGATAGACAGGACTGTAATGTACAGAAGTAGTAAAAAAGATAGGTGTACATATAAGTTATACAAAAAGCACCAATGACCAACAATAAAATAAGAAATAAAATATCTATACACAAGCCAAGTGTTCTGCAAGTTGTAAGATAGAAGATAGAGAGATATAACCATTTTTGTCAGTTACGGAAACAAACTCTTTTATCAATTCATAAAGATGTAAAATGATTAAATTAATAACATCTTTTAAAGCAGACACACATGGAGACTCCAGAGCAGATGTATTCACCTCACAGGTAATCCCACATGCCTTCCACTTTCCAATGCTTACACATACTGCCTACACCAATTCTTTCCTCAACCCTACCAGAGACATTGTAGGTGACACAACACAAAGACCCATGAACCGCCTCCTTCATGTTATCCATCACTGGCATCAATGTGATCCGAGAGTTGGTGAGTTAGGGGTGTGATAGAGGCCATATGTAGCACCAGGACGTTCAAAGCAAGTGCTGGCCAGCAAGTAGAGGTTCTCTAGTGCGGTGGTTCTCAAATGGGGGTACGTGTACCCCTGGGGGTACATGAGATTTAGAAAAAATATTGAAAATTAGCCTCCATTCAAAAATCCTTGAAAAATAGTTATTTAATAAATATTCAATAAAATATAAGTGTAAGTTCATAAACTGAATTTTGTATTCAGTAGGCTATTCAATTTCATTATCCTAAACAATGCAATCTTCAGTGTTGACAGTAATAAATCAGACACTGATGATCTTTTTTTCAACCAAAAATGAGAAAAGGCTGAGAACCACTGCTCTAGTGGCTACCTGTATGTCCACGCTAATGCTTCCAAGCCGCGGGTGCATCTCCAGAGGAGAAAACTTCCTGCGTTGAACTCAAATACAACTTTTGGCAGAAGATGTGAGGGAACAAATGACGTAAAGAAGTGTCAGACAGCTCAGTCTTTTTGTTGCCGTCAACAAATTGACAGAATTCAAAGAGGAATTTTCACAAAGAACTGAGACACACTCATTTCATTAGTTTGGATAACTTTGTGTACAGCTTTGTTTCAAAACAAAGGCACACAAAAAATTCAAACATTTTGAAATTCAATAATGGGCACCTTTGTCTTATGACCTTAACAGCAGCATGACTCGCCCGTTAGTTGGATAAAGAGTAAAACATCCTGCCACTGTCGTGTAGGGATAACAGTTGAACAAAAGGTTTTAATGATTGTAAAACACAGTTATGCAGAAGTATGTAGCACTATTCCATTGTAACTTCATCCTGTAGTAGTCACTTTAAGCAAAGTAGTAAAAATGTCAAGGTCTCTTTGTGTGGGTGGTCTTGTTCATGTGAGTTCAATACTCTCCCTGCTCATACCTGGAAGTTATGTCTTTTAATATTTTTCAACTTGTACACTTTTGATAAATCCACAATGATTAACTGCAACAGAATCAAAAATAACACAAAGGCAAACACACGCACACACACAGCAGATTGTCCTCATCTCTGTGTTCCTGACAGCCTCTGGTTTTATTCTTGCCAGTCATTAAAGTAAACCTAATAGAAAAGCCATCATCATAAATACATTAACAGAGAGAGAAATGTCTTCCTGTGTTCAGAGAGTACTCGATCTTCTAAAGCAGCCAGACGCTGCTGTTTGGAATGCACTACTGTTGGCCATTTGCTACCCATCATTGATTAGGGGCTTTTGGCAATGATAAACACACACACACACACACACACACACACACACACGCACACACACACACACGCACACACGCACACACACACACGAATCTTTTTGGCAGAGATAAAAAAGAACATGTAAAGGGTGTGTCTCTCTGCATAAAGACACATTGAGATACATATACAGATTCAGACAGCCACATACAGAAAGTGAGGCATGCATGCACCAAGTTGAAGTAATAAACCATGCACACACTTATACACACAAACGCATCCACTCCCACAACTCCGCCAGGCTCTGAGTGAGCTAGCTTAACTACTGGGATAATTTCCCTCCAGCAAATGGTCACTGTGCCCTTGAAAAACATATTTGATTATTACTTTTTCTCCCCCTCCTCTTTTTTTCTTTTAGCATCATCACAGCCATTTTCATCACGCGCTCTGATGATGGCACGGCAAGGCGCGTTAAGATAACACCCCGGCACCGCCAGGCTTTTAACACTTAAACGGTGAAAAGGGATATTCAGATTTGTCCTTGAACGTTTGGATGGGCCTGCTGGGCTGGGACAGAGGGAGGGAATGGGTGAAGGAGTTAAAGAAATGCATACATTTTTTAAGATTCACTTGCTTTACGAAAAAGTGAGGTGGGGAGGGCATTCATGGTAGCAGCCCCAGTGAGAAATGGAGAAGGTGGGGTTGAAGGGCAGATGGAAGAGTTAAAGAACTGTACACTATAAAAAAAAAAACATGTGAAGGGGAAATGATTAGTGGAGCGCACACAGCGAGGCGGGGGACTTTGGGAGAGTCAGGGAGCAACGGGAGGCCAGAGACACCACACACCATCTAATCTCACCTAAATCCTAGCTAAACATCTTACATACAAACTCAGAGAGAGAAGAAACGAGGAGCAAATGAAGAGCTTAAAAGTTGGTCTCGAACCTGCAACACAGGAGGAAAAGCTGCAAGACAACTGAGGCACTCCTGTCCAAAAACAAACAGTATTTAATCTACTTGAAAGTGAAATGAAAGCTGTTTAAACAAAATGGCAGATTTGGAAGGGAAGGATTTAGCATGGAGACTTTGTGTTATTGTATAACAACTAGAGAATGTTGAGGAAAGGATTATAGAGACCATCTCAATAATACCCCAAAGACTGTAACTAGGCAGAGTAGAAGCAAGGTCTGCCATTTAAGAGGGTATATTCCTGCTACTTAACGAGGTAAGTTTGAATAAAGACACAAGAAGGCGGGAATTTATACAAAATGAATGTAGTTCGACTCGTAAAATGGAGGAAAATATATTGACGGTGCACTTATACGCCAAAGTGCAAGTGAGGTGCAAGCCATTACGTGGCAGGTGTAGATTGTACTGATTTAAACTGAAGTCAGATGTGGATGACAGAGTACGATAAATGAAAAACACATTACTGTAGTTGGGGTAAAGTGGACAGGAATGAGGAATCAACTTAGCTCAACCTAAAGAAACATTTAGAAGAGCACAGTCCACGGGCTCAGCTTTGGCTTTGTTTCTCCTTTGGTACAGGTTGTGTGAGCTGACGTTTCTGACCCTCACTCTATTTCACTTGATTCACACTGGTTTCCTGTTAAATAGTCCTGTGCACATGTTTGTGTGTGTATGTGTGAGTGCTTATACAACTGTGTGGTGCATATTTTTGCACGAGTGTAGATGTGGATACAATTCTGTATGTATATACACACATGCTATGTGAGTGTGTGTGGTTGCGTATGAATGTTGTTGCACGTGGATGCTTGTGTGTATATCTACCTGTGCACATGTGCACGCAAGCCGGTACGTGTATCTGTTGCCAGACGGCTGTCTCCTGGCATTGCTGTTCCCCTGCAGTGTGTGTGTATGGTTGTTGACAGTGTGGACGGTAATGTGTGATAGATCGCACTTCAGGGACCCCATAATCACATCAGCCTAACCTAGTCTATCAGCTGGGCACAATGGGATACCCTTCACTCCTCCTTTAATCTGCTCCATCTAGCTCTTCACCACTCTTCTGTTCTCTCCGGGGTTGTTTTTTTCTCTCATTGACTTTCATTCCCTTTCTCTGTTTCCTGTATTTGATGCATATCATACAACTTTTTAATTATTTTATTCTGTCTTTCTTTCATCATCATATATGTTTAATTTTGCATTATTTATTTCGATGTAAATTTGTATAACAATGTTTTCTATTGTGAGTATCAAATTATACTTGAAGTCAATATTTTCCTTTTTTTTCACTACATTTTGTATCAATCTTTAAGATTTAACTTATTTATAATTGATTTAAAATATAATTTAATGCAATCTGTAGTCTTCTCTCGCTTGCATTTTCTTTCATTCTTTCTTTCTTTCTTTCACAAATCTGTCTCTCACTGTATCATTAAAAATACAAAACCCTGGACATGGTGAGAGGCAGCGATGAGAGTGAGTAGTGCCAAGGTTAAGTAGCATATCCTATAATAGGTGTTGCTGTGTGCATGTTTTGTGTGTTAGTGTGAGTGTCTTGAAACAGACGTGTGGGGTCGAGGTTGCATAGCCGGCCCCAGGGCTCCCCGACAGCGCAGTGCACCCGGCAAATGGCCCTTAGCCTTGCTAGTGCCGCTAGCCCTGCGATCCATCATACCATATGTTCTCAATGGGGAAGCTAACGCTAATGACTGATGAGTGGATGGGAAGGGGGCACATAAAGGAAAGGAGGGGGAACAGGAGGAAGAGAAGGTGGTGGAAGGAGCGAGGGGGAGCAAGAGGCTAGAGGAAAAACCAGAGGGAGAGGGAAAAAAGTCGAGGAAAAGTAAGCAAGAAGATGACAAAGAGAGCAGAGGAGATGTGAAATAAATAACAAAAGGAGATGGAGTGGAAGAGGAGGTGGGGAGCATATGCACTCCATGGGAGGGCAACTCAAATGAAGGATGACCATATAGCCTGCTTGGTTGGAAGAGAAAAGAGGATCTAGTGAAGGAGTAGAAAAGGAAACAGAGTAACGGTGTAGAACACTGAAATTACTTGTCAAAACAAATGAACAAACAAAACTCTTAACATGAGATCAATGTTTGAGAATGAAAACTCTAAAAGAGAGTATATTTGACTATTTCATGAAAATATAATAAGGGAGAGTAAGAAATGATAACGGCCATGAAATCAAAAAACAAGTATCGCTTTTCTGATTTCTTGCTTCGTAGGAACTTTTTTGTTAGCATGCACATATTTTAATGTGGGTAGGGATCTTGTGTGTGTGTCAGTGTGTGTCAGTGTGTTTGCGGCTAGGCTAATGGAGTACTATAGGCCTGCCCATATGGGCCATTGTTTATTTGTGATGAATAGAGTCCACGTGTCTGTCTCTGGCACTCAACACTAAGCGAACCCTGCCGAGGGCACCCTGTTGACTCTGTGTGTGTGTTTTTTGTGTATGTGTGGGTGCATGTAATATGTCTATATGCGTGAAAGTGTGTGTGTGTGTGTGTGTAGGAGAGAGAATAAGTGTGTATTTGTCCTGCTGTGTGCTTGGCAGTGCCCTCAACGGTGCCATCCCGAGTGTGTTTCATCATCATCTGCCATGACAAAGATGTCTAATGACACACACATACACGCACACACACACACATGTACGGTCCCATCTGTGCCATGGTATCCGGGTGCTTTGGGACACTGCGGGAGAGGAAGAAAGGGAAACGACCCCACGTTCCTGCACCATGTGTCTACCTCAACCCTTTCTGCTTTTCTCTCTTGTCCTATGATTTCCCCCCGCCCATAAACATTAAGAAGACGTCACCAGGGACTAAACTCTAACAGAATCCTTTTTGGGCCAGAGTAACTGGTTTTCTGAACAAAAGGCCTTTTTGTTGATTGGATTGGAATAAAGGCTTTTCTCAAGACAAAAACAGTTTTCTATCCAGAAAGATCAGCATCCCATCAAACTTCACCCAAATGTGCTTTCATTGTTGGGCAATCTTTTCATTTCCTTTTTTATTCTAACAACAGTGGATTTTCATGTTCAAATCTGTGTTTTCTTCACTCACCTGGGGTATATGTGTGCACTTCACCCCTCTCAGCATCACCGCAGCACACCAGAGTATCATCTGCAATACGGCCTCCACAGCATCGGACCCCATAGCCATCGTGGAGGCTCCCACTACAGCAAAGCTGGCCGCCTTTCATGGAGTAAGGAAACCCCCCACAGCAGCTGTCACCCAGCCCTACTGAGACCCGGCCCTGCTTGTGGTCAGGGCAGCAGTTTTCATCTACAAAGACAAAGACAGATGAAGGAAACACTTGAACGACATGGAAAAGATTAGACTCAAGTCAAGTAGAAAAGAGCAAACCCCATGCAAGTGTAAACATATGAAGTGATTTGACACTCACTGGTTTTGACATGAATATAGTATCCTCCACAGCACTGGTGGTCAGGGAGAGCTGGGAGCAGTTTGCCACTGCAGCAGACCGGATTGGAGTAATTAGTCAAACCCAGGTAACTGCCCTCACAGCAATGATGATGTGGTTTCTTAGTGTACAGCAGCCCACTGCAGCAAACCTGGTTGACATACAATACATTGACATGGATGAGAAAGTATGTAAACTAAATACACACAACCACACAGACTATCTGCCAAAGAGAAGGCCATTAAATCATTACGGGGAATGTTCTTTTAGGGCCAATCTCCCAAAAAAGTGTTGTTTAAAGGCTTTCTTTAATATATCACACCCACATTACCAATACACAATGTTGTTTGTGGCATTTTCTTTCTAAGTACTTAGAAAGCGTCCTACTTAAGCGTCTCTTAAGTAGGTGTGTACGAGCTAAAAATGTTGTCATTGTTTGTACCATTGGGTGCTGTGGGGGTAAATGTATAGCTGGCGGATTGACTGTGCCAACTTGGCTGGCATTCAATGACACATGGATGGAAGTGAACGCAGATGACAAGTTAATCTGTTTAGAGAAATTAATCACTGCGAGGATGACCGTGCATCCCACTTCAATAGCGTGCACTCGGAAGAGGAAATGCGAGAGTATGTATTTGTCTGTGGGTCTCTGTGTTTCTTTTTGTGCTTTTGTGTCTATGTCTGAGGTCTGGTGACTAATATCCTGAGGGAGTACACAGCAACACTGTATTCTCCACTTCAGATCAGCAGCCAAAGCAAACACCCTGGATCCTCTATCTTGTTTTTACACATTGTTATTGTTGTACAGTGATTGATGATTGTGGTTTTAATGATTACTTATGACAAATTCTAGTTAAAAGAGGCTCTTGAATTCAGGTGAAAAAGGGCAGAGGAGAGAGGATTAGAGCAGAAGAAAGATGAAAGACTGAATGTAGCAGAGCAGAGCAGGAGAAATATCAGCCCCCAAAATGCATTTTCTCAATAAATCTATAATCAACATTTGTGTAATTAAATGCTTTTCAAAACAGTATATTATTTATTACATATGTCAACAATACATCATCATTACATGTTGCATGTAGAAGTATGTGTTGTTCCAGGCAATACTTGGGACTTGATAAAAATAAAAAAACAATCAATATTGTATTGTATTAGCCTGTAAATGGTGTTCTTTCCATCAGCCCAGCATGCATGTTAATGCAGAGTTGTCCATGCAAAATGTATATCATGAGTGGTCAATAAACAAATGGATGAAGATTTTCCCATAGCCCCGCCTCATACAGAACAAATAAAATAAGCACCAAACGACCGGAACATAATCACCTGAATGTCAGGATGGAAGCAGGACATCCCACACACACCATGACTGGCGGGACACTGCAGGTACGAACATCTGAACCTTACACCGCCTGACTCTTCTCCCACAGAGAGTGTGACCCCCGTTGACCCAACGGCACATGACCTCAAGGTCCGTCTTAAAACATCATAGCCCAGCATGATCCCACTGGGTCTGCCTGGACGGGACCAGTCCAACCTCACCACTCTAATGGAGAGAGAGAGAAGGAGATGGAGAGTGAGAGCGAGATATGTTCTCCTTCACACTCCTTTCACACTACTGGGAGGCACACAATAACTTTATCATACCCAGACACACACACACACACACACACACACACACACACATGCATTCATGCATGGTTAATGCCTGACAAAGTTGAGTTACAGTGTCAGAGTGTGTGTGTCTTTATACACTTCTCACTATTGATTTTTCTCTTTTTTATCTCCGACATCTTTGGCAGGAGAAAGACCTGTGTAGTGACTCACAGAGTTACAACTTACACAGTCTCCTACACAGGAAATGAGCCACAAATCACCACTTCCTCTGCCACTGCAAGATTTGCAACATTGAGATTTAGGTCAAATGTGGGAAGCAGAGCATTTTAAACGTCATTAAATACAACTGACTGCAAAGAAAATATCAGTTTACTGTCGTATTTCATAAATCTTGATAGCTACTTTAAGGTTATATGATTATATTAAATAGTCAGAAAACTTTGATGCATTAGTGTATCCAAAATTCTTTTACGGTTTATCAATAATTACAACTGAATATTGTATTCAGTATTTCAATCTTGATAGACTGCTGAAGATGAATAGATGCAACAGTCACTGTGTCATAAATATAGTTAACGTCACTTTGCCCACAAAATCTGGTTTTAAAGTACAACTGAAATTACGTGAAAAAAACAATTAAAATAATGTTATTCTTTATTAATATACAGGTTACTAGTGCTGAGTAAAATTACATTTTCGTACAGTCCTGTTAAATCTTGCCAGCATCTTGTGCTGCCTTCAAAAGACAAAATGCCTCCACCATTTACCCTGTTAGTGCCAGCTGTATTGATTCTACCGTGTCAAACATACAAACCAACCTTCTGCGCTGTCGATAAACATTAACAATTACTACACTCAAACCAAAAGCTATAAAGTTTCATGAATCTAGATGGACCACCACATTTTAAAATAGTTATGAACAAATATTTCCATTAAAAAAAGTTAGTAGAAAGTCCATGCAGAAAGTTACAGAATTACTGCAGAGAAAGATTTGCAAAACATCTCTGCATTACCTGGGATTGATCACGTGTGCGTGTGGCGCGGCCAAGTCGGTAGGCAGGTCCTCGACAGTAGTTGTCTGAGTAATATTACTCCGCACACATGCATACACTGTACAGACCTCCACCTGAAAAACACAAACAGCAGAGGTAAAGTGCGTTTCTGTGTCTGCGTTTGGGTGAGCATATCTGATTTTGATGGTGTGCGTACCTGTACGTTGTAGACAGTGAAAGGCAGCAGGTCGCCCAGCAGGTAGGAGCCTGAGCTGTTGTCTACACTGCCATGAAGACGGCCATTAAGGTAGATGTAGTAACCAGTAACTGCCCCATTGGGCCGTAGAGGAGGGAACCAAAGCACACGAACTGTGCTGCTGTTAACCGGAACCACCTCTGGGGCGGAAATCCCGTCTGGCTCTGAGGATAGCACATGCGAGTACAGAAAAACCACAATTGTGTGATTCTTGAGAAGAACAGAATGTTTTACAGCTTGAAGATACGAACATTCGAGATGTGGTCATCTTCAAACATGCAAGTTTAAGTTGTGGTCTGAGACCAACGCTCTCAACATCAGATGTAATCTTTTACACATAGACTATCCATAGACTATAAAGTAAGAACAGCGCTGCAATAGATGGGATTGGTGTTATGATTTTCAGAGACACATTTTCCCACAAATTAATTTGATAACTGCCACACAAACCACACCATTACATCTTTAAAATGGTGCTGCATAAGTGATCATCAGGCCAGGCCTTTTAAAGTCAGGAAACAACGGCTATGTCAAAACTATGTGTTGTGACTATGAGGTTCCCAGGATGCACTGATGATATTCCATAACATGCAACATTCTCAACCTTGGAATACACTTTTAACATATCTCACTCAAGAAGTGTATATACACGAGTCATGTATTAGTGTGTGTGTGAGAAGGAAAGAGATAGACATGGACACACACAGCTTATAGGCATGTGATTGTGTGTACAGCACGACAAAGTGCGTTTGTGCACGTGACTCAGAGAGAAACAGAGAATGTGTGTCGTTGTGTATATAATGCAGGATGACTAAGTCTGTGTGTTAGTGAGGGAGGGAGGGAGACCACCTGTGTGTGTGCAGTACAGTGTTGCAAATGTTATCTAGCAGTAAATGAAATGTAGAGCAGTGGGCTGGGTTTAGGTGGGTGCATTGGCAGCAAATGAATTGGGTTAACTTCACTTACCTGAGTGCATTTTCACTAAGAATAATAGATGGACTTTGCATGGTCAGCTCACTCTCTCACTTTTTCTCTGTCTTAAATGGCAGTCTCTCCCTTCCTATGTTATTATATTCTCTCTGTCTTTCACTGTCCTGTCAATCAAATTCCCTTTGTCCTTGATAACTCCTGAAAACTCCTACGGTGATTCATTTAATATGGCAACCAAGAAGAAGTGAATGACAGCAGAAGATATAGTGGGCAAAGAGTGGAAGACGGAAAACACAGTATCATTGATTGTATAAAATGCTCTTCAAACATCAATGGAGATCAGGTTGTGAATAGAAAAGCGAGAAAGAGAACCAAACAGAAGGAAATAATACGAGACGGTGTGTGAGAGAGGTAATCATACAGACTCCATCTATTATTCTAAGTGAAAATGCACTCAGCTAAGAGAAGTTAACCCAATTCATTTGCTGCCAATGCACTTACCTAAACCCAACCTACTGCTCTACATTTCATTTACTGCAGGATGCAATTATCAACGCAATACTGCACACTGAGCCTCTTTCACACACACGCACACACACACACACACACACACACACACACACACACACACACATTTTTCTTGCCAATTAGTCTTGATGTTAGCATTGCCCTATAGATTGCGGGCCATGTTAGGATGGTTGGTAGGGTTGAGGTGCATTTGGCCTTGGTCTGTGTGTGTATATGTGTGCGTGTGTGCACACTCTTATGGCTGTAAAATAATGAAATTACCTCCAGAGCCCTCTCAGTTAAACGAGCCATGCTTTGCCTTTAGCACCTAATGATTTTCTAATGTTTTTAATGCACTTTTTATTATACTGCTCAGATTAGAGGAAAAGAGAGAGGCCTCTGACATATGATAATACTGAAAATGAACGAGAACTGTGAGGGGGAAAAAGAGAAAGAGAGGTGGTGAGAGAGCGGGATTGAGAAGGTAATCGTGGCAGAAGGAAAACAACAGACGGATTGAACGGCCTCTGACAAATGATTACACAGAGTGATTTGAAAGCCAACTCTTAAATGCTGAGAGACTGGGCTGTGCGTTTGAGAGGAAAATAGTAAGAAAGGTTGTGATGATGGTTAGCTGACACTGCCTGAAAAGGGAAAAAACAGTAGATCTGAGAACTGATTTTTCCATTTAATACTCTCTCTCAAAGTTCCAGATTTTACATCCTGATAAAGAGTCTGGTGTTCGTTCTACAAATATAACAGGTCATGCAGAGATAGCTAAAATTGTGAGAACTCTATTGAAGATGTTTGTCGTGATGAGGTCACTGCATATTTTGGTACAAGTTGCCACTTTTAACATAACATTTAACTTAACTTATTTTAGTTGTTTTTTTTCCGTAGAATTATTATTTTTTGAGAAAGATTATGTGAAGTATTGTAAAGTATGGTAATTATAGCCCGCATAGGACATGGGAACAGCTTTGTTTGCCGTCTTGTTTGACAGGTAGAGCATTGCTTGTGTGTGTGTGGCTGTGTGTGCAGTCTGTGTGCGTTAGTCTGCGTGTGGTGCCAACAAGTATTTTACAACACCTTAAATCTGGCTCATACACACACTTTGTATTGATTTCATGCCTCTCTACATGATGTGTTTAACATCTCCTGAGAAGTACAGAGTTGGAGAGAAATGCACATTAACACAGACCCCTGTCTAGGATGTATTGAATTTATATAGTGTGCATGACACACTCATATCTACTTACAGTATTGTGCACAATAACACCCTCACACATATCCGAAGTAAGAAGGCAAATTTTGACCTAATTTCTAAGATCAATTGTTGTTCAAATATCACACAATTATACACATACCTCCATCCTCTGTGGTGACGTTAACCTTTGCCTTAGTTGTATTATGTGCTCCGTTGGACACCTGTACTGACAATAGATATGTGGTGCTGGGCCAAAGGTCACTTATCACTGTAGACATGATCTCAGGGGGGAAAGCCAAGATTTGACTTAACCGGGAAGACATTATTGTCAGAAAGTAAGATTCCACCTCTCCCTGTAGGTCTTGCAAAGCTGAGGAAGACATGAAGAGAGAGGGAGACGAGTGAGGGAGCTATGTAAAAAAAAAAAAAAGTCACGTTTCACTTTTTGATAATTTACATGTCACAGAACAATTTCCGTAGAATATACAACCATGAAATAACTTTTGCTGGGCCGACTGTGTGTGTGTTTGTGTGAGAGAAGGTAATCTTACAGGGTTGGGTCCAGGTGACATGTACAGCAGTGTGATTGACAGCGTGGGCAGACAGAGACGGAGGGTGGTGGGGAACCCCCGCCATGGTCACCGCGGTAACAATCTCTCCTGAGGAGTAGCCCACGTCATTATGTACCACTAACTGGTAATGGTAACGGGTGAATCTGTTGAGAGACAGTATTGGTGATATTAATAAGGGGACTACATTAGGCACGTTTCCATCAACTTGTTTGGAGCAAATAAACTCAGCCACAGCGTATTTGTGCTAGAGGTTAGTGCATTTTCTCAGGATGTTTCATTGAATTTTTCTGTTTCCATACAGCTTTTCAAATGGAATACTTCAAAATGAAAATAAAAAAATATATGTGAATGGAAACACGGCTAATAGGTTTTTAATTTCCTTGTGGTGACTTCAACTAAACAAACACAAATTACTCTCTCATAAAGTACTCTCTAGGACATCAACAAAAACAATCCTGCAAAGTGCTGACAAGTTTAGAAGTTTGTCAGCTTACTACTTGAATGAAGCACAGTAGACACAAACCCAAAAAGAGTACACTCAGAGCCGTTTAGCAAGCATAGAGGGAAAAAAAAAATTTGCTTCCACCAAGTGTCAAACTGAGATTAGGGGACTCTGTGTGAAAAACAATTTAATTCTTTGGGATATTTGCTTAATGTATCTTTGAGCGGTATTAAAAGATCGGCATCAGCGGCAGCTCGCCGATCGGCTCTGCACACACGGTTTGCTGCAGCGCCGGCGTTTGCTCTAGAGCTCATTTCAGTAATCTCACCTGCTTAGGCCTTTATCTTGGTAGAACAATTTGGTGCCGGAGTAAACATGGAGCCAGCGATGGAGATCTTCAGAGGGGGGAAGGGACATGGCTGTTACTGTGGGGACCGTGGCGATGGCCAGGGGCTGGTGGGTTTTACGTCTGAGCAACTTGTATCTGAAGGGGAAATTTGAATAAAAGAAAACACACACACACACGATTGGATGTTTAGGAATGCATTAACACCCAACACATGTTCACAAATGCACCATTATGAGCACACAGACGCACAGTGCCCACACGGCAATACACACATGAATGCAAACGGACACACACACACACACACACACACACACACACACACACACACACACACACACACACACACACACACACACACACACACACACACACACACACACACACACACACACACACACACACACACACACACACACACACACACACACACACACACAGTGCATCCGACTCTTCTCCTTATCACTCATTTCCTCCACTTCTGCTGTTTTTCATCATCTCTATTCTTTTGCGTTTACTGTATCTCACCCCTCCCTCCCAACGCCCCTTGTTTTTTTTCTGCAGGGTTTGTGTTTTCCTCTCCCCACAGTGATGCTAATTTCTGCTGTAATCAGAAGAGAAGGGCTTAATGCCGCCTTTTAACAAACCCACTTAGACAAACACACAGAGCTGAGCGGAGCAGAACAGAGAGACAGGCTCATGCATTTTAATCGCCTGCCAGGAAAATGGACCTTTATTTTAGGCCTAATCACCGACAGCGTAAAACAGGACAGAACAACACGGAGCAGAATGTGCATAAGGACTGAGAAAACACTGCACAACATGCACAACAATTACCAAGGCACTCATGTTAGCAGTTTGTTAACGTGTTCCTATCTTTTGGTTTGCCTAAGTTTTTCAGCAAAGATTGAACCTTTCCAGAATGCGTCTCTCAGTACCAACATGTTGTATATTTCAGTCTCCGCTGCCTGTTTTCTGACTTTTGTTTTTAGCTAATGAATAAAAACAGAGGGTCGATTCAAATTATGTTAAGTTACGATGGATACAGAGATTGGGGTCCACTCATATTAGCTCTTCATAATTAGTATTGGATTTTGGATGCGTATTTGCATGTGCAGAACTATTATAGACCTTCTTCTTCTCACTTAGTTAATTTCCTATGACAATCAGAAAGCAATGGAAGCAATTTGTTCGGTTCTGTGCATTTTAAAAGAAGGTATGTATGCCGGATCCATAGTGAGTATGATGAGATTGCTGATGTGGACAGGTTAATCTGAATACTGTGTACATTTCATGGTGATATTTGTGAATTAAATTGTGTGAAATCTGAATAATAAAAGTATTTCCACTTAAACACACAACTTCTCATCCCTCCTCTGCCACTTTGTATGTTATGTTCTTCCCTTGTTTACACAAATTCAGACAGCACATGGATCAGTGAGCCATGGAAAAATAATTGTCCTCCAGTGATATCGCCCCTAATATAATATGAGTAACAATATTCTTTACATGTTTTGTTCGACACACTAACAGAAGTTTCAATGGGCCAGTAAAAGCAATGCAGTGATTAAAGAGCAATAATAGTTTTTCACACCAGTCAAATAATGTGATTACAGAGAAGCGAAACATGTTACTCCAATAACTGGATGTGTCTTCATTACAGTACAAACAAAATGTATGTTCTTAAGCTATTGTTATTTCAAATCACTGAGAATCTCTTGACCTAGTGGTATTATTATCACAAGCAAGATGATTGTAATGTTGATGAGACAGAAAAACAAGGGAATTTGTGATGGTGCACCTTTGTTTATCTGTGTTTAACTACGATACAACTTACAGTCAGCAGATTTGTGGCCATGTTAGCCTGGTGCAATGAGACTTTGGTATGGATTCTGTGTAATATCCCTCTTACCTGATGTTAGGTCCGTTGGGCCTGCTTGGTGGTTGCCAGGAAATGGCCAGAAAGGACTCACTGACTGCCACTACAGACAGTGGTTCAAGGCCTTCAGGGATTGTGGGCAAAGTAGTAGCAGACGTGGGCAGGCTTTCTGTACATCCTCCAACATGTCCACCACCGTTGGAACATGCCAACATAGTAATACTGTAGTTTGTGTATGGAATGAGGTCCGTTATTGTGATGTTGAACTCTGAAGCATTGCCACTGTCATGGAAGATGCGGGGTTCTGGGAGACGGATCTCGTAGCCATGGATCTCTCCATTGGGAATTAGAGGAGACGACCATGTTACCTGAAACATAAATGTGTTTAAGATTTAAGTTCTGGGTTGTTCATTTAAATACATATATTTATATTACAGAGAAAAGTAAAGGCCTAGTTTTATGATTATCCCTGAAGAGTCATATCATTGGTTGGCTGGGCATTCTAAATGTTGTCGGCATGCTGAGGACGGCAGAAAGCTTTTAGATGGATGAACTACAGGAAGTCATGGCACAGGGTGTGTGTGTGTGTGTGCAGAGCTTGCAGTGTGTGCTCAGGCAAACACATATCTGCATCACAGTGAGAATGCAAGTGTGATCAGTTGAGTGCTACCAGTGATATCATGTAGGTAGTAGCATACATTGTGACCTGGGTATATGTGAATGTAAAGCGTTAGGATGGTCACTCTGTGTGTGTGTGTTTGTGTTTGTTAAACTCTCTTGTGGGGAAAGATAACCTGACTTTGACTTGAGCAGAAGAATCCTTTCATCAAATTTAAAACAGGGTTCACACATACACACACAAACGCGCGCACATGCACAAACACCATGCTAAAATAATGAAAACGGCTGGTAATGGAATTGCTGCATGCAAAAACAAAAGCTTGCCGTCGTTGAGCACTGCATCTGATTTGGAAACAGTTCAGTCTGTCAGCATTTCAGAGTGAAGATGAAGGTAACTGGCACACACGCAAATGTTCTCTCACACACACACACACACACACACACACACACACACACACACACACACACACACACACACACACACACACACACACACACACACACACACACACACACACACACACACACACACACACACACACACACACACACACGTTTGAATTACAGATATCTTTACAATACATTTCTTTATACATCCATGTGCAAACACAGCTACACATTTATTCAACAATTGCATACATGCACACACACACGTACACCCACTCAGACACACACGTGCTCTAACACACTTATGGATACAAAACTGTCATGTATAATAACTGATCAGTTCAGAGCTAGTTGAGACTTGAGAGTTTAGGTGATTAAGTGGTCAATGTTGATGAGAGTATTATGAATGAACGTCAAGAATAATTACTTCTCATGCAACCTTGATATTCATTTAACAAGTGACACTGTGAGGCGATACGGGACACACACACGCACACTCTGAGCCACACACACAGCCACATATGGGCAGGGTCATGTTGAGTTAGGTAGCTCATTTCCCAAAGTGCGTGTTGGGTGTGCTTTGTGGTGGAAGTCATTTACAGATTGAATAGCCTGATGTAATCTGGAGATGGTGAAGACAGCAGAGACCCTGGGCTGACACAGAGCACTGGGGCTAAGGCCAGTACAGTATGTGTGTGTGTGTGTGTGTGTGTGTGTGTTTGCAAATGTGTTTACGTGTATATGAGTAAGACAGATAATAAAGTTGGTAGTGAGAGAGAATAGGTGTGTGTGTGTTCAGACATGGTGCATGTGGTGTGTGTGTGTGTGTGTATCTGTGCATTTATGCTATTATATTCAGAAAAAACTCAAAGGCACAGAGTGCCAACATCTGCCGCTGACAATACAATTCTACAATCTATTCATATATGCATCAATGTTATCACTTATATATTATATTTAGGTCACTAAATTGTCATCCTGCAAACAAAGACTGGGATCAATCATGTTGTGAAAAAGTGAAAATGATTTACGATGGATGACAGATCCAAACACAACCAAAATTGATGGTGAAATTTGAAGTTTGAATTAACCAGCAAAGGTTGGCAAACTATCTTTGCAGAGACTCAATGAGTGAGAATAAAAACAACAACACTTAGAGCTGTAAATTAGACACCAACAAAGAAGCAGATACATACATTTAGAGTGGGTATCTTCTCTGACATTACTTGTCTTTCTTTGAAATTGTTTGTACCAAACCCTTGAACACTGCATTGTTGCACATACAGTAACTCTTTTTCCCATCATAGTCCAAAAGAAAACCTGCATTACAACAATCAATGTGGAGCCAAAAGGACGTGGATAACCGAGATGCCATCCTAATATCAGAAAAGCCGACATTTAGTGGACTTCGGCTTGATATCCTGAGTGGGAGTGTCCATACATAACAAGAAGACAAGCAAATAAAGCAAGCTGGAATGAAAACCTAACGGGATAACGATTAAGAGAAAGTAAGTACCTCGATGAGCAAGAAGTGATATGAAAAATAAACCATTTAGAGAATGAAGGGAGATACTCAAAATCCTGTCTGTGTTGTCAAGGTCAATTGGTAACCAGGAAGCAGCCTGCCTGTCTGTCCAATTAGCAACAACCAGGAAGGAACACTTTCCTTCTCGGACCTATGACCCCTAAAGCTGTGCTGCTGCAGAGATGACAGGGGCGGTTTAGAAATGATGACAGGCATTAGCATTTTTCTGCAGTTAGCATTAGTGCAGGACAGTGCAGTGCATGTGTGTGTATGCGCGTATCTGCGTGTGTGCATGCATACAATATGGTTTCAGTGGCTTTCATTGATGGGCCTTGATGTGGGATTAGCCAGTGGTGGAACTTAACTCTGGCCCCTCCTTCAAAATGGCCGACAGGAAGGAAGCTGCCTCAGACAGGGTCACAGCCCCTCCCATTTTCTGAAGGGGACCTTGAGTTGAATGTTTTTCTTTCTCATTAAATCTCAAGATAGAAAGGCAGAGGAATCAGTGTGACATTGCTTTGTCTTTTCTGCACGTTGCAATATATTGTATGTTTTCCTGTTAAAGAAACTTATCCACTATTCAAATTCTTAAAGCTCATGCTGAGTTTATTGTTGAATGTAATGGGAGGTATTGATATTGATAAAGTGCTATCAGCAGCAGCATGGCTGACTTGGATTATATTTGTGTGCTGCAGCCATATTTTAGAGCTCTTATGCTCTCATGCCAGATCAAACAGTGTACATACCTGAAGTGACTCTGGCCCCAAGACCTTCACTCTCGGAGGACTGAGACCAGCTGGCCGAGAAGGTCTGGTGGTGACATTGACCCAGGGTCCTGCAAGTATGCAACAATATGTGGTTAAATATCCTACTGTGAAAAAACAAAGGCTGGAAATTGTCGAAGTCAGTAAAGCTGACACGAGACAGTGTAAAATTAAACATATACACATCTTGGTCAGATTTAATTTAATTTCAGTTAAGAACATTATTATGGCCTCACCTGTAGTGTTGCCAGCTTGATTATGGAGCACAAGTCGATACTGGTAGCTAGTCCAGGGACTGAGGGCCGATGAAGAGTCCAGGAAGGAAAGAGGGGGAGGGTCTGGTGGGAGATGGCCCACTGTGGAGACTTCTTTGATCCCAGTAACTCTGCGTTCAATCAGCCACCTATGCCCAGCACAGGACCCAATATAATTATTGTAAAATGTAAAGTGTCTCAGAGGGATTGAAGTGTATCTATTTAATCGTCTCTTACTGCTCTAGTGGTCCATTGCTCCACTCTGGTGCACCCCAGGACAAGAGAACAGAGGTGGGGGTGTCAGAGTAAAAGTGAGGTGCAGGAACCCCTTCAGGGGGAGCTGGGAGGGTACGAAAGTCCTGAGACATCCCAGACAATGAGCAACCCACACTGGTGCATGCCTCCACCTAGATGTTGAAGAATCATTTTGTAACATCACAATGAGATATGTCTTCGTAGTGTCATCATTGAAAGGCTGTACATTTTCTTCAGCTAATAAATCACCAATAGCAAAAAGAACAGTTGTGGGGAAACAACCAGAAAAATAAAGGGCGCAATGACATATTGAAACTCAGTCTCATCTGTGCATGTGATTATTCAAATGCCAAAAAAATATATACGTATATATATTTGTATATTCGTCATAACATAACCAGAGAGGAATAGAGACTAACATTTGTTTAAATATGACACGAAATTTACATGTTTTTTTATTGCACAATATAATGTTTAATCTAGTGCACTATATGGTACAATATTGTATTGTACTATAGTATTCATGTTATATATTGTACCTGGAGGCTGTAGGTCTGGTATGGCGGCAGGTCGAGGAAAGTGTAGCTAGTTGTGTTCCCCGGAAGAGTGACTGATAGAATGGATGAACGTGAATCTGAAGCTGCACTCAAGAAACCAGAAATGGGGCTGTCACTGGGGTTATTGGGTTCAGTGGGATGGAATGAGATGGAAGCAGGGCCTTGGCTTGTATTGCTTACACCAGTGGCCTCGATCTGGTTGTCGTCTGTGCTACCAGGACTCAAACTAGAGAAAGGGTGAGGGAGGAGGTTGGGTCTAGTGCCTTGGATTGCGCTTGAGCTGTCATTACTGCCTGTGGTGACAGTGGACATGGAGATGCGGCTTAAGCCTGGGGTGGTAAGACTGGATGTTGGCCTGAGGTTATGGCTTGAGTTGAGATATGCACCCTCAGTGCTGGGCAATAGCCTTGGGTTACGACCTGAGCTGGAGTTAAGTGTCATGCTGGTGCTGGAGACTGAGCTGGGTTTGGAATCAGAAGAAGATGTGGAGCTGGGGCAAAGATAGAGGGTATAGTTGGTGATGATGCCATTTGGTTGAGAGGGAGGAACCCAAGTAATTGTTACACTTCGAGGATGGAGCCTGGATACAGCTGGACTGTCTACTGGTCCTGGACCTAGGGGTAAAAGGAAAGAATGGATAAAGAGACAAGGAAAATAAATTTTAAAAAAGGCAAGAGATAAATATACCCTTTGTGTGTGAGCTTATAAGAGAGTGAGAAAAAAGAGAGGAGGATCTGTTCGAAAGAACTATTTGACGAGTAACGTCAAGAAAGACATTAGAAGGACAAAGACAGATTTTGCCTTTTCTATCCAAGGGATTAACATGGAAACTCTCTTCCTCTCACAAGTTTACCTCCTCAGCAAACCAATATTTAGACTGTGCATCATTCAGCAAAGAATTCAGGAGGTGATGTGTTGGCCCGGCTGGACTGCTGGGAACATTGTAGTACTTCTTTGTACTGCCTTTGCTAAACACAAATATATGACATACACATGCATGCAAACACACTCATATGACCCATAGTTTAAATAACTACAAAGAGGAATACAAGTGGGCCATAATACATACAAGTGATGTACTTTGATGAAATAAGTTTCTATATAAAAAAATATAAAAAATTGAGATGAACTTGTAGCATTCACTAAACTTCAGGTCTGTGGTCTCAGAGAGCAAGTAGATTTCTAATTTGTGTCTACTGTTTATTCATGTTCACAGCCATTGTCAGTGCCTGGGAGTGCCTTGAATTCTTATGTCCAGAAGGTGAAATGATCCTCACTAGAAGTGTGGCAGACAGAGATGCACATCAGAAGGCCACAGGCGCGCACACACACACACACACACACACACAGTCGCATGATCTGCACAAGTCCATGCCCGGATAAGAACCTACACAAGACTAGTTGGAGGCATTTTTCACTCCAGGGTAGCTCATTTGAAGGTAATGCTCCTCCTCACCCTCCTCCCCCGGCATTTACATCCCACTGTACTGCTCTATAATGGACACACACAGATCCATGTCCATATACGTAGACACATACTCTTCCTGACACACATATTCGCATGCCCACACCCACAGTGATGCAGTATAGCAGTAATGGTGCTGTGTGAAGGGCAAGCAGATCAAGGTGACTGAGCGGACTGAGGGAGCGTGCTGCGTCGCTAAGTGCTACCGCTAACCGCTAACGGCTTTCCCAGATGGCGGTGTGTGTGTGTGTGTGTGTGGGTATGTGTGTGTAAGAGAGAGGGTGAAAGAAGATGAGCGGTTGAGAGTATGCGTGCATGACTGTGTGAGAGATAAAGTGTGCAAGCATGTGTATGTGTTGTGCATGTCAGCCCGCGTGTGCACAAGACAGCAGTTGTGTAAGAATGTGTATATTTTGCAGAACATCTACTGAGTGAGATGCCAACTAACATTCAGTGGTTGGCCCAGGATGCTCCTCCTAAAAGTTTAAAATGTGTCTTAGAGTATAATGCTTATCAGAATTCAGATGGTTTGCCTCATACTTAATTTGGATAATATGATGAACCTTTTCAGAACGTCTCCCATCTTTTAAATGGCCTGAGTTTGCTGGTATAATTAGCATACAACAAGCAATATTCTTTTTTACAAAAAAGGAAAGAAGGCAAACACTTTTAAAAACTTGAAATATTTCAGAAAATCTTGTTGGTGAATTTACTGATGGCCCCTAATGGCAAATTAGGCAACCCCCCCCCCCCAAAAAAAAAAAAAACAGCTTTTGACCAAAGGTTTGACCATGTGTGCACAAACAGGCACACATAATATAATGTGTATAATAAAGTCAGACACAGAGAGAGGCACATCACAAGTGAAGATTCAAAGATACATTAAAATGGCAGCTGGTCAGCTAGTCTCACACACTCTCACTTGTTTAATCTCCCACACAAATAAACAACAGTACAAAATCGTGACGTAAAGCTTCGTTGATTTTACAGCTCACAAATCGTCCCACCAACAACCCATCGTTCTTTATATCTACATCTCTCGTTCTGTCCGTTTTTTCTTCCTTCCTTCTCCCCCACCACCTCTCCTCATTTTCTCCTGTCTCTCTCCGTTACTCGTGCTTTGTGTCGTGGTCTCTCTCTCTCCCTCTCTCTCTGGTCTCCCTGCTAAATAAACAATGCAGAGAGTTGACCTTTTGGGTTAACAGGTTTTTATGCTAGCTCTACTCAGCACTCACACTGATTCAATTACCACCAAAGGTCCACTGAACCCCACGAATAACCAAGGAGCCCGTCTCCCTGTCCGTCTATGTGCCTATCTGCCGGCCTGTTTGCGTTTTTGTCCGTCTTTGTGGAGGGTTCAGGTGTCTCACTACCTGTTAGTCTAATTTGTCAAACGTTCTGCATCCTTCTGTCTATTTGACTATATTCTGTCTGTCTGTCAAAATGTTGGTCTGCTCCTACGGACATGAAATAACACACCGGGATGAGATGCACAGAGAAGAAGAAGATCGCAAGTAGAACGTCCTCAATTGCAAAAACACAATCCAGTCACCTTGATCCAGCCCCCGTCAACAACCCAAAATAACCCCCGTTGTCACCCCCGCCCCCATTCCTCCTTCATTCTCTCTCTCCTCCCCTCCCCCCATCCCCCTCCATCCCTCTAAGTGTTGAGTGTTATTTAGGCTTTACTGGCGCGTGTAAAATTCTGCAATTTGAAGGGCTGTTAAGTTTTTCAATTGAAATTTTCATTTAAGATGCAGGTGATGCTTTTTCCCTTTTTTTATTTTACTGACGCTTTACTGCTCCTTGGATAGGAGGGAACGAGTGTTGAGGGAATGCGTAGCAAGCCCTCTCTTTCTGGTTTCCTGAGTCCTTATCGCTCTTTCCCTCTTCCTCTCCTTGCCGCTCAACTCTTCCGTTTTGTCAACCTCCCATCCTCTCTTTCCAAACTGCTCTTCTTTTCCCTTGTCTTCCACTCACCTTTTCTCTCCCCCCTACCTCTTCATTCCCTGTGTCTTTTTGTCTTTCTTTCCCCTCTCCCTTAATCCCTTCCTCCACACCTCCCACCGTTACTCCTCCTCCCTCCAGTAAAACACAGTAGCAGAAGGCTAAAACAGGAGCGCGGGGCCGCCAAGCCTTAAATCACATTTATAAGGATTTGGTTAGCATAGTAATAACACAATCAACTGACAAGGGCTGGGAGAGGGGGAGGGAGGAAGGAGTGTGTGTGTGTAGGTGTGTACTTGTGGGTGTATACATGTTATGTAGCTTCTTGTGCATATTGTAAGTGTGTACATCTGTGTCTATCCATTTGGAGAGACGAGAAAGGGTATTATTTTTAGCCTCGCACAGGGTCCCGTGCGTGCATGCGTGTGCATGCGTGTGCATGTGGGTGACTGGGCTTTTGAAGGTGAGTCGAGGCTCCTAGGAGTCATAATGAGGACAAACGCTGAGCTTTACTGTAATCAAGATGCTTACGACATGGTGTCAAAACGTGACAAGCAATACGGTGAGAATTTACATTGCATTTCATATCTTTACTTTTTCTACAGATTACTTAATGTCATTGCTGCTTTAGGAGACACTGAAGAGGCAGTGAGAAAGAGGATGATGCATGACCAAGGTCATGAGCTTGCTTTGTATCCATAACATCATGACTATATGTGATGTACATTAGCCTTTAAGTCACCGCGACCATCACGATACCTGAAATGTCAATCACTCAAAAATTTCAATATCCTTTTCAGACGTTGACTATTTGGAGTGATTTACTTGATTCCAGGTAACCTTCTGATGGATCCATGTACTACAGAAAGAGAACTGAAAACTGCAAAGTAATATATGGCTCTAAAAATATGTGGAAATGTGTGTCAAAATGTTCAAATCAGTGAGAACTGATTGGGTTGAGTAGAGAAACCTGCTAAAGAAGTTCTAAACATATTACAACAACTTTTTGACTGCTGAGGAATCATGTTTTTTACTTTCAGAAATGTACATTTTCCCACTGGCTCTGAACGTATATTAAAATAGCAATGTGTAAATACATGTTCAGGTAATATTCTAGTTATCTCTTGATATGCAAAATAACAATGTGATTACGTTCACATTACTTCAACATTTCTTTGCGACAGCTAACTGAACAGAATCCTGGGAAATAAGGTAGGGTTATTATTATTTTATTAATGCAGTCACTCATTCATTAAATAACATTAATTCTTTGTGTTCTGTCGTCACCTCTAAACTCATTTCTGTAGCATGTTTCCTCCTTCATACTTCCCTCTCACTTTCTGCTTTAATGTTCTGTCTCACACACACACACACACACACACACACACACACACACACACACACACACACACACACACACACACACACACACACACACACACTTTCTAAGATCATTTTGTCAAAACGGTGCTTTAGTCATACTCCTTATAACACACACACACACACACTCTCTCTCTCTCTCTCTCTCTCTCAGATCACTTAGCTAGTGTGAACATGGGAGTAGACAGAGGAAAGGGAGCTGTCCAACACGGCTAGAGTTTATGTTCACAGGAGCCGTCTGTCTGTTCTGCAGCGGCAGGAATTCATAGGGACCAAATTACATTAAAAAGATGGATATAAAACTTTAATGGAATGATAAAAAGGAAAGGAGGAAGCGTGGGTCTCTCTCCTTCTCTGTTCTGTCATTAGCCTTCTCTTTTCTTCTCTTCCTCTTTTTTCCTCAATTCCTCATTTTACCTTTGTGCTCTCTCCATTTTTCTTTCCTCACTTTTCTCTCCACGTCTTATTTCCTTTTTTCCCTCTATATTCTCTTCCCTCTCTCGTAAATACTTAAGGGCTAGTCCATCAAAAGCAAGAAGTGAAATCCATTCTGTCATTTTTTCTGTCTTTTCATGTTTGAGTACAAAGACTGAGAAATGAAAAGGTATGACAGTATGAAAGACAGAGGACAAAGACATTTATAGATGTAAAAAAGAATGAAGGAGAGATAAAAAGGGTTAAAAGTAATGAGGTGAAAACATACTTGAATCCATGTTGTTAATGAAGGTCCATGTCAACTTTCAGTATAGTATTTACAGTTCAGTAACAAAGTAGAAACCTTGCAAGGTTACAGCTCACACCAACAACTACAGATCAGAGTGGGGAACTCTTCCAAAAGAGGTAAAACTGCACTAAGTTTATATCAAGATCTACTGTATGTAACTTGAGCATGTGTATGCATATTTGCATACGTTTGCAGTATTTAGTATACAGTATAGTATACAGTATTACAGTATTTTGTAAGAGTGAATATGTATGAACAGCATAAAAGACAACAGTAATTCCATAATAACTATTGGCTTTACAATACATGAAATCATACTGAAAAAACTGTAAAAGTGCTTGCTAAGGTTGTCATTATTTGAAGCGTGTGGGCGAGACGATTAGGAGGGGAATGCAGCCTTTCCTGTCAATGCCATGATGATGAGAGGATGGGCTTATGGTGACAAATTACATGTTAGAAAAACCCAATCTGGAAATCTGGCTCTCTCCCATCATGGGTTTAAATCCCTTCTTATTGAAAGCTTCCATACCTATCATGTATTCTATTATTATGTTAAAAGATTTTTTTCTATGCATACTTTAAAATGATTAGACACAATAGCATGTACTCTAAGTCCATGACCGGTTGTAAGATTCAATTTTAACATTTAATTGTGAGTAATTCATTGAGATCAGTAGGACACAAGGAGCTTTGAAAAGGGATGAAAGTGGATTAAAGACAGACATCATTTTGGGCAAAAAAGAAAAACAGATACATCAGATGTACTCACACAATATATCATTATTTCTTATGTGGGCTCTTGAGTTGTGTCGCTACACGGTTAAGTAGCTTCTCAATGTTTTGTGCTTTTGTGAGATACATTTTTTGTCTTTACACCTATACTTAAACTGTCACAGTGTCAGTGTGTGTGTGTGTGTATGTGCTTTTGGGGATGAAGTTGTCAGCATGCAACTTCATGAGTATGTGTTACTGCTTGTGAGCATGAGCAGGTGTGTGATTGATAAGGAGGACAAGGAGGTGTGTGTGTATGACACGTGTTCTCAGTGTGTGCGTGTGTGTGTATGAGTGGGCTTATGACGGGGCCGGAGAGAGGCAGAGAGAGGGATGGAGGTTTGAACGATGGGGCACAGTGTGACCAAATGGACACATCTATTACTGCGCCCACACACACACACACACACACACACACACACACACACACACACACACAGACAGAGAGGTAGATTTGCACGTTTTCACTCTCACAACCAAAAACACAAATAATTGTCCACCTTATCTAGAACTGTTGAGTACATAGAAAAAATGTGTAACAAAAGCTCAGTCTGTTTGACAGTGTGTGTCTGTGTGTTTGTTAGAGGGAATTTAATTTTGAATCGCAATGAGAAAAACCAAAGGGCTATAATTTAATGCTTCTTAAATTGTCTGCAATTGTGTGTGTCTGAATGGGTGTGTGCATCACTGTTCATGTGAACGTGTTTGTATTTTTACACCGCACATACGTGTACATACACATTTCTGTGTGTGTACATGTATCCTATGTATGCAAATCTCAGCGGCCTAATGATAATGTATGTGATAATAGCGTGGTGCTAATTAATTTATAACTTTGCACTGAGGAGGCTGTTCCAGTGGCTAATATGATTCTATTACAGCAATTAGCCCACAATGACACTGGCTAGGTCACTCACACACAGACACACACCTTACAGTATGCAAATCTCACTATGTCAGTGTGTTTCACCCTATCTTGCTTTTCCCCATGTTTTATTTTGAATATATTCTGTCTCTGTCTCTGTCTCTCTTCCCTATCGGCTTGATCATATTGACCACCTGCACTAACACCAAGAAATGAATACACTTTTATCAAAGAAAACTCTGGAGACTTTCACGGAATAAAAGGAAACTGGGCAGAGGCTCTGTTTTTCACACCACAGGCCATATGTTTAATGTGTGAGGCTATTGTTTAGATCATCACCTAAAATCAGGAGCTCTGTCAGACTCCTTGACTTTAACTTTGACTCAGCAGCACTGACGGCCAACTGACGGCAGAGGCCAACTAATAACCAGCTGCTGCCAGCCACCTGCCAGCCAGTCACTTGCAAAACTTGGCAGGACTGCTGACGCAAGCACCAAGGCTGCACAATTCAGTATGAATAAACAATGCCAACAGGTAGCCTATAGAACAACAGAGTGTTTATCTGAACCACCACCAAGTTTGTTTACAACTACCAATAGAATTAATTATGTATTTTTTATGGTTATTTATCAATGGTGTTTCTCTTTTGCTGTGTGCATTGGAACAGACGTGTACATGCATGCATCTGTGAGTAACCAGCATGTTATATTTTATGTGAGCACTTGTGTGTATGAGTCTGTGAACTTACTGTCCTCTGCGGTGCGCAGGGTCGCCCAGGGGCCGACAGTCTTCCCGTGTGTGTGCGAGATCACCACTCTTAACATGTACTGGGTGTACGGTGAAAGGCCCTCTACATGGTAGGAAAAGGTAGCCGTTGCGTTTTCCATAAGTCTGCAGTAGGAGTTTATAGAGACAAACGTACATTTACTGAAACACATCTGGTCAAAATGTGCTGTGCTGTAATCAAACAGGTGGTCAAAGAAGGACAGTGAATCTACTTTACAAATGTTTATCTAGTACCTGCTAGTGAATATATATATATATACACAATATGAACAAATTTGTCCCCACCAGTCACTGAACAAAACTTTTTTGCAACTCCTTAATTTCAATCTTTCCAAAACGTTTTCTCCTTCAACGTTATCCACCATCTCTTGTTTTGCTCTTTAACGCCTGACCACAGAGATCCGGCACTGGACAGCTCCCCAGAATGTGTTTGCCAGCTACTGGCCAAGAATGCAGATGGAATGAGTCCTAAAACCCCAAAATGAGTTAGCATTTTTGCACTTCCAGTTTTCCAGTCTCAAAGTCAATGAGTTTTTTGAATGGATTTTTGGTTAGATGCCTGAATTAAGGTCTGTGGTTAACTCAAGCTTAAGATATCTTAATGTTTTGTTCCACCAAAAGAAATCCGTCAATAAATACCTTTTTTTAAATACACCATTTGGAAGCTTTTAAGTGTCTTAAAAAACGAGACTAACTTACTAACAAGTGACTAAATAACTAGAATAGTGTTCTAGTCGCTGTGTATAGTCGCGTTTATGCGACCATGTTGTAGTTTGTTTATATCCCAGCATTAGCATTTCACTTCCATCAATTGCATTCACACTTTTAATATCATAAAAGGGGTGTTCATGTTTTTGCTTAACAGAATGTGTAAGTATTATAAACTTGCATTTGCCACAGAGCTTATGTTCTGCAATTATCCAAAATCCGATGGATAAATCCCATTGGCTTTTTGTCGAGGCAACCAGTGCGATGCTTCCGGGTTGGCCTACACAAGTATGTCAGCACCACTGCAGCACTTTATCTCTACAGTGATAACCACTATTACTATAACTGCATGTTACATCTCCCTGTTAAATCATGTTAAACCAAATTTAAAAAGTCGACATGATAGTTTTTTCTGGAAATGGAAAATTATAATGCGTCTCAGACATAATCGATCTCATGTAAGACAGTCGATGTTTATCTCAATACAAGTAAGTTCTCATGTGGTGTAATGTGTTTTTTTAAAATAAATTACATTTTTAAGTGTGATGTTATATAAATGTCAAGAGACACTAAACAGTGACTATCTTGGTAATATCTACAATATTTGTATAGCTTTTTATCATATTCCCATGTCATACCTGATCCCATATCATATAATCGTACAAAGGAATCTAGGACAAAGTAAAAGAATATTGTCATAAATGAGGGACCGTTGACCATTTAGCATCAGATGGATAGAAGGGATGAATGAATGAATAAATCAGGGAACAATGAGATTTCCATAGCAGAGGAGGAGGAGGGCATGGCTGTCTGATATATAATACATGTAGCTAGTCATTTATTTATTACCACAGAATGAGAGCCTCCTCTTCTTGGATTAAATTGCAATTTGTTGTCAGGAAGCATGTAATGAATACATATCAGATGCACACCCTCTCTCTCTCTCTCTCTCTCTCTCTCTTTATTCTATTACAATTTCCCTACCTTTGTCTCTCTCTTTGCTGTGCTCTTTGATTTTTTTGTCTTTTTGACTCCCCCCGTCTCTCCAGCTCATTTCCTCTCTGTTTTTCTGATGGTCTGTCATATTGATGTGACATATTCAGCTTTGCTGTATAATGTACCCTATTATATGTACATGTGTATGCATATGTGTGTACACATTTTTAAGGTGTGTATATATACTGTGATACGTATCTGAGCGCGTTGTATGGGTCTGTCTTTCTCTTAATGCTGGTTATCATCATGACTGTCTCAGACCACTTGCATGTGCTCTGGACAACTGTGTAAAAACTTGTCCACTTGATCATCTACTGTGTCCGTGCATTTTTTTAAATCTAAAAATAAAATAATCTAAATCTCCATCTCACCTTATCACAGGCCTCTGAGGGGATGTCCTCATTTGCAGGCTGTAACGGAGTGGGCCTGGTGCGTTGGAGTGAGCAGGGGCGGACCAGGATACATTCAGACTGGCACTAGTTCTATGAGCCAACCTCGGAGGTGACAACCCATCTGGGGCTATGAAAAGAGAGAGACAAGATGGTGAGAAGAAGACGGAGCAGGTGATGAAGGAAGGATGGAGGTGGCGAAAAATAGATGGAGGGATGGAATGAGGACAGTTGAGGAGTAAAACAAAAAAAGAGAGCAAGAAAAAAGACCAAGAGAAAAAGTAGATTATAAAAGTTACATCAATGTCACTCACTGATCTCATTGATCAACTGCACCCTCAACGAATGACACAAGTTTATTGAGGAAAGAGGAGACAGGAGTGAGGAGAGAGAAGGACAGAACAAAAGAAGAAAAAAAAACATAACAGCAAAAGGAGAAAATATTCTTTGTGAAGGAGGCTGGGAGTGCAACAGAGAGCCGCAAGATTTAGAGATATACAACCACTACAACGTCTCTCTCTCTCACACACACACACAGACACACACACAGAGCAATATGACCCCCGCTCTCTCAACAGTGCCCTCTTTTCAAGCTGAGCATGATAGCATAGTGTTAGTGTCGGAAAATCAGTAAAAACATCTTGATTCAGTATGATAGCCGTGCTCTTAACAGAAACAGAGAAGATGCGAGGAAAGACAGGATAGGAAAGAGATAAGGACAACAAATAGAAGGAGAAAATGAGAGTGACTGTAGTGTTGACTATGCGAAATAAGAGTAGGTCCTCCGATGTATAAAGTGACCCTTCAATCAAACACACTGCTCTCTTTCCACTACAACAAGACTGATTGCTGAAGACATCTTATCCTACAGACGGCTTTTACAAACACACACACGCAGTATATGAAAAAAGCCAAAATACACTCTTTGAAACTGGATACAGGTTCAGAATAATATTTTTGGTGGTTCACCAAAAATGAATCTTGGACAACCAAAATGCAAAAACAAAAAAAACAATTAACCGTAATAATTTTATTTTTATCATTAAATCTTTTTGATGCCCATCACTGGTTTATACTTATTAATATAGAGGATCCTACACTAGATCAGCAAAATTGTCATTCCCTGAGTGTGTATGTGTGTGTGTAATTCTTGAAACACTAGATATCTGCCTCTGACACGCACACACACGACGCACACACACACACACACACACACACACACACACACACACACACACACACACACACACCCCCCTTTGGTGAGCCTGTGTCTCTCTCATGCTGTGTTAGCAGGTACAATATCAGAGGTGTCACTAATCGTTTTAAACTATGCACTTTTATGTTCACTTCTCTCTCTCTCTGCTCTCCTCCTCCTCTGCTCTTCTGTCTCTTGCTCAACTATCTTCTCTCTGTTCTTTCATAGAACAAGGACGCATCAAGACAGTTTGCCTTAAAGAAGTCTAAAGAGATGCCAGAGGCACAGAGGTAGAAAGAGAGATAGAAAGAGAGGAAACGTCTGGTATTTAAAATTTATACTTTCTTATGCCTTTGTTTTGAACTTGAACAGTAAAACTTTCCGAAGTCAGTCTTTTGTTGTTCTCTGACTGAGACATGGGTGGGGTGTGTGTGCGTGTATTCAACACATTAGCTAAAGTGTTAAAATGTGTGTCTATAGGGGTGTGTGTTGGTGCCTGGTTACCGTCATCTTCAGACTGCTCTGATCAGCTTTGACATTTATCAGTATGCACAATCAGCCTCCATTCTACACAATTACAAACACACATCCACAAACACACCAACAAACGCTGTGTAAATTAGAAATATGTGTTCAGACCATTAAGTGAAGTCAATGATGTGTGTGTGTGTGTGTGTGTGTGTGTGTGTGTGTGTGTGTCTGTGTTTATCACTGCTACTCACTGAATAAGATATTTTTTTTTTGCCTAGCAAGCTATAAAACAGAACTTTTCCAGTTCATAAGAACAGCAATTAAAATCAGAGTAATGAGATAACGATGTTACAATAGTTTATGGCTTATGTAGAAAAAAAGCGACAATTACAGCCATTTAAATCAGATCATACACAATTTAGTGGAGGCCAAAAGCGCCTTATAATAATAGAAGACATGAACGTAGTGACATACTCAGTTATTTCATAAGTATGTATCTGCAGAGTGTGGGTGAAGATTTAGATTTCTAATGGAAATCAGGTTTGTAAGGTGTAGTCTGATGATAGGAGGAGAACCTTTACTGTGTGTTTGTGTACCTGCTGGGGGCGTAGTAACATTGAGAGGCAGGCTCTCAACACAACCTTGTGTGTTACAGCCTCTGATCCAGAAGATGTAGTTGGTGTAAGGCTGTAGGTCAGTCACAGACAACCAGCTTCCAGCTGCTATACTTCCATCCAACACACCGTCCCCCTCTAGGAGACAGAGAGAGAGAGTCACACAAAGAGAGACATGTAAGGTCTTAGGCCAAGCATGGTGTATTTAACAAGTGAGGAGGAAGACTTTATTATCTTGCACATTCGATTGTTTTCGTGGCACAGTCATTGATTAGAGTCAGAACTGTGACAGCTGAAAAAAGGCGACACATAAAAGATAATTCAACAACAGAGGGGAAACAGAATGAGTGAGAGTTCAAGAGAGGGGAATACTGACTGAGATGAACTGAGAGTGATCAAAAGAGAGAGGTCTCCATATCGAGGTTATGCAAGGGTAGTCAAAGAAAAAGGATCAGAAAATTACAATATGTAAGGCTATCCAATATATTTAGATGGACACACACCCGCACACACAAACGCATATCAGTTTTGTGGGAACTGATGAAGGCAGTGTGTATCAAAGAATCAAGGGGTTGTGGGTAACTAGAGCGAAACACCATCTCTCTCTTTCTTCCACACCTCTTCCACCCTTCTCTCCACTCATTGTAATCCGTCTCTTCCTCTGTGAGGAGCAGATCAAAGTCCCTGACTCTATCAGTGTGTGTGTGTGTGTGTGTGACAGAGAGAGAGAAAGAGACTTGGTGAATACGTGTGGGTTTAAGGATAATTGTGTGTTCTGCTGTTTCCCCGTGCTCCTGTTCTCATCTTGTTCAATTTTCTTCTTCCCCTTTTCTTTCCATGTCCAGTTCTCATCCGCTGTTTTGTTGCTCCTCATGTCTTATGTTGTTTTTACTTGCAATCTTTTCTAATACATCTATGGAAATATGAGCTTCTCATCTCTCCTCTAGCTGTATACTATTGTTTCCCAATGCTTGTCTTTGTTCTTCCATCCATCTTCACACCACTGTTTTGCTCTGGAATCCTACATCACTTCCTTTCTCAAGTCACCAGCAGTATAAAACAAACCTCGTCTTTTCTACACCACTCTGGTTTGATTACTCCGTCTTTCACTTCCCCATTTCAGGCTTGACTTTCAGTCTAAGTTTGCATTGTTGGTGAGGTGTCTGTGTGTAAGAGTACACATGTGTGTATCTCCACACATATTGTTCTGTTCAGCTCATCTTTAAAAAAAACAACCTTACTTTACTTAATGTGTATATTTTGATTGTGATCTGAATTGAGATAGTAATGTCTGTTCATTTGCTGCCTGTTTAGTTCAAACAAACTTGACAGATTCCTATTCCTGGTCTTTGATGGACTAGCGTTAACTTTTCTTGATGCTTTGACAGCACTGACCTGTATGAGTGAGACCTACAGAGAAGCAGATTTTACTGTCCACTTCTATTTTCTATGTCCACTTTTCCTCCAGGACAGCCTGACCTGAGATAATTACATTCTACCAACAAGACAAATGTCAAGACACACCTTTTTAGCTTAGTTATTGAGGTTTGAAAAATGACATGGTATGGTGTCTTACAAAACTCCTTAATCTTATCTGATAATTCTGATAAACTTAACATCAATGTGTATAATGTAGTGTTGGATTTGTAGTGAAGCCACGTAGAAAATGCAGCAGGTTTAGTGGCTCTCTTTTAAGCATAATCTACATTTTGTCTGTGTAGCTTTGCGTCAGGTGCAGCAGGTTTAGTCAAGCCGTGGTTTGATCCGGGCCTGTCTAAACCTGCTGCAGGTTTGTCTCTCTCTATGTGACAGCCCTGTGGCAGCCTGGCAACCTGCCTTCGCCCAATGTCGGCTAGGGTTGTTATTTTCTCTTCTCTCAATGATACTCTTTAGTTCTTTAGTCCATCGCTTACCTCTTCGGGAGCCGCCATTGTTGTTTTGAAGGAACAGAGAGAGAGAGCGAGCATGGCTGTATGTGTTACCTTTGCTTTTGTAGTACAGTGTGTAGCTGAGGTTCCCATTCGGTCTAGGAGGGGCTGTCCAGCGGGCTCGGAGTGATCGAGAGCTCTGATTGGTCAGTTCCAACAGTATAGGGCCCTCTGGGGCCATCTGTAATGTACGCATCTCCACCTGATTTAAAGGAAAAAGACACAAAAGCATGCTCTCCAGAACTTTAATCATTTTTACTATAATTCTACTCACTCTCATCCATCGAACTGGTATAGAATATTAAAAAAAAAACATATCAAAATCATTCTGAAATATTTCACTGAGTGGATTAAAATGTGTGTTAAAATATAAGTGTAAAAGTAAACCACTCTACACATCTGGTCCAAATTACTTCTGCTTCAAGTTTTCTATCCTTTTTTTTATTCCTTTCTCCCTCTCTCCCTCTCTCTCCTGCCACATACCTCCATATCTTTCACTCACTCCCCTCACACTGCTCCTTCTCTTTTTCCACCATCACCCTGCTTCTTTCTTCTGTCTCATTTCCTCCTGTCTGACGCTCCTGTTACTCTCCCCTCTGCTGCCCTTCGCATCCTCACTTGCCACCTCATCTCTCACTTTGCTCTGACCATTTACTCTATCCTCATCATTTTACTCTTTTATCCCTAAACTCCCTCCTTTCTTCTCCTTTTCCCGTCCATCCTGTCATCTACTCCTCTTTATCCTGTTCTTACCCCCCCCCACACACACACACTTTCCCCCCTTCCTGTCCTCCTGTTCTGCTGTGTCAGCTGTTCTACTGGTGTTTGACTAAATATGGCATCCGTATTGGAAAAATGCCCCAAAATATGGCCTGTCGTCAGAGACATCGTTGAGTGTGGAGTGGCATTTGCTACCAAATGTCACTGTCGCCACGCCAACCTCGTTATTGAGCTGAGAGAATCGATCACCTTTATGACACTCAGTGACACAACATGCACACACACGCGCACACTTGAAAATGTCTGAGTAGGCATTCTCATATGTGTTCCCATGGCTTTGTGTGTTGGTTAGTTACAGCAATAATCTACATCATAGAAATATCTGGTTTACTGTCTGTTATGTTTTAACCCTACAGCAATGACTTATAAAGTTTGCCTGTCTTCAAAGATATCACAAAGGATCTTGCAGTTTATCTTATCAATCAATAAATAAATGTGTGGGTTTACGAGTAAGAAGTTAACTGACCGCTGGTCCTTTGCCACAGCCTCGTGCTGTACAGGCCTGCAGCCGGAGGACGTGTCGGCTCCATGGAGAAAGTCCCTCCGCCACAAAGAACCTCAGGGAGGAAGTGGAGTTTAAAATGAGCACTCCATCCAGCCAGAGACCATAGCTGGTTATAATGCCTGCAAAAAGAACACATCTGATTATGACATGTATGACATACAGAACAAAAATAAAAATGACCAAGCAAACTGTTTTCAAGCCACGGTAAGCTTGCCATCTTAGGACAGGAATGACTGGAGATTTCCTGAGTTATTGTAAACTGGTTTTAGTGTTTATTGTCCCAAAAGAAGTTTATTGTGCATATGTACTGTATAACACATAGTTCATCTTGTTAACATAACCAATGTGTTGCCTTCATCCCCTGCCCTGAAATACCTCTTTCAACACAACATCATCACCCTGACTCTAATGCCAGACTTTAAAACAAAACATTTGTATATTTACAGAGAAAATGTCCCAACTTTTTTGTAGTTCATTCATGTTTTAAAAACTATTAACATGATGGTGTGATTGTGACATCCCTTAGATGTCTTGGTCTGACAGTGTGTTATTGCTCTGCATTACATTTTTAAGATGTCCAGTATTTGTTTTGCTGTTGATGCACTGTTGCCATTGGTCACTCGTACATTGTAGGACTGTGTCCAGACTAGGAGGAATTCCTGTCACAAAGTGAGCTCTGCTATGTTGGGATGCACTCTGGCTCACTGCATTACAATGCAAATGAAAACTGACTTAGTGCCAGTCAATGTGTCCTAGTGTGATCCAATGAGGAAAACAGCACTGAAACGACAAATATAACCATAGGCGTTCTGCCGATAAAGACCCTCAAAAGGACAGTACTACTGGAGCGAACGCACGCGCACGCGCACACACACACACACACACACACACACACGGGTGCAAATAGGTGAACACTCATCCACAGACACACACATCGACACTCCCCCACAGGCATACAAAGATACACACACACACACACACACACACACTAAGATGGGAATTCACACATGTTCATACACACATACATACACACACAGGCACAATAATTACATCCACCTAATAAAAAAAAATGAAACAGTACGGTGCCAAATGTGCTTTTCCTTAATAAAAATGCATACAGGGGGCTCAAAAGATCAGTGCTAAGAACTAAGAGTCTATTCTGCTTTAATCATGTGTGGGTTTTATTATTGCTCAATACAGATATACACACCTATCAGGGAAATGAAGACACAAAAACCCCACGGACGCCAACTACATCTGGGAAGCTCTTAATGTGGCCAATCACATGCGTGTGAGAGTGTACGAGTGTATATGTGTGCGGACGTCGCTGTGTGCTTGTGTGTGTGAATAAGCCCGTATCAGTATAGGTTGTAATAAAGACAGGTTGGGAAATGAAGCAGCGAATGCATAACAGGCTTATTTCCCCTCTTTGTCTGCGTGTTGCCCCGACCTAATCCCCGGGAGGATTATCCCCCACAAATCCCTGCGGAATTGGGGAGAAGGGGGGAGAGAGAGACAGAATCTCACTCCTCTGGAACCCATCACCATCATCATCATCATTGTTGCCATCCATTTATGACAAAAAGGAGTAAATTAAAAAAAGGAGGCACTGAGCCTTTCTTTAAGCAAAAATTAAAGCTTTTTAAGCATGAGATAATCGGGTAATCATGATTAAGTGTCTCCTTGTTATAAATTTCTGTCATCAGATGAGAGAAGCTTTAAGTAATTTATCCGGGCTAATATGCACACACATCACATGGTTTATGGTGCGAAATGCACTCATGTGGCATTAAGCGTAAAACACACACGATTCACATTACACACACACACGCATTATGAAATTACACATACTTTAACGAGCATGGCAGTAACATTTGATAATATGTGGTGGAGCGTTGTATGTTACAGACTGTAAAATGAGGTGGGATATCCTCAGATGGTTTTCAACACTCAATTCATTCGGGGTTCATAAAATGTGCATTTGTTAATATAGTCCTTATAATTCATGTTTATTTATTTGTAAAAAAAAAATACAATATTTTCAGTATACCATGTGGTAGATGAGGTTACTTGAAACTACTGTATTTTAGTTATTTAAGGATGTATTGAACTTTTTACCTTTAAGACTTTTATTAAGACACAAGGACATCTGATTGCTTGATGCAAGTACCATGTAATGATACGTATACCGAGTATAAGTTTCATAACAATTTGTTTCATTGTTGTGTTTGAAGTTCTTTTTGGGCATTTTGTGCCTTCGTTATGGACAGTGGAGTGATGGCAGGAAATGAGGAGAGAGAGATGCAACAACGCTCCGCTAAGATATAAGGGTGCTCCAAGTTGCACTGCCTTTGAAGCCGTTTTAAAAAATGCGTACTTTGTGATTAGATTAAATATAAAGTTTATTTGTTCTGTTCTCCAGTTTGTACATTTCTATTAAATTGCTTGATTAAAATATACAGTAAAGATGAACAATTCCATACTACACAAAAAAAAAAATGCTGTAGTTTTTGAAACAAGACGTGGCCCAGAGCAAGCAGATGCTGTTTTACTGTTTTAGACTATTTGCAATATTTTGAGGTTTTTAAATTGTTAATGTAATTCCTGTACTTCAGGGTGAAGTATATTGACTGATGATGCATCACTCCTAGTGCTTTCTAACTCAAACACATTAGTATATTAAATTAGTATAAATTAAATTAAACTCATAAGAAACTTTAATTTATGCATTCTAATTCCCTAACCGTATTGTACAGGAAACTCTTCTATCTACAACTTCGTGTCTCTTTACTCTTTGCTCAAAAAAAATTGTTTTCGCAAATAACTTTTTTTTTGTAGACAATTCCAAGCCAGTAGCCGAATTTCAAATTCACCTCCAATATACATCAAATACACCTTGTCCGGCTCTGTGCGTGGATGTTAATTGGCTGTAAGAAGAACAGAGAACAATGAGGGAGAAAGGCGGTCACTGCGAGTCTCTGTGCTTCCAGCCTGCAGTTCTCTATTCAGTCAAAAGGGAGCACTTTTCATCCACTTAAAGGAGCTTGGTGAAGCACTGCCTTCACACTACCGGCCTCCGTTACTCTCACATTTGATGTGCTCTCCCCCCATCTTTGTCTCTTCCCCTGTTCTATCCGAGTCCTCTATGTCCTCCCCTTTTCTCTATCTGTTTTATCTCCATCTGCTGCACACTCATCTGATTCCTCTTGCTCAAAGCGAAACGTTCACCTGTTTCATACTCGCATGTACGGGATACCTGAGCAACGATATAGGTATTTATATATGCGATAGTCTGGGTTCTAGTAAATACTGACACCGTATATTCAAGCCCAGACTTCAACTAATGTTTTCCTCATCACGAATCTTGTCAATGTTTTACCTCTCAGATCACTTTCCTGTATCTAAAAGAAATATATTAAAAAACAATTACTTAAATATGTTCAAATGGATGATTAAAAGCTTGCATGTGTTTGCGTGTATGTAGTTAAAATGTTTCATTCTAAACACTGTTGATAATTTGTTCATGTTTATTTGAATGTTTTAGGCTATGTATCTCAGATTAAGTCCCTTTCCCCTTACCGTTCGGAGTATCAGGAGGTGTCCAGCTGACGTTGAGTGCATGTGGGGACAGAGGCGTGACCAGCGGTGCAGGGACATTCTCTGGGGAGCTCTCCTCAGTCCGAGCCTGGCTGGGAGGGCTTACGGTACACCCACCTCCTGTGCAGGCCTGATGTGAACACACGGTAACGCATTAATGAGTTTATGAATGAGACGGTGCAAATTAAAAAAAGATGAAAGAGTAAGGGACTCACAGCGAGTGTGATGGTGTAAGCTGTTCCAGGGGTTAGGTCGCGGAGTGTGTGGTCTTCAAAAAGTTCTGAGCTGTTATAGACTAGCACAGGCGCTGCGCCGTCATGTGCCAGGAAGATGGAATAGAACTCCAAAACGCCGTTTACCTGAGAGGGACGTGACCACCTGGAGAGAAAGAGAGGCGCCAGCAGAGATATAAACAACTAAATATATTTACTCAAGTACTGCACTTTAATTCAGACTTTAGGGACTTATACTATACGTATTATATAATGTTAAGTTTATTTACAGACTAAAGATAAGGCTGGAGTTATTTCATCATTTTAGTGACAAAATCCATCTGAAGAGATCAAAATTACAAATTTATCCTACAAGCAAGTTTTTTTTTGAGTTTAACTAGAGCCTGATTAGCAGCCTGGTTATACTTTTCTACTTTCTACCTCAGAACTGTTGGAAAACTATTAGAAACCCATTAAAGAGCCACACCACTACTTTGGTTGACACATTTCTTCAATGGGCTGCACAAGGCCAGTGTAATTAAAACGTTGGATTGTGAAGATAACTTATAATTGTGGCTCATATTACCATAACTATATAACAACAGACATTTAAACGTTTTTACATTTATTCAAATTCTAGAAATGTAACTGTCGTTCTTTTTGAAGACAGACGGATGCTGTTAAGTATATTGTATATTAAGATGTTGCTAGGACTGCTTAGATTTCATTGGTTTGGAATGTTTTTTTATGCGGCACTTTGGTAAATATTCAATTAATTTCACACACGCACAAAAACGTGTGCTTTTATCATTGTGTTTCTTTTTGCAAATAGATTGAAACACAATTCAGAGTGCGTATACTGCCCACACAGTTTCCTCTGTCAGATAGAGGTGTCTCCTTTTCTATATTTAGAACACGAAGGTCATCCCCAACAGCGAGGGAAAGGGAGCGGAAAAGAGACGGTATTTATAAATAGAAACGTGTCGACTTACCATTACAAAATGTGCAAGTGAGGGCAATACGGACCTAATCTTAGCTATAAAGACTAAACTATAAAGAAGATCAGATGTAACTTTTTTTGCCTGCTTCATTAACACTAAACTATGATAGCTTTTTATGTATTATAATAAGGGATTGTAGGAGCTGCTTGATGATCATGATCATCTAGTCACTGTCCTTTTAAATGTGATTTGTGCCTGTGGATGATGTTGGACAGATATTCAAGCTGTGATCAAATAATTTTATGTAGAAAGTTGTGCAGTCATGAGAACATTAGAGGTAAACTCTAAAGAGAGCAGGACTGGTAATTAGATTCCATCCTAACAGTGCCAGAGTATTAGTGTTTTGAAGCACATACAGCATGTAAATCACTGGACTCAAATACTGCTTGTGTTTTGTAAATGATGTACCTTGATGCACTTTTCACGCATACAAAATCGTATACAAAATCCAAAGTATCTGAAGATTTTGAGAATAACAAAACAAGTAAAGATTGAGAACATTTATTTTTATAAATAGTTCTGCGATTCTTACAGATCCCTGAGAGTAAACCAACCCTCCTGGTGTCGTCGCAGAGGGAGGTCATTTTCAAAAGTGATGGATTCCTTTCTTGGTTCCTCCCATTAAAAGCCAGTTTTTGAATGACTGATGAGTGTGTGTTAGCCACAATTAGCCACTGTGGCTAATCTATCACATTTATTATAAGATTTATATGCTGTCGATTGACAGTGTGATGTATGTCCACTTTTGAAAAACTAAATCAAAGGAGAGTTGTAATAATCTGTAATATAATTCACGTTAGTAATAGTTTTAGAAAATCATTGTTTTTAAAAACGTTGTGAAATTAATGTGAAACTTTCTCAGCACATTACAGTAAATTGAAAACCATGTGCTTGAAATGCATTAGGTTCAAATTTTGCTTTACAATCTATGAAGTGACAACCTGTCTCCTGCACCTTCCCTCCCTGCTCTTTCATGTCTTTCTCTAATTTGCATACTCAGAAAAACAACATTGGCAGCATTGAATAATTATTGACAACACATTAAAGTATTGAAGATTGAAAACAAGCTGGAATTAAACAAATATGATTGTTTTAGTTGGTGAAATTGACCTCTATTCTCAACATGTCAAGTGTCCCATCAGGTTTTCGATATGTTTGTGACTGTGCACACGTCTCTCAATGTGAGTATTTTTGCAGTTGTGTCTGCGTGTGTTTATGAATGCGTTTGTGTCAGGTAGTGTTAGATGAGGTCAGGGATAAATCTGCTGATATTGTTCTGTTCGCATCCTGCCTCAACCTTTCTCACAGTCTCTCACCCTCAACCTTTCTCACAGACACACACACACACACACACTTTTTAAACATTTCCCTCCGTTCTTTCCATTTAAACTCACAAAATCTCTCTCTCTCTCGCTCTCTCACAGGCAAGAGGTATTGACAAAGTATGATCTCTCAACCTCTTCCTATTACCAATGTGCTAACAAGGCAATACATAGCCTTCCCACACCTGGTGAATATATAGCTGAAACACATTTTAGAGGCTTTTTAAAGACGATGAAACAAATCCCTGAAGGTAGCATACTCCCATGGATGATGTATTACACAGAGACATTCTCTTTTGTTGCTGTTAACTGTCTACAGACTACATGTTTAACAAAAATATGTAAGCTTGTTTACTTTGTATGGAATAACAGCTTCATTCATACAACATCTATGTGTGGAGATGATTTGAACTGGCGTGCATGCACAAACTATTCATTATTATTATAATGCTGAGTAAGAGAAAAATGCACATGTGATCAGAACCACTGGTAACCTGATATACATAAATCCCTACTATGTTTTGTGGCTCCGTAAAAACAAAACTGAGTCAGTCTGAGTAAATACAAAAGTTAAACTAGTTCAGTTACTTCAGTTATATTTGTTTTTCAAACATTGCTCCCACATATTGATTTGTCTTTCAGATTGTTGTATGTTTTTGTATTCAGGCATATGTACAGGCATTCCTTTTACACAGGGTTGATTCAATTTAGGAGCAACCCTGATATCAGTTAAATAAGAGCAATAAGTGCATGCTTTGTGGATCAGATATCGGGTATTATCAATTCTTTATCCTTTCAAATTTATATATATGAAAAGAAAAAAACAATCGATCGTTACCAAGATCATCACATCCTGACCACACACATTCACCATTAGACACTGTGAGCCTTCATATTACTCCTTCTCCATCCTTTCACTCACCCTCCGTCCATTGTTTAAGTGTGTGTGGATATGCCTGTGTGTGTTTTAGTGGCTCTGTGCCCTCCTGCGGTGAGTCCCACTGTAAGTGACAGTCAGGACACTAATGGCTTTCACGCAGATGGACTCTTACATACTCACACACACAAAAACCAGGAACATTTGCACATGAGCTTGATGGAAAAAGTGCAGAGATCTATCTTCCTCTGTCCCCTCCCTCTAGAGGTGGAAGGTCAAGTACAGAAGAATATTCTGCACGGTAAACACAACTGCAGAAGGTCACTGGCTCTGTCTCCACCTGTCTCTCTCTCTCTCTCTCTTTGTATTTTACACAGACACAACATGTGAAATAAAGAATGAAGAGCTATAACATTTCTTGAATCCCTTTTAGTCTTACCTTGTCCTTTTCAGTAATGCTGAAATGGTGAACATTCACTTTCTCTCTCTTACCTAAAAGGTCTTTGCGAGTATGGGTATTAACATATGGACAACACATGTAAATGTGTATTTGTGTGTGCGTGTGTGTTTATGTGCTCACTTACTCCACCAGAATAGTCCGTGAGTCAAGCAGGGTAAGAGTTGGTACGTGTAGGGGCCCTGGAGGAAGCTGAGAGGTCAGCATAGTAACTTGTGAACTTTTGGTGCAGCCCACTGAAGTGCATGCACTCAGTACCAAGACATGGGTGGAATAGACACCAAGACCTGAAACACACACACAGACAGCAAGACACAGAGAGGCATGAAAATAAGTACAAACACAATAATAGCTCAGTACAATTTATGGCTGACAATCATTGATGTAGATCATAGACCTAAGTTGCCCAATAACTTCTTATTGTGAGGAGATTTAAGCCTCATTTAACTCCAAATCCCTGAACTCCATCTTCTTTTTCCAGAATCATTCCTTCGTGTATCTCCCTCTCTCCTTTTAGCTCCGTTTCTGAATCGTTGTTTCTCTCTCAGTGTCCATCTTTGCCTCACAACTGTTCTCCATCTGTCTCACTGTGGCAATCTCACTCTCTGTAACGCGACCTATTCTTGCACATACTGTATAATTACAAAGTCCATAATCCTTCCAATCACTGCGAACATCAGACACTCTGCATTATTAACCCAGCATGGATGATATGTGCTCTCATGCATTCATTAACTAACGAGGACACACACATACACTGTTGGGCAGCGTGATGTTTTGCCATGTGTGTGTGTGTGTGTAAAAATCAAAATGAGTGTTAATCTATTCTGCTCATATAAAATGCCATATAGAATGACTCTCCTGTGTTTGAGAGTCTGTGTACCTCCCTGCATACTTTTTGTCAGCATATGTTCTATTGAGTGTGTCTTGTATGCGTGTATCTACTGTGTTCACATCCTGGTACAGCACTGTAGTCTCAGCGGTGTGACATGTGTTTCATACCTTCTTTAAGTCTCTTTAATGAACAGTACGAATACAGTATGCATGTGTGCTAATGTTTAGTGTTCTTTGTTTCTCTGCTGCTTCATTTTCGTGTGTGTGTGTGTGTTTAGCGCTCTTTTTCAAAGTGCTATTCCCTTGGTGAGGACTGAGATGCTCTTTCCTTTTTCAAATGCTAATCCCCCTCTCCGTTTTGTTTTTCTTCACTCTTCCCCTTCTCTTTACACCGAGGTCCCATCCCTCTACAGTCACACAAACACTACAACCCGCACACACACGCACACACTTTCTCTCTCTCTCTCTCTGCTTTTTACCAGTGATGTTGTGTTGTCGGTCCTTCCCCCTGTAGACCATTTGGTTGTTGTGATAGAGGAGGTATTCTGTAATGCCTCCATTGGGCCTATCATTGGAACAAAGAAGTTAAATGAGGGTAATATTATTATGTTATCATACTATTTATGATGTTAAACTCTCTGTTGTGTTCAATAATGGAATCTCAATTTAAGGTGAGAAATATATGCACGGTGAAAAAAAGGAGATACATGTGTCATTATTATACAACATCATGTTTGATTTTAGTATAACACATATAGTCACTTCACTGCTGTTTTTCATATTCCCTTGAAGTAGTAGGTCTGACATGTGTATCAACATGTTGCCCATTAGTGAAGGATTTATGACAGAAGATCAGGTGTGTAAAAAGCAACCTAACGCTAACAAAATATGTGATTTGGATGTGAGAATAGGTGAGGCTGTGCATTACCTTGCGGGGGGTTCCCAGGTAATATAGAGGGCTGAGGGGGAAGAGAGTGCAACTGGAGGAGAGACAACATCTGGAGCTGAAATTGGAGGAAAATCGAATTATTTGCTTATAAGGAGTAGGTTATCCATTTTTTCAAACACCTTGATTTCCCTGTTTCAATACAAACATAATACTTTATAATAAACATTGAATTGTTAAAAGTTCTTAATGTTGCGTGTCGGCTTGTGCGCGGCTGGAGAGGAAACTTTATGATTTCATGCTCCGTGATCTAGTGAAGAAGGTGAACAAGATGTGCCCGGCCGGTTCACAGAGAAGAGAGTAAAAAGGTGTCTCCATGAGGTTTTGTGAGTTTGAAAAATAGTCTTTGGCGAAACAGAGTTATAAATAAGTTCTTTCTCCGGTCTTCCTAACATGGTTCAGTGTCTTAACTCTGCGTTCAGTGAGAATCAATACAGTAATCTGTTTTTCTCCTCCTTTTACTTCAGATTGATTTTTTGCCGTCTCTGCACTGACCCCTGCCGTCACATTATCTCCCCAACAAGACCAGTTAGTCCAACACAGATTAATAGCGACTAACATATGAAGAAGAATCTCTCATTTCCTCTTCCACTTCTTCTTTCCTTATACATGTAATCTTCCCACCATGACCTCCCAGATAGGAAAAATGTTACTCTGTACAATCTGCCTTTCACTCAGTTGCAATATGCTTCATTGTCTTCATTCATCATTTTGTGTCTTGCCCAATCCAGCTATCTTACTTCTTCTCCCACCCTTCTCCTTTTTCTTCCATCTTCTCTTTCTTCCTCCCTCTTCTTAAGAGCTACAATCCCTCAGGAGATAGGATGAGAGTGTCTAAGTGTGTTTAGAAGTGTGTCTGTGTGTGCCCAGACGCATAAACATTCATAAATTAATGCAACTGGTAAAGGATAGAAAAGTTATTTTCATGGGTGTATGGATGTGTGTGTGTGTGTGTGTGTGTGTGTGTAAATATGTGTATGTTTGTGCTTTACAGTCTTACCTTCCTCCGGGGTTGTGAGGCTCGATTTCAAATCATTATCATCACCATTATCATTAAGAAGACTCTCAGTGCAGCCAACAGGACTACAGGCGCTTAGAGTGATGATGTATCGAGTGGATGGAGTGAGGCCCGGCAGCACACCTGGAGAAGAGGAGGGCATGAACATGTCAGACAGGGAGTGAGGCAGAGCAAACAGGTAGAGGGAATTTTGTTCAAAAAAGACTCTGTGACTCTTTAACACCGCTTGACTTTTCCTCATATTAGCTGTGGGTGAACTTCGAACACATGTTTGCAACGATCATATGAGTGAGTTCTGTTTTAAGATGTGAACGTATCCTTTAACACTCCTTTCTTCCAACCCCGCCTTATACCTTTAACTGTCTCCTTTCAGTGCGTGTTGGAAACTGTTGTTACTAAAGTATGTATCAATCTTCTTCAATGGTGCAATTTAAATGCTTTACTTGTTTCCCTGTGCCACTGTTGCTAAGCAAGCTTACTGGGCTTGGCACACAAGGAGAGTCTGCTCTAATTGTAAGGCTTCAGTTGTCCCCGTCTGATGTTTTTTGTCCTAGCCGTCTGCCCTCTCCACTCCTTTCTGTATTTCTTGAGTCACTCTTTCACACCCCCCCCCCCCCCCCCTCTTCTCTTCCTCCTCCTTTAAACCTCCTCACCCTCTGTGTCCAGTCAACCTGTACTTGTCTTTCTTCTCTCTCTCTCTGTTACCCATGTCTTTTAATTCAATTAGGGGCCAGGGCCCCACTCTGCTGCCATTACACCCTCATTTGCTTTCTGTGTTTTTTAGCCGTTGGTGTAATTCTGCAGTCAGGTGTCGAGGCCATCATAAATTAACAAGAAGCCTTATCATGGTGGACTTAATGTCTGGCAAAGAGAGAGGGAGGGAATGGGGAGCACCGAGAGAGACACTGAGAAAGACGGAGACAGAGAGCTCATCTTCATATTTGCCTGGAGACATGGCAGAGTGGATGAGGGGAGGGACGAATAGCAGCAAGGGACGCAGACATCATCATCATCATAAAAGACGAAGTGGGGAAAGATCAAAAAGTGAGCAACAGAGAGAGAGAGAGAGAGAGAGAGAGAGAGAGAGAGAGAGAGAGAGAGAGAGAGAGAGAGAGAGAGAGAGAGAGAGAGAGAGAGAGAGAGAGAGAAAAAAGGAGCAATGCCAGGGTATGACATCATTGGGGTAGTCCTGAGTGTCTTGTTCCAAATGGAGACAGTCTCCTAAAGCTGGGGACTTGCCAAGGAGACATTAACAGGGTTGCCTGGGACGGTGTGTATGTGTGTGTGTGTGTGTGTGTGTGTTTGTATGAAAGACAAGAAGGAAAGTGAGTGAAAAAGACAGTGTGAATGTGTTTTCAGTAAGCGCCAAACGGCAGGTCTTAATGGAAGAAGGCAATAAACTACAATAAGTCAACAGGACAACGGCTTAAAGTTAAATTCAGCATAAATGATCCATGTTTCACATGATGTGTCAGTGATGTTTGTCTGGCTCTAACTGAGCCAAATACAGTTATTTCTGTTTTCAGAAAAGAGTTACCTCTCCTTGTATTCGGTTTGTTGGGACCCTACATATCATTTGACCACTTTTTCAGTATCTCAACAACATTAAAAAGTTGAATATAGGAACTGCATGTTAAGATATGTTATACTATCAAAGGTTTGTATGTGTTTTACCTGTGAAATTTCCATTAGCCAGGTACATGGCTGTGATAGGTGGTATCTCTGGCTGATCTCTAATGTAGGCCTTCAACTCATATCTGTCAATCAGCCCTCTGACGTCCCCAGTAGGTGGCACCCAGCTCACCTTGGCACTGAAGCCATTCAAGCTCTGCACTGTGGTAGGAGGTGGTACAGACCTCGGTACTACAGAGAGAGACAGAGAGAAAGCGAGAGAGAAGCAAAATGAGTCAAGATGAGAGGAGATTGTGGAGAGCAAAACTATGTGGATCAAGACAGAAAAAGAGATGCATAACTGCAAGCAGCAGAATGAATAAATAACACAATCAGATACTATAATTAAACTAAGTAATACATAATAAAACAAGTAAGAGAATCAAAGACAAAAGAAACAAAGAAAGAATGTAGGCCAGGCAGAACAAATGTCAAAAGACAGATGTATCAAATGCAGGCAAAAAGGGAAAAAAAAGAAGAGAAAAAGCAAAACAACAGGTCGAGAGCACATGAGGTTAAAGTAAAAGCATCCCCATCTCTCTGTGTTTTAATAGGCCCAGTAAATCATACCTCACTATTAGCATAAATAGTATTTATGAGCGCAGTAACTTTTTCAGCACTGATTTAATACAGCCAGCCATTCATTCTGGGCTATATTTCACAGCAATCAGCCTCCCTCCTTCTCGGTAGCACTCCCCTTCTTTCTCTCTCTGACACCCTCAGTAGTGCAGGATGGTCCAGCTCCATCCCCCCCTCCCTCCCTTCCTCTCTGACTATCTCACAGCCTCACAATCACTTTCATTTTCTGTTTCCATCCATCTTTTCATCTTCCTTTTTCCTTTCCTAACTTTCTTACCTTCCTTCTTCACTTCAGCTATTCTTATTCTTATCTTTCCTTATCTCCTCCCACCACTTCCCTTCTTGCTGCCCCCACCCCCCACCCCTTTTTCTGTTGTCTTCCTCTCTCCTCACTCCTCTCCTCTCAGACCTTGTCCTCCATCATCCTCCTCTTCCTTCAGTTCTTAATGTTTCTAGCACTTCCTTCCTCACTCTCCTTCATTCCTCTCTCTGGTCATAGCATGGTATACTGAGACCTACCAGTGTATCGTTCGCTACTAACGAGCAGCTTTATATTACACGAGGGACCACACAGGCCATTCTGGGTTAACAGCCTTTTACTGGGATGCCCTTTATAGAAGCTTTATCAATCTCTCATACCGTCAGGCACATGCAATATAACTGGCTTTGGATAAGTCTCACATACTGTACAACATAATCATGGCTTTACTTCCAAAACCTCTTAGGAACAAAGGGAAACACTATAGAACAAAGTCAACGGGAGGGCATATTTACAAGGGCTGCCCCCTCTTAGTCGATTAGTCAACTAATCGGTCATTTCAAGTGGTGCTTTTGCATGATTCTTTGTGGAGAAACTTGTATGAGTGTTAGTCAAGAACAGCCCTAATATTTACTCCTTGTTGAACAGACCAAAAAGTGCCAGTTGCAGTCAATCAGATTAAAATTTGTTGGTGAACTTGCAAATTACACAGCACATTGAAGGACCATACATAGAGGAACACACACACGTGTACAATGTGTTCTGTGCTTGTGTACTGCAACAACGATTTTATTGGTCGGGTGCATGATGTAATACATAAGTTTAAGTGTGTATTACTGTTATATCATCATAGCTGGCTGTAAACATATTGGTCTGAAATACATAGAAATGCACACCAACTACTGCTGAATGAAGACGGATGTTTTACCTTCGCTTCGGCTGCGTCCTCTCTCCCAAGGTCCCGCTGCCCAACCTCCTGCAGCCAAGGCCACAAACCTGTACAAGTACTCTTAAAAAGTGTAAGAGTGTGTGTGTGTGTGTGTGTTTGCACATAGGAGGAAGGGTTTGGGATGCACATGGGACATGGGAGAAACAGATTCCTTACATTAAAAGAAAAGTATTTCAAAGCTATATGCACAAAAAAGACACATCACATGTTCTAAAATCACCTAAAATCAATATCATGATTAATTGTCACATTTACCTCGGTAACAATAAACAATGTTATCAAATACACCTGTGCAGAGTATCAATGCCATGTTCTTTCTATTGTTTGTTTGATGTCGGAGGAAGATCTATTACTGAAATGTTTAATAAAAAAATTGCATTGACAGTGTGTCAGAGTTCCACACTTTCTCTTCAGGTGAGTGCTGTGAGTGGTTAGTGTACGTTTGTAAATGTGCATCGTTACCAGTGAAAGGCTGTAGGCTATGATCTGTGGCTTGTGTCTTCCTCCCATTATACACCAACACTGAATCGTTTCCTCTGCAGTTGTACCGGCTTTCACTGGTGGGACAGCCGTCTAAGTAGACTCTAACAGAACGGCGGGAGGCAACAGAGAGATTAACACTTTGACTGACAGGAGAGTTTGTTTCATCACTTCGTATGGTAAGACCCCTTATGCAACCTCCTAGGCCTGTGAAGGAGGAAAGGAGAAGAGCAAGAGAGCGGAAGAAGGAGAGGAAAAAGAGGAGAAGAGAGAAAAAAAAACAGGGGAGAAAGGGAAGGAGAGTGTGAGAAGAGTACATCTTTCTGAAAACTTTGTGAAATCCATTTAACACTTTAAATTGTTCGAATAAGCACCATCATCCTCCAAAATCATTTACAGGTTGAATTTGCCATGCACTTAAACTTGATATAGCAAGCAAATACCAGTTTAACCACTATGACTCCTGGTTGGTACATTTAATGCAGCCCTGGCTAGATAGTGAGTAGGCAAGTTACGCTCAAGGCAAACAAAACCTGCAAGTACCTAAAATCTCACTTGTTTAACCCCATAGAAGAAAAACAAAAACAAGCAAATGCCATGTTTGACCAGTTAAGCTGCATAACCTGTGTGTATTGCATCAATAACAACCAAATTAAACTCTTCTTTTTGGTGGAACACCTGCCATGTAAAAGTACTGATACTACTTTCTCACCGTGTTTGTGACTTCGGCTGTCCAGAGCAGGATGTATGAGCTCCGTGGGCACGCCCCCCAAGTATAATGGCGAATCAACTCTCAGCCTCACTGCCTCTCCCGCTCCCCTTGTCTCCTCTGCCCAGTCATTGACTGCTGCAGAAATGAGCGAGCCGCGTTTCGCCAGTGAAAGTGGTTTCCAGTCTCCATCGCAGTAGCTAAGCCCCACCCACATGCTGAGTTCAGTCACTTGACCTTCAGTGGCAAGAATGAACGTCAGGAGGCCGGCTTCCAGCTCCACCTATAAATAAACAAATTTAAACAAAAATTAATAAGCTAATGTCCTTAAGTTTAAGTTTTATTTTAGTATTTTCAGTATTTAAACACTAATCTTAAATGTGTCTGTGCTCCTTACCAGCATATAGTCATCAGTTTGTGTGTTGTATGTAAAGAGTAAAAGTGCATCGAGCTGGTCTGTTCTGAAATCCATATAAATGTCAAAGTCCTGTCCTCCACTGAATACATCTCTGGCCATCTGCAAGAAACCTGAAAGAAGAAGCAAATAATTGCCATTATATTATGAGGCAAGGGCTAAATAATGACAATAACTTATTTCGCTATTTTGAAGATTGTCTGTACACCTTTATTTTCAAACATAAAGTTTGAGTCACATTTAAAATGTGTGACATGGTTAAGATGTTTTTCATATATTTAAAAGAGACAGACAAATAAAAGGTTGGATGAACAGGCCCTTTTATGAAGCAATGATGGAGGAAATGTACACTGATGAACCTGCTCTTTCACAAAGAGACCAATTAACTTATCATCATCATATTTATCAACATGAAACAACAACCTCATTATCAGCAACAAGCATCTTATTAAGATATACGGTGTTGCGAGTGCATTAGAGACATTAAATATCCACTTGAAGTTGTATCTGAACACAGCTTGAAAAAAAGACCCTCAATAGAACTTTTCTCTGCAATGCAAATAATCTGTCACATGTTGTCATATTTCATAATACTCCTCCTCCAAATAAATGAGAAAAAAACATGCTGCTAAAATAACTAGCTTTGTAAATAACCCTTAAAAATGATGAATCTAAGAATTTGGCAGTATCTCACCAGTGGGCCCCGCCCCAGTTGTTGAGAATAGCTGCTCTAATGTGAACTATCATTTGCCTCTTAATGGACGTAAATCTCTGTGGTATGTAGTAATGTTAGTGTGCATTATCCTTGTGAAACAAGTAAATGAACAAGAAGTCATCATAAACATTTATATGATTAATACAGGATCCTACCATGACCCAGAAAATGGGCTCCTTCTACAGTTTGAATTGGGCATCCCTCCCAGCTTTCATACACTGCCACCTTCTTTGTGGCTTTAGCCCAGTCTAGAGATTTCCATTCCTCTGACGGGCTGTCAGTCATCTTAAAACTCAAGTCTCTGAGGCAACCAGAGAAACGCTGTTGCACTAGCCGAGCATCACCTGGTGAGACAGACAAGAATTAATACCACAACTGTCAATTGAAAATCACTCCATGCTGCCGAAGTTAAAATTTTGAGTTCAAGTTGTCAGTGCAAATTGACATCCAGTGCTTATCATACAAATGGCCAGGAGCGACCAAGTATCAGTACCTGAATATGAGAGTGATGACACATTTTATGAAGACAGGGCGCGAGCTGGTACGGTCTATTTGAACCTCACCCAGGAGACTTTAAAAGGTTTGTATCCCTTTCCAAATTATACTTGAGGAGAGAAAATGCCTATGTAATCCAGAGCTGTAGCACTAACCTACCTGAGAGTGAGTGGAGATAAATAGGCAAAATACCATTTCCTCCTTGGAGACTCAATAACATACATTAAATGACATTAAAAAGCCAAGCCAGGTTCAGATGCCCAAAATGTATCTAATCTATTTAAAAGTTAGAAATGATAAACCATATCACTAAATCATCATTAAAGAGAGTTGGTGTGACAATGGACTTACCTGAATCCTCCCTTAGCAAAGTTAAGTCTTCCGGCAGCCCTCCTATGAACATCCCTGTGTTCTCTCCAATGATGGTGCTGCCGCTGGAAGCTGCCGCACTTCCTGGTGACGGTGGTTGTGGTGATGGTGGAGGAAGGATGTTGTAAAGATGAAATTAGTGCATTTGGAGAACAAAAAGGGATTCGTATAAAAGGAAGGACAATATAATAAAGAGAGGAAGTAATCAAAGGGTAAAGGCAAACAAGAGCAGAGGAGAGAGACTAAGTGAGGGGAGGGTTATGCTCATGCAGTGTTTACCCTGAAAGAAGGAAAATGGCATTTGGATATATTTGAGAACAACTGAGGAACAAAAGTTAGTTTCTGAGTGTGTGTGTGTATGTGAAGCAGTTTCTTTCTCGTCAGATACAGAGTGGCTGGGATTAACCTGGCTAATACCTCCATGCAGAGCTGGGGGATTTAAATACATAGAAACACACACACACACACACACACACACACACACACAAGCTATTCATATCCAAGCATAGGTGCACATCCTCGCATGTATGGACGAGAAACAAATGCACTCTCATTTACACTCATACGCCCACACACTGAAAAAGATACACACAGTGGTCAGTATGAATATGAGAAGAGTTACCTCTGTATTGATTGTTTACAACGATTGTTCCCACGGCCCCTCGCCTTGTTGCTATGATGCTGTGCCATTGTCCATCATTGTAGCGGTGCCCTCCATCACCCTGTACACTCACAGCCACCGCTGAGCCCTACACACACAAACACATAAACCCACATTACAAGCAAGAATTTAAACAGATATACTTGGGGTGACCCCGACCAGTCGACTATTTGATGATGCAATCGAAGGAGCCCGATTCAACTGAGGCAGTGGCGGGAAAATGTGTTTATGAAACAAAGGATCATCCCATTTGTGCCATAGGGGGGTGCCGACTTCAATAAATCATGATAAATAGGTATAGCTATTTTGTTATAGATATCAGCCTGTTATTAATACTACTGAAACAATTTTGAAAACTACTCATGTGCTTTCAATCAATCTGCTTAGTGTGTGTGACAACCATAGTAGACCAAGTTGCACGTCCAAATTTGCGGGACCATCGGAGCAGCATCTTAATGACAGCCTAAGAAAGACTATATAACAACAACATACGGCTACTGTTCAACATCAAACTTACATGTATTGATCAGAGCATTCACATAAAAACAAAGCACTATCAGAGCACTAGATATTTGAATTCATGAGCATTTCTCTAAAATTAGCAGAGAGAGCACGTAGAAACAGGTGTTTGCGGCGCGTATAACAGCTGTTTGAGGTTTACAGCTCTCTGTTGTTGTGTCCCTTCAGTCTGTGGATTGCTACAATGGAAGGAAAATGGAATAAGGAGGAAAACTTTTATTTACCACCACGGAAATCAAGCAAATTAACAAACTGTGCTTGTTGCTCCGTTTCAGTACTTTGGACAGCGCTGCATCTACAATACACACACTGTGTTGTGAAGACATCCTCTGACCATAGGTCTCGCAACTATGTGTTTTACAGTAATAAGCTAAAGTAAATCTATGACCTCTGTCTCAAAAGAGGCCACTTTTCAAATCACAGTGCAATCGAACAACCTTACTTTGTAACATTTCAAATTATCGCTTCTTTATCCCTCCGTTGTGTGAACAAGGTTAGACATTAACACACGCATCATACACCCCCCCCCCCCCCCCCTCAAAAGGACATGAACATGCACATATAATCATCAAAGTGTTGTTACAGGGCTTTTTGCTACCTATTAAGCATGACATCATTGTTGTGATCAGCTTTTAGCAAGTGGGCGAAGAGTAATGTAGTAAAACAAGAGTAACGGGTACGTGCACACTCACACAAACACACTGATAACATATACATCCACACAGTTACACACTCAGTGATGAAGATTTAATGATGAGATCAATAAATGTATGAATGCCAGAGTATATCAGCCTCTGACATCTTTACTACCAATGCTAGACAGCTCTACTTAACAAGACAACATGGGGGGAGTCTCTCTCTCTCTCTCAAAGCCCTTGAGCAAGGCACTTAGAACAAGATCGCAGACACACAAACACACGCACACACATTTATATATCACTAAATGGATACAAGGGAGTCACTCAATTTATCAGGCAATATATAGCATCAGCTAAATGTCACTCATTACGTGCTGGATGAAACAAAACCCTTGCTTTCACAGAGATTTACCAATGATGCTGGTGTCATTCCTGTAGCCTGCACTTGAGTTGCAAAGCACTCGACTAAGATGTGTGTCAGCTGATGAGTTAGAAGGCCCCAATGCCCAATCTCTCTAACATACAGTATGCGATACTGGAAGGATGAAACAGACACACACATACCAACAAATAGTACTTATCCAAAGTGCTGCCCCTGCGGCTTTCCCAGCGGCTTTCCCAGCGGCTTTCCCAGCTATACTTGGCAGCCAGCAAAAGACTGTGAGCATATCTATGTGTGTGTGTTATTGTGGCAGGCTTTTTCCAGGCTCAGGATGGGCCTTTGGGGGTGAGTATGCATGACAGTAAGAATGATTGGTCCATGTATACAGTAAAGGAAATAAGTCAGTGTTACATTAATTGACAGGAATCTATGCATGTTCCTGTTATTTCTGATCATTTGATAAACAAAAATGTATATTAGGCTTCAGTAAATTAAACCCCAATGACCAAAAGAGGTCACATCCTGCTTCAAAGCATTTCACCCTCCTTTGCTGGCAGACTACAAACTGAGATCGCATTAGCCTTAGCCTCACAGCAGAGCATTCAGGCACAGTCAAAACAATGCAGCTTAGTTGGCTTATCCAGCGTCAGCCGCATGTGTAATATATTGCGGCAGTGGATGGGAGGGGAGTTGACTGGTGGAAGTCAAAGACATCGTATTTAACTTAAGAATCTGACAGGTGACGAGCAATCATCTAAGTTAAGTGTAAGAAACATCTGTGTTGAATTCATTAAAGACAGGATAGGTGCGTGAGTTCATGCATCAGTAGTCAATATTTTTGTTCGGTTAATAAGAGTCTGAAGAGGACTAAAATATTGAAGATTTTTGTGAGTGTGTGTTTTCATAAGTAGGCAAGGAATCCCCTGGGTTATACTACACAGTAAATGCACATTTAAGGAGAGCACCATAAAGTGGGTAGGCTCTGGTTCATTTCCAATTTTGAGTTTACATGTTGAGCATCTGTTGTTGGAGATTACAATATGTTCTTCCCCACAGGCTGGAGGACTGTAAAATGAAAGCTTTCCAGATTTCACTCAGCGCCACCAGTGTCATCAAGATGCATGGCTGGTACAATGAAATATAATTGTGTTTATCTGTGTGCTAGCGAATGTATTTAACACACAGTGACAGCTAACTTACAGTCTGTAATGAGAGCTACATGTGTAGTATAGTATGTCAGCCTGTGACAGACACTGTCGTAACCAGTAGCTACATACACATCTGTATAGTGAGACAGCCAGTGGCCCGTAAAAAACTACTCACCTGCACCAATAGAGTGTGAACTGTGTGTGTTTCAGTATGTTAAATAGTTTGTGACAGTAAGCTACTGTAACTTCAATGCTTTGGTCTATCTATTCTACGTGTGACAAGTATTGTTTCTGACTGTCATGTGCTTCAACGTGTGTGTCTGTGTGTGTATGTGTGGCAGCTCACACGTGCACATATTTATGAGCATATCACTTTCCTGTGTCATGCTAAATTACCCCCCTGCACTGGTAATCCCATTAAGGCTAGCTCAACAGGCTAATAGGGGGAAGTAATGGGCCCAGCTATATGTATCTAGGGGAACACTAATAAGCCGTGACACCACTCCCACTGTTAATTACCCCAAACTAGTCTAAACAAAGGAATCAACCCAGTTGGAGAAGACATACTCGGTCCATCGCACATCTAGCAGTACACATAACCACAGACACACACATTAACACTGCAAGTCAACGAGGATCTCTTCATTGACTAACTCCTCAGGACACACAGATTCACCCAATGGCTACATTTTGATGAGGGCTTTTTGATAACGAGTATTGGATAGTGATGAGGAAGGAAAGTCTAAGTGTGTGTGTGTGTGTGTGTGTGTGTGTTTGTTTGAGTGTGTAATTAGTTGGTGGCCTCATGGAAGTATGTGTAATCATCTCCCATCATCACTTTCATCATCTAAGTCGTTGACTCTTTAACCCCCCTACATGTGTCTGTATGGATGGATAAGGGAAACAGGCCTGTGTGTGTGTGCAAAGCTTAATTAGCTTGCAATTGGTATTCACGCGTGGTGACTGCAGGGAATGAGTTAATTGCAGTCCAATTCAAACGTTGACACACTTTCAAAGTTTTTTCCCCTCTCCCTGACAGAAACCAATGAGGGGCTACAGATCACATTTATTAGATGAATGAGTGAGAGAAAATGGAAGAGAGACAGAGAGAACGAGAGGGGGGGCGAAGAAAGAACAGAGACAGAGAGAGAGAGGTGGATCAGAATAAAAAAGAGAAAAAGACACAGGAAGGTGAGCAAGTAAGTAAAGTGAGCAAAATTAAATGTTCAAGTAAGAGACAAAACAAATGAGGGACTGTGGATGAAAAAGATGCATGAAATGGTAAAACAAAAATTTATTTTATACAACGTCCTTCTGTCTTACAGGTGTATCATCACAATAGTATCATGCATATCGGTCTTGCAATATCAGTACTTTGCGCTCAGACTTGACACTTTACAAAAGTGTTAAAAAAATAAAACATAGGGTAACATAAAGGTAACATACCTGTGGATCAAACAAAAAGTAGGGGCGTCCATTTTTGAGCTGAATGGCCAGGAACTCTTCCTGATTTCCTGGAGAGAAGGCACAGAGCAGCAGGCCATCTGGGGACCGAGTACTGAAACTCAACTCAACACCTGATACAAAGTGAGAGCGAGAGAGCGAGAGAGAGAGAGAGAGCGAGCAAAATATTTAATTTGCTCTCAGGTCTTGATTTAACACAGGCTAAACAATACTTCAGCACTTGAACATTTTAAACAGTTGTGGAAGCTGTAATCAGGGCCTGACTCAATAAGAGACCTTTGGTGTCCCGGTGTTAAATCTGACAGTTTAGATATCAGACAACACCCAGCGTTCACCATCATGAACAGAGTCTTTCATTTTCTGGTAATGCCACGTTTGCTAATGCATACACAGTGAATCAAAGCTTCAGCAATGTGGGAAACTTGTGGGTTTCCCGCTAACACACACACACACACACACACACACACACACACACACACACACACACACACACACACACACACACACACACACACACACACACACACACACACACACACACACACACACACACACACACACACACACACACCACAGAATTCATCCAGCGTGCTGTCTTGTCATGTTACTATGGATCAGAGATTGGATCTTAATCCACTACTAGATCCACATAGCAACATCGAGCATGCGATTTAAGTGTGCGTTTCCTCAGCTCTGTCTGTCTCTGAAGGGAAGGAGAAGTGTGGGAAGATGTGTAGGGTTGAATGGAGGCAGTGCAGGGTTCATCAGAAGCCGGTGTTTGCAAAATAATTAGTGTGTGAAATCACTTAACATGGAGGGAAGTCAAACAGTTACAAGGCAAACTCAAGATGAATACAGATTATCCATTTCAGAGCTCCCAGTTTTCACTCTATTTTCAAAAGTACCTTTTCCGTGCTGTCTATTTGGATCTGGATCAATGGTTATGCTAGCTGTTGATTTATAGCAAAACATAGTGACTTGCAGTTGCCAAGTCAATTCATGTCAATCTTAATTAAATAGCCCAAAATAGGTGTTTTGTGTATGCTGGTGTACATACAATATACAGCCTGTAGGTCGACAAGCAGGGTCACACTACGTACTGGCAACAGTTATGTGGATCAGAGGTTCATATCTGTTTTACTCTTTGGAGTCCTTTGTAAGAAGTGGTGATGGAGATGAGGACTGATCCCAACTAATAGTGTGGATGCCAATATCAATGTATGCACATCATAAATATATATCAGGGTCTAAAGCCTCAGTCAGATGGGATTAACATTACAGGAAGAAGAGGGGAAGGAGAAGTTCACTGTGCTCCTCTGTAATTTCATTCATCCTTTCTGGTGATATTTTAACCATTGGGATATGGTCTGTAATAAACATAAAAGAGAGAACCTAAAGCCTCTCCAGGGGAGCGCGGAGGGAAAGATGTGAGCAAAGACGCTGCGTGAAGTAAATGAGTCAAAAATCATACTCATTCTCGGAGTCATAACTTAGTCAAATCGTAATACAGATACTTTAAACACACATTGATTTCATGCCGTTTGACTTCTCAAGGATATGGCTATCTGCAATATCCTCTGCAAATGAGCATCCATACATCTGCTTAGAGATCACAAAAAACATATTTAACATCAAAGTAATTTAGTGATTACTGTTTGTAAATCCATGGGTAATCTGCAAACAGGATCTGCTAACAGCTAATTCTGCAGACTTTTAAAAACAGAAAACAAACGTCTTATATTCTGATATTTCCTGGAAATTAGACAAATTGAAAAAGCCTACAGCAAGTAGGAAACATTCAGGCGATCTCTCTCGGACATCTCACTCCAGCCTGCTGCCACCTTATTTAGGGTGTTTGTAGTAAAATGAAGAGGTACTGTATAGGTAACACCTCATTTCAACTTCATAAATCATCCGTTCCTAGTCCATATCGATGCTTTCAAAGCGAGCGACAGGAATAAGTAGAAAAACATGACTATAAAAATTAGTATTTTCCCCAACAACAGCAAGATCCGCAGATGAATGATCCTCGTAAGACAAAAGTTCAACTTAAAGAGGTGAGGTGTGTCGCTCCTGGCCAGACACAGTGCTATGGACATAATGCGCAAACAGCTATTTGAATAGTTTGAACGTATAACAGGAAACAACCATTTTATTTCTTTCCTTACAACAATGCGAGTGTAACAAAAAGCCTTGGATCTAGAAGGAATATAGAAGTGTCTTCTTATAATGGTCCCTTTCGGCAGTGAACGTATGCATTAATTACCAATAGTGCCCAAGATAACAAGTCTACATGGACATAAATGTATAATAACTATGTTGGTAGTATACAGCAGAAAGAAGACAAGATGTTCTTTACATTGAACTTGCATTCTGTGCATCAAGCAGGCATCTGCCATTTACATTCATGACCTTGTCACCACAGAGATGAGTGAAGTCATGACAGATACCTGACATTACATTATCCCCCTTTAACCTTCTCTCAGTGTCACACTCTCCTGATCGCCCATACATTCATTTTTTTTCCTTCCCTACGCTTTTAACCTTCCTCCTCTTTCACTTGACCTTTGCATTCTCTCGTCTCCACCTATTGCCTCATCTGAATGTTTTCTCTCCTTGCATCTTCAATTTTTCTTTTTACCTCTTTCACACTTTGCTCTTTCCCATGTATCGCATGTTCCTATTTTTTCACTCTAACTATGGTGCAAACAGTTATCCATCAAATTGTGTATTCTACAGTGACATGGACATGGGAGGTAGGTATTCTCTCTGGCTCTATGTTTTAGATGAATGTACAACATGGTATGCATGTATATCTAAGTGTACATAATGATTAACATAAGGCACTAAATAACGAGAGGTTAAGCAGAAGCAGCACCTTCAGGCCCGAAAGGTCAAAAACCAGGTGCGTGTCAAGGGTCGGAACATGGTAATTTCATTATTTATTATAAGGGTTTGTTCAAAACAACCTGCCAGGACATCAGTAATGGCTTTATGCCCCCCCGCAGGTAACTGTATCCCTTCAGGAATAATTCTAAACAGTGACATAAGAGGGTTTGGATCAATTTTAACTGTTAAGACTGTAGCAAGACTTTAAAATAGCCTTCTAAGTTGTGCCAGAACACGTGAATGAATGTACATATTCTATCACACATGTACACAGTCGTAACCAGTCCTACACACAGGGAACAGGCCCGTGGGACCCTGACACACACTCGCAGGATTTGACAGTGGAGAAGCAGTACTACTATTATTCCTGCCTCATTAGCATAAGAGTTCATATTCATTCACATGCAAAGATCCTTAAATGATAAAAGATGATGCATTCTGTTATAACGTCATGTAAAGGAATGTTGTGCAATATCCTGAACTTTTCTGCTATGCACTGTGATTTTTTTTCACTGTCTTAAGATGAACCCGTTACTTCAGAATGTGAGTTTCCTTCTATCATGCTGTGTTTATGAGGAAACTACTTTGGATGAATTATTCAAGGAGGTCCAATCTAAGCCCCACAGTTGCCAAACAGTAGTAATGGTGTTAAGGATTGTTGAAAGGTCAACGTGAGTATTAATGTATCTGTATATCTGAATATATACATCATGTCAAGTATGAATCTTTGTTTTACAAAAAATGTAGCCTTTTGTTTATACTTTATATACTGTTGGTATAATAACATCTGCAAGAGATACAATAAGGCAACAATAGACACATGTTGGTGTGGCTTATTATGTTCTGCATGTTTGACTCCTCACAATAGGGAGGGACAGACCGTCAGCACATGCTTGGCCGTGGTGTTTGGTCCAAATGTACAGCATCTAAGTGACACTGCTCGTGCTCAGCATTACTTCCTTAAGATTTCCCCACAGGACTTGTGCTACTTCACACTGACAACCACTTTGGAGCCATCAACAGACAAACCTGAGCACACATCCTGACAGGTGTCTCTGTTACACATACAGAGTACATGCATGCAAGCACACACACTATCGCACACAAACGATCGCACAGACACAAAACACCAGCATGCACTTGTTCACCTGAGAGTGCTCACCAAAGACTCAGAAAAAAAACGTGTGCTAAATAAAATGCTCAATATATACAAACTCCCCCCCCCCAACAGGCCTTCACACCTCACAAGTACACACGTCAATGCAGTTGATAAGTACTTGATTGTAAAAAAAAGTAAAGACAACCTAATCAGTTCATTTTATTAAAATATGACGTACTATATAATGAACATCGTAAAGATGTATTTTAATTCTCTCCCCAAAGTAAAATGTTTTCCAAAATTAAGAGAGAACAAATTAATAGAGATAATTATTGTGGGTCCACTTTTCATTGCTAGTTAAAAATAAAAAAAATAAAAAAGGCAAATTTAGTAAAGCTAGTGGTCCATCGGGGCAACATGTTCATTACATCGCCCTACATCTAAAAAAGACAAACACACTGACAACGTTGCTTTTCTTTGAGCTGTAGAGGAAAGAAAAGAAGTTCCTGGATTTGCACCAAAGAACGGTTCTTATAAAATCAAGTACCTATTCTTTTGGGAGGATGAATCTGCTCAACAATTTAATAGATCAGTGTTCCTCAAATGGGAACCCTAGGGGTACTTCGTGGGTACTGCAAGGGGGTACGTGAGACTGTTTAAAAATGTTCATAAACAAAAAAAAAATTTCATATTCAATAGTCCTATTTTCAACGCAATCAATAACTGCCATCAACTGTCAATTGTCAGAACAAAAACTTTTTTTTTCTACCAAAAATGGTTTTGCGCTGGTTACGGGGTACTTGACTGAAGAAAGGTCCAAAAGGAGGTATAAGATGCAAGTACCACTGTAATAGATTATTGAACCATCCTCTTCTGATATTCTGATATTTTTTGTGCAGTAGTTGATATTTTGGCCAGGCACTATGAATATCAACCAAATGTCATGCCAACCCACCCGGCCATTAGATGTGAGGACATTCTGCTCTTAGGCAAAGTGTTGAGATCGAGTGAACAACCAACCAACTGACCAAACAATATCACCAACGTCATGCCTCACAACTAGTCATGCAGAAACCTGTATGATCCACAATAAACATTTTACATGTTGTGAATTATTGTTGAGGAACCATTTTAAACCGTCATGCAATGACTAACTGAACAAGGCAGTGTGAATGCAATGAAGAACCATGAAGAATATGAAAAAAGAACGTTTTCAGAGATCTTTGTCGCTAAATATAATTTCACAGTGCTATTGTGTCAAAATTTGGAAGTTGCTTTCATGAATGATATATTACTTAATCTACTGTAAAGAAACATTTTATGACCTACAAGTACATAAAACCAATTATACTCACACCATCAACTCTAGGTTAAGTGAGTCAATTACACCATATAGCTAAAACTGGGTCATTTATTAATTAAATTATTGAGAACTGTTTTAAATATAGTTTATTGTTCATAATGTACAAGTGCTGCTGCTCTCTTTCTCTCTCTCTCGGTGTGTGTGACAAAGTGAACAAATAGGAATTATGTTTTATTCAACAATATGTAACATTAAAAAGTTTATTTCTTCGGTAGGTCTTGTTTCATGTGTTCTTGTATTGTTTCTCCTCTCTCTGTCTCAGTAAACAGTGGAGGTTGTGTGTAATCATCTACACAACATAACCTGAATAACTCCAGTCATGTTAGCTCTGTGCTGGCATTAATCAGAGCCTGGCGTATTAATGAGAGCGCGGCAGCTAGCTAATTACAGCCATAGATTCTGCAGCAGCCCATTAAATATACAAATGACAGAATTAAAGAGCCCAGCCTCTTCTGATTAATCTTTAAATGGGGAAAAACTAATGATGTCTGTGCAAACTTTCCCTTCACACATTCCTCCCCCCCCCTCCTCTCAACGTCAATGCCTGGCAATCAATCATATTAATTAAGGAAAAATAATTTGTATCATTTAACATTTCCCTCTTTCCTGCTCAGTAGCTGCAGTGGTGCTGCAGAAATGTACTGTATTAGACATGTCTGGAAATGATCCAAGTCTATTTGTTCCTGTATTAATTATTTTCCTTTTTTCCTAAACTGTTTGTAATGTTTCATCTCTCTTCATTGGCTGTGGGTTGTAGAAATACATCTGGGTTAGGGGAAATGTGAGCAGGCCCTCGTCCTCTTTCCAATCAGGCAATTTCAGGCTCAAATACTGAAGAATTACAAATGAGGAGAGAGGATTTCATAATCTGTTTAGAACCAGTGTCCTTAATTCAAAGATGAACAAGGAGAGAAAGAAGTCACATTGCAGTGCTTCAGATACAGAAGCATTACAGATAAGATGAATGGACTAGCATGCATTTATGGAAACAAGCACTTACAGGGTATTCATATCACAGCGTGATTGCATATGGTTATAATCCTGTTCTATCTAAAGTAAGATTCAGTGTGGTAAATATTGACCTCAAGTACCCTAAATTCATTCAGCATTAAGAAGCATCGTTAATCACAAGTGAGCAGACTTATCATAATGGAAACATCCACCTCTATCCCAATAATTGCTCATGGAAAACAACCTATTTGGCCAAAATAATTTCAGTAAAGTGGCCATTGATTAAGTGAAATGGCAAACATCATATGATTTTACAAGGTAATGTCTTGATTTGAATTAAGATTTAACATACATAAAATTGGCTCTGATTAAAGATGTGCCTTAGCTTAATTCACATGTTTAGCAAATCAGAAAGCCTGCAGTAAGAACCTGAATGAACAATTTAGGACAACAAAAAACTACTAATATTCCCATAATGCTGCATAATGTTGATGGAGAAAAATGATGATCTGCTGTTTCCTACAGAAAGCCCACCAGGATCTTCTGAAGCATTCATACTTATATGTATAAAAGAGTTTCCTCAAGACTCAAAAGACTCCAATTTCCAAGCAACGCATAATCTAATAGTTGTGATGTTTGCTGAATGAATCATCATGAGATCTTGCATTATGAAACTGAAAAGAAAAGACGATACAAAGATTCTCCTCGTATGAATATGTTCCATTTGTCATTGTCGGAGTTACTAGGTTTCCATAAGACACCAACGATTGACGAGTCTCTCCTCTGTGATCAATTGACTCTCGAGGGGGCATTACACTGCATTACATTCATAATCCAATTTGGCTTTGATTTGTTCGCTGTTCCATGCGCTTCGATGGGAATAATTGTCTGTAGATGATGCTATTAGTATTGATGGTTGTAAAAGGGCGATGGTTTGAGGACTGCCGACACATTCTTGGTCCAGAATAGATCCGGTCTGAAAGTGATTGTCTGATCCATTACCCTTTATGAAGGAGGAACGTGGAGGAGATGAGAGGCACTGCTCAATAGCAAAACGCATCATCTATTTGCTGGCAGTATTCAGAGACATCTATTTACCTTTGTGCTGAAGGAACATGGATGAGATCAAAAATAAACATTTGTTGATTTGGGATAAAAACACAGCGTTCAGAGAGAGCAAGACCCGGGAACCATGAGCTTACATAGAGCATAAGAGGTAAGAGTAAGGCAACTGTTGGGATTTCTCAACATTTAACCAGATTTGCATTAAGGCAACAGTACACTATCTAAATATCCAGCTCCAAACGAAGTAAGTTTTACAGGACAGAGATCTTAGGTGTGATATCATTATATATATATATTTTTAAAAAAAATCTGATCTGTGATCTTTGTAAATTATAGTCCAGACAAGGTTTGCTTAGTACTCATGTTCTGTTTCAGCCACACCCTTTTCACATTCATACAGTTATACACATTCAGACTACTCGCATTTTGTGAAGAAAGGTTGAAAAAGATGAGAGAGAGAAAACAAGAATATATAGATAATCTTAATGCTAATAGTAAATATTAAAAGTGCTTGATAATTAAGTGTCTGTTGAAATCAAAAGTAATTAAAGATGTGTATGCTCTAATGGCGATCTTCTAGGTATAAAACTAAAATATCAGGGAATTGACTAGTCTGTGTTATGTAAATTTGTTGTTATGTTGAATTACTGATTGCCCAACAAAATCAATAAACACTGAGTTACAAAAAAGTACAGATTTTATTCTAATAAACAGCTCTTTCTAGGTTAGTATTTTGATTTGAATAGATTATTGTTGTATTGTATAAGGTGGCTTACCTCTCCAAATACAGTCATTTAATTTCTCCTCAATTTCTATTCAAAAAGCCTTTACAAAAATCTGTGATGTTCACCACTCAGATGCAGTGAAAAATTCAATCTAGATGTGTTTGTGTGCATGAAAGCTGCTGCCTTTAGGGCACTAAAGATCACCCTCAGATCCTGTGGCTCTCTTCAATATTTGGACACTGACAAACTGTTTGGGCTGGATGCTCCTGATGTATTAGATGTAAGATTAACAGTATACTTTGGGCGGGTGGCAAACATATTTGGGTATTTTAGTGGAACAAGATTATGTGACCAACGGAGAGAGATTTGTTGACTCAATTACAGTTGTCACGGTCACATAAGGATTACAGATGAAAACCTTTATCTACCCATAGTCAGGTTTTTGTCAACAGTTTTAGAAAACAGTTTTAGAAAACAGGTTTGCCGACAGATATAAATTATTTTTTGACATTTATTATTCAGTTTTAACAGGGCTTGAGGAGGTGTAACCCAAATTTAAACATTTTGTCCCTACAGAAAGACATAGCTGGTGATACAAGGTTTGTACAGGACAGAGAAGTAATCTCAAGTGGCATCGAAGAGCTTTGGCCGCTCAAATCCCACTGATTAGTATCAGCAGTCATTAATTATGAGCGTCAGACTGCGTGATGTTCTCAGATGAAGCAGAACATGTTTGGCTGTGCAGCTCAACCCTCTAATGATGCTGGTAAACAGAAAGATAATTGTCCTTTAAGATGACGGGGGAATGTCACTACAAGACAGAGACTGCAGTGCGATCACCGAACAACACAACACATACCAACAAATACAGGCATGCACGTATGTATGCACATGCACACATACTCACATGTACAGAATATAGTAATGCAGATGGACATGCCGTCCATTTTCTGACACACACAGTAATCTGCATGTACCTAGATATACAGTAGTTTCTTACCTGTGAAGTCAGCGTTGACAGGAAGGGTGTCACTGGGAAACTGGTAGTAACCGTTTCCTGAGAATCTGGTTCCTCTGACAACTGGACCTTGTGGGTCAGAGAGAGAGACGTCTGACCTCTCCACCTAAAAAAAGAAAAATAATGTTAATAATAATAATAATATAACTATGATAACGGTGCCTATTACAGCAACCATACTCAATATACTTATTTTACGGTTGCCACAATAGATACTATACTCTCCACGTCCAGGTTCATTTAGGACACAACACTAAAGTTATACTCTCTACGTCCGCGAGAGGCGCTGTGACGTAAATTGTATCATCGGGGGGGTATGCTCTGTGTCCAATTTGTTGTGACCACACGGACCTGTCTGTGCAGCAACTTCAATACAATTGGTAGTGCACTACTAAACGTCTATTGTGTCCGCAGCTGTCCATGTATGCGTCCATTTGGGAACATAACCGTGGCTTAAGAGTCTACGCACATCCTAGTGGCACCAAGAGGATGTGCTTTGAGCTAAATGCTAACGGCAGCATGCTAACTTGCCCTCAATGAGAACGTAAACAAGCTGATGTTAAGCAGGTGTAATGTTTACACCATGTTCATCTTAGTTGAGCAAGTTGTTAGCGTGCTAACATTTGCTAATTAGCAACAAACACAAAGTAGTTACAGCTGAGGCTGGTGGAAATGCCATTAGTCATAAACCTTTTGACCTGATGATGGCGCAAGATGAAAAGTTAGGGGATCACCAAAGACAATTTATCTTGATGCGGGCTAGAATGTGTTGCAATCCATCCAACAGATGACATTTCACTCAAAACCACAAATGCCAACCTCATGGAGGAAAAGTCAAATGATCAACAGAGTCCGTAGGATTCATCCTCTGGGCACCATGAATGTCTGTGGAAACGTTTGTGCCAATTCATTGGATAGTTGTTGAGATATTTCAGTCTGGTGCAAAAGTGTGGACTAAGAGTAAACAGACATTGCCTGTATAGAGTCATGCCGCTAGTGAGTCTAAAACAGTGCTTCATTACATTTGTGCAGACTAGACCAGCACACATATGTACACTGTGTGAATGGCTATGAATACTGTCTTGCACGCGCGCGCACACACACACACACACACACACAAAGAGCTCAAAAAACCCAATGCAAACTGGCATACTGTATTTAAGCAAATCCTCTATCAGACCTGATATAGTGGGTCTGGTCCATTGAGTTGGGCTGGGGGGTCCCAGTCTATCTGAATGGTGGTTTCATTTACTGGATGTAACTGAGGAGGAGACAGTCCTGTTGGAGCTGAGGAGAGAAAGGTAGAAAATGAGAGATTGAATGCCAACTCAAAGCAAATAACTTTTCTAATATTTTAAATCAGATTTTCATTATATATGGATTTGTGAACCACCTTATTGCTTTTACAAAAGTGCTTTGTTTGGTAAATGTATGTAAATGTGCACATAGAAACACTTAAGCAATGCATTATCATGTTGTGGTTGTAATCATCAATACACTGATTTTGTGAACTTGATGTTTTTTTTCCCGAAGAAAAAAAGTTACGGCCCACTTTATCTCATACCCACTGTATGTCTAGACTGCACAAAAGCCCAATTTTAATTTAACAGAGGGTCAATTTAATTTCCTTCTTTCACTTTAGATGTTAAATTGAATGTCCCTTTGAAAAAATACCGAGCGCTACTTGAGCTGTAGCTTCCACGTGTATCATAAATAAATCAACCGGAGCCCGGCTGATATGGTGAGAGGAGATATACAGGAATGGATAGAGAGGCAAGTGATGGACTGGTGTAGAGATGGGGAAGATGTGCATGCATTAAGTGTCACTCCATCGTTGTGTGTGTTTCTGTCTCTGTGTGTGTTTCTGTCTCTGTGTGTGTGTGTGTGTTTCAGTAATGGTCTAAATGTTCTGTGGTAGGAGTAAATTAGCTCTCGGTGACACACATGCAGACCATCTTTAGTGTGAGTTCTAATAGAGCTCTTAAAGGGGAAGTGGACAGGTTGTCTTAGACGGCTCATCTTGGCACATCAAACCATAAATTACTGCCAATCGATAGCTTACTAGTCTATTGAAATGAGCTATGGTGACATTTAGAACATTGAATGTGCCACACACACACACACACACGCACCTCATTTTAAACAGTGGTGTACTTCATTGATGAATGTGTGCTAGAAAACTAATTATTCTTTTGGTTTAGCCAAAGTCTGAAAAATCTTGGATCTGTCTGACGCCGATTTAGCCTCAAGGGGATAATGGGCCGAGACTTCCTCTTTCGTGTGCTGGTGATTGTTTACAGACCGATTAGCAACTTGAGATGCGAGAGTGGAGTTTGAGTTGACTACGATGACTACAACCAGATGTTTGAACAATTAACCAGTTACACTCAGTTCACAGTTAATAATTAAATAAATAAAAAGAGTTCCAAGATTGCATTGCGGCCAATGCGTTCCGCCTATTTTGCTCTCCACACAGACTGTTAACCTGCATGTACCCAAAGTCTGCTCTAACATGATTGTGGTCTGACTAGTGTTGACCAAACGAACAACAAACGGACTACAAACAGAAACCGGAATGCTTCAGATACCAAAATCTTGTCCGATTGTTTATAGATTCTGCATTCATATGCAGGTATCAATTTTTAGTCTGAATGAGTGTGTGTGTGTGTGTGTTTTATGTGTATTAGAGACAGATGGTCTGAAAGTAGGCAGGTAGATTACAATGCACAAATGTGCAGATTAAAGTAGATCAATTGTTATGGCATTGCTACGCGGCAGACCTTTATCTTGTGAACAACTTTCTCACTGCGTCAGGGGTCAAGCCAGGTTTCCTGGGATTCTGTGTAAAACCCAGTGGCAAAAGGGACCATGCTCTGCTGGTTCTGTTGTTTGATCAAACGAGACTGACCTGAGGAAATGTTACTGAAGGTATTATAACTGATTCTCTCATCCTAGTAGAGCTATTGTCACCTGTGATTGACACAGGCCATCATTGGACAGGGAATACGTGTACTTTGCGACACAAAGAAGGATTAGACTGGACCGGTTAAAAACATCAGGGAAAGGTTTGTCTGCTCTCTCCAGATGACTCGTATTCTCATTCTGCAATGTTGTTGACGTTAATGATAATTTCTCTTTAACAGAAAAAAATCAAAGTATTTATTTTTCCTACGAGACTTTTGAGACGTGTGTGATCAGTGAAAAGTGAATGGGCCTGATGCAAGAAGCCTTTGTAAAAACAGGTTTATTCTTATATCTATGAAAGTTCCCCCTTTTACTTGTATCTATAATTGTCTCTCAGGCGCAAACAAACCTTGCTGAGTTAATTCACACCAAAAGCTTTTTATGCAAGTCGTTGTCCAGGTCAACACAGTCTATTGCAGTGTCACATCACCTGCTGCAGTAATACAATGAAAGTTTTTTTGGGGGGTGGCCAAATATGAATTAAATATAATATAATATGAATAAATTTAATAAAAAGTATGCTTTTGTGCTCTGATTTCTGACAGCAGGAGATTGATCTCTGCTGTCTGAAACAAAATTGTACAGTGATTACCTAAAGAGCCTAAAGTGTAACTAAATACTGACACAGGGAAAAAAATCCAAAAATGTTATTACATGTGGCACAACATCTTTTAAAACTGGTAGCTCTACTATGTAACTGTGTCAAAAAAGTTATTCCTCCACTAACTTATTTTATTTGCTCACTTAATTAAATACAGCATTATTGGGGGTACAGGTTGTAATCTTCTATCCACCAAACTTGCATTTCAAGGAAAAACACTGCAAACTTTGACAGACTTCAAAAGGACTGAAGAGTGTGTGTGCATTTGTTTGTCGGTGTGTATTATGTCATATGAGACAGCTATCAACGCGGATGTTCGATTGGATTCTAATGTGCTGTCCTGTATTCTTTGCGTGTCACGTACTCATTTATTGTGTCTGCTTGTTAATTCACTGAAATGTACTTAACACTGTGACACATTCAGTTTGACGAAAGCCACTTGCCCTATCCTGCATGTGCACAAACATGTACACCCACACACAGGTTAACAGTCCACCAGAAAGGTTAATTTTAGCTGCCGACATGGTAATGAAGCAGCTAAATCATGGGCCAGCTCCCAGGAGCAATTGTGCATGTGTGTGTGTTTTCTGTTTTTACAGCGACTGACATGTCTTAACAGGCTCTTAGCGTACAGTTACACCACGCACACAAGCACACCACTTATTGACATCGCGATCCCTTGCCATGCATATTTCTCTCCTCAAGAAGGGCCTCAGGCCAATTATGCGTAAATCAATAAAGTTCCTGTTCTGTTGAGTGGTGTTACAGTGTGAGTGTATGTGTGTGTGTGTGTCTCTGTGTGTGTATGTCTTGTAGAACAAGCCTTTATGGATGTAGGATACATAAAACATCACCATCAGTCCCTGATTAGCCACTCACTTTACGTCTTGATCGATAACTTTGTGGAAAGACACTCGCGCATTGAAACAATTGCAAATGCATCCACACACATGGACAGAGAGCGCTCTCCTTGTGTCGTTACGTCTGTCTCAGTGTGCGCGCTAATGTTCTGTCGTGTGCTTTGGTGTAACTCCAGTGGTTTCGCAGATGTTGTCTGCTCACTTACAGCAGATGGTAGCTGACTCTAATGGCACAGCCTTATGTGTGGGACATTTATCAGTGCATCAGTACCACGCTCAAGTACTTCCTACTAGGAGTACTGCTTAATGTGAGGACAATTTGCTCCTTAAACTGTTTTAGTCAGGGTTTATACGTACAAATTTTCATTTCATTTCTGTAAAATACAATTTAAAAAACCAAATATAACAACTTTTTGGACATGCAGAGGTTTTCAGTTTTTCTGCAAATTTTTACTAATAACAATAAGGGCCAAAGAGGCTACAGTTTGTTAGGAGGAGAACCCTTAAGGAACTACATATTAACATACAGCAACAATATAGATTACTTTAGAATAAATTATAAGGTAAGGGATTCTGTCGCAAAATAAATAAAAAGGTTATATTGTTTGCACTTGGACTAAGATGTGTTCTCTCTGCAGGGTGAGAATGGGTTCTAAAGGGATTTGGGTTTTTCCAGAAAAGGAAAAATATTTGGCGCAGCACAGAGAAAAGCAGGATTGATTTGAAAACGTTTGATTCTGAAATTGACAGATAAAACGAAAATCAAATGAAATATGAATAGTATATTGCAACTACGACCTGACAAATTCATTTAAAGATATTTAGACTTTCTGTCTGTAAGAGCAAAAAACAACAACAACAAAACTGACTGTAGCAAGGTTTAAAATATGGTTGTCTAAAACTTAAATAACTGTAGAAAAAATGGGCAAGAAAAAAAGAATAAATGGAAGGCAACTGCTTTCTTTCATCTCATGGTTAAAGCTCATCTGCTCCCTAATGTTGATAGGTTACAGAGGAAAAACTGTTGTAATAGCCTAAGGGGGTTTGCACCTTCTGATAGCTTAGATTATGCGCTAAAACTATTATTATATATTTTCTGTGAACACTCAAGATGATTTAAAACTGAATGAGAAAAAGTGCTCTGAGGTGTGGAGCTACGACAGAAGCTCTACACCCAATGAAGTGGCACATGCTATGCATATAAAAAAAAATCTGCTAAACGGCATATGCTATTATCATTTCTTATAGTTGAAACAAGGGACATCTTTGGCGTTGGATGAAACAAAATGATGGCAACAGATGTGGCTGTTAAAAATACATTCAAAAAGTCAACTGGGTACAATAAGCCATATTGTACTGTACTGTATTACAGTCAAGAAAAGTCTTTGGAATCACTTGAAATAAACATCGTCAGTGTGTCAACAGATGTAGCCATTAAAAATACATTTAAAAAGTCCACCGATTACAACATGAAGTATCATTCATCAAAATAAACACAAGGAAGGACTTTTTGAGAATTGTGTGAAATGAAAATATTCTCTACGGCAGCAGATGTAGCTGTTGAGAGTACGTTCAAAAGCCCAAATCCCTGAGCAAGTATTTATAGATAAAAGGCTTTTTTCACAACCACTCAGCGCACCCATTGTCTATTCACCTAAAGGGATAAACAAAAGAAATTCAAAACCCAAAAAGACATAAAATGAGCAGCAAGAGTAGAGACCACGAGTGAACAGATGGAAAGTGTGTTGGAGGGTCAGAAGAGTGTGTGTGTGTGTGTGTGTGTGCAATATTTATATCGCAGAGCGATTCATGTTTCTCTGTTGCCATGTGCTATTTTGTGTTTAAGTGAAAGTGCCAGGAAGAGATAGCAGTGAATGGTAGATTGAGTGAAAAAGTGAGAAAGCAACACACTGCCAGAAAGAAACTGACAGATAAAGACATTGACTAAAAATTACGTGAATGTACGTCATAGATTTGTGCCCGAGTTATTAAACACAGCTAATTCATTCTACTTCCATAATGGTTATAAATCTAAGAGAGAGAGACTGCATGTGTGTTTCTGTAACTGTGTGTGTGTTTGATTCATGGCTAGCAGGAAGTGTGTGCTACGCCACATTTTTCTCCTTGTAATTAACAGTAAATTGTTTTTACTGCCGAGCGCCATGAATATCCCCTCTGGTTAACACGACCAATGTTGTCGCCGCTCAAGTACCCAATGACAGACTGTGTGCTTTTGGATACGAGTGTGCATTATGTCAGAAGCCTGTGTTGCAGTTGTTATGAAGAGAATACCACGCACTTGAATGATTCACTACTGCACACAGTTTGTATTTGACTGAACTTATCTATCTATATACTGTATGGCATATTATAAAATATTGGCTCTATCAGCATTTTCATGTCTTTGAACCTATTTTCTACTAAGCTGATTACTGTTGTGAAGTTTTGTCTGCAATTATGTGCGTTTGCGTGCATATCTTTTTGTTTTACCTGCTGGTAGGGTCCGCCCTGTGCTTGGCAGACTGGAAATGCAACCTGTCTTTGTACAGAGCGTAACGGTGAAGTTGTACACATGGTAAGGCTTCAGTCCTTTCACTAAATGAACAGGCTGTGACGATGGTCCCACCCTGTGTAAGACCTGAAAAAGTGAGACAAAGAGGGAAATAAAACTTGTTGTGACAATTTATGTTTTACTTTATGAGGAAGAAACGAGGAGAGAAACAGAGGCAAGAAAGCGGCATCATACACAGTTACCTCAGTTTATTCATTTGGTACACACACACACACCCAACGATGTAGTAGCTGCACGATTAATTGTATAATAATTGTGACCATCTGCTAAGATATCAGTGCTTTCAATAAAGAATGCCTGACATATCAAATCAGATCAAATTGTATTGAATTGCCTGGCCAGTTCAAAGTGTTTGGGTCAATTACATATTTATTCACACTGTGCTTCCAAAACTTTACTGCTGCTGCGGGTAAGAATATTTTCTACATAAGAAAAGCATGGTGAAACATCAGTTATACTGAGGATGAGGTAATAAAAAAGCATTTACCAAGAACAGAAAAACTATATAAAAACCCTGTTTACCTCGACTTTTAGCAAAAAGCACAGTTTTCACTCAACTGAAAGTTTTATAGTTGTCCTGCTAATTATGTGCAAGGGAAAGTGTGTCCGTACGTCACCTGACTAATAACCGGAGGAGCATAGGGATTGTTGGTCTGTTCATTGAGCAAGTTGACCCGAAATTCTGTGACCAGTCCTCTGGCAATGATCCCTTGACCCTCAGCAGTACTCCATGAAACCTTGAGACTGGTGGATGACAGTGCAGACACTTCTGGAGGAGTCATCAACTCTGGGACTATGTATGAAATACACACATCACACACACCACAGTTAGCCATTCATTAGTGTTGAACTAGTCAATAACACGTTATTAATGCATATTTATACGTGAGAAATCTGTTGAAGAAACCAAGAAGTAATGTTGAAAAATGTAACAAATCAGTAAATATAGTAATACATTTTTGAACATTTTGAGAATACATAAAAGGGGTAGAGGGTAACACAAAGTACCAGCCACTAAATACAGTTAGCTAAAGCTAATGCTAAGAGCACACAGCACACAACCTTACCTGTTCAATTAATTCATTTATCTATTATGCTGTAATTTACTAATTTCTAAGTTGTTTACACAGCTTTTTTAACAGCCACCAATTTAAAGTCTTACTATTCACAATGTACAATAAGGTAACATTTTCTTAGATGTTTTTGTTTGGTTAAGTTAATGCTAATCTCATGCATGAATTCAATTAGCTAATACCTAACCCCGGAGCTGCAGTAAATAAAATAACTGTAATCGCTCACTTCAGGACTGCCAACTGGAGTGTAAATAGTCTCCCCCAAGTGACTTAAGCAGTAAATTCTGTAAGTTTAGATAACTAGTAACTTTTATACAGCTTTTATTCAGCTACAGCGGAATCACGAGGCTATCAAATACTAGAGATTCTAGCAAGCATCTAGGAAGAGCACCAGGCTTTGAGCCAATTCGACGCGTCATTATGAATCCCGATGCTTTTCTTGGCAAGACCCGCCCTGCGTAGCTGGTTGAGAAAGAGACAATTGGTTAAGGTTAGGCGTTGATCTTGACTAGTTAGGGTCATGATAGTCCAGTGGTCAGGGCATAGAAAGGACCCAAACAAATCGGGTTACCAGTAATTCGGCGAGCATTGGGCACCTGGCCAATCCTAGCGCTTCAATGCTACGCAGGGCGGATCTTGCCAACAAAAGCAGTGGGATTCATAATAATGGCAATTTGACATAGTGGCCAAATGATGGAATTTTAACTTCTTGGTCCGTCACGTGATGCCATTGGGCCCAAAAACACTTACATTGGGAAAGAGAGGTCTCTAATTTTTTAAAGGTTAATCAACTTCACAGTAAGAGTACATTAATATCCCTTATTTAAATGATTATGTTCTAAAAGTTGTAAAATGCATTAATAGCCAAATCCAGAGTAACAAATGAACTGCTGTTCATGTGAGCAGGCTGAGGCCGGTTAAAGGAAACGCTTGTGGGCTTGCTCTACGGGTCCACTGATGCTGAAAATACAGCTAATTTATTGACGGAAGTTGAACTTTTTTGGCTCCATGTATCACTGAGCCTCCAACACTGCATCCAGCTTTCTTTATACATCCATGGATTTTTTGTTACCGAGGCTAGACTAGCAGGTTAGGTTAGCAAGTTAGCTGATATCTATTTCTAACATTATGAACTCATAATAATGTGCCTTTTCTTCGAGCCACCAGAGTGCCCTTGGCTGCATTCACTACACTATGTGTGTAAATAGTGATCAGCACAGCCAAAATAGCAACAGGGTTATTATACAGGTACGAACTGAGAAACTAAGAATATGACTCAAATTATTATCCATTTAGATTAGCTTCTAATAAGAAATTCACTTTTTGACTGTTGAAAATCAGTTCTCTTAGATTATATGTGCGTGACACTTAAAGATGACACTTTGTTAATCTCTGAAATGTATAGATTTAACACTGTTGTTGATTCCTCAATAATTTATGGTAAGTCTTTCTTTGACGACCACCTATTACTATAAAAATGAACCTTTTACAATGCGTTAATTAAAATGAAAATACTTATTTAGACACAAAGATACATTTAAAATCGAGACTTAGTGGATATTATGTGGATTTAATGGATTTAAGCATTCCATAATTCTACGGTTGTGAGAGCCACTATTACATGACAGATTAAAGAGAAAGATTCTTTTATTCTGCTGTTGATGGCATCTAGCTGTGAAATATGCTGTGAAATGTGATTCATGGTAGACATAACCACAATCATATTCTTTCTTTCTGACACAGCGCATGCACGTGCACAAACACCGACACACACTTCACATTTAAAATGGTGTTATCATATGCTTGTTATCCAGACACATAGCTTTGAGTGATGTTGGAGGCAATCGTTTAGTCCTAATGAGCCATATCATCTATTTGAAATTCAAATACCTTAATGAGATTCCCCTCCCCCACACACAGTTTTTATTTCCTCCCTCTTTCTTTTCACTACATTTCTTTCGGCAAATGCATGTATTATTTTAATTTAATACTATTAATTTTGTATGAGATAAATCAGCATCTGGTGGACTACAATAACTATAAACTATAAAAGGTCAACACCACAGCATTCACAAGCCGTGTTGTTGACTATTTAGGCCATAACTTCTATTTAAAGTCGTCTGACTTTGTCTGGTGTGTAATCACTTTAAGATGAATTAAAATATCAACCTATATAGAACTTAAACTAAAATATTAAAAGTAAATTGATTTAACTTGGCCCTTTTGGGCCCTGGATACACACCAAGACTGAATAACAAAAAAATGCATGAAAGCTTAATGTAACTACGATCAGGAGCTATACAAACCTCCCTCCATGGTGCGTGCTGTGGCCCAGCCGGACGTGACACTTCCTGCCATATTGATGCTCACAACTCTCATCTGATAGGTGGAAAACGCCTGCAGATCTCCTGCAACGGCACTGCTCTCAGGGGGCGAGACTGAGCTCCTATTGGTAAGCTGTTCTTCTAGGGAAACACTTGGATCAAGCCAACCAGTGCTGACAAACACTCGCTTCTCAACAGCTGGGCTTGAAGGACTCTGTGATTCCATTGGTCCACGAAGAAAAACCTCGTTCCTTGTGATAACACCTGTACAGAAAGTAAAATAGTAAAAAGGTATATGCAAAAGATTAGTACTTATGACTACAACAAACACTAAACAGTTATTTCTGAAATCAAATAAGGGAAGCGACAATTGCAGCTACAGGAATTGTTTGGGAAACACTGCACCCGTTTTATTTTTTTATCCAAACTCAACCCTTTATTTTTTTAATCGAATTTAAAGTGCCAATTCAGCCCGTTTATAATGAAAGAGTCAAAGCATCAAGTGCGTGTTAGAAGCTGCAGCCCTGCGTAATTCTCATCCCTATTGGCAACCCGATGCTAAAATTCGTAAATTGTCTTTAATACATTGATGTTTTTTTGCCAAAAATCTAACACCACAAATAGTGAGAAAGCCCTGGCCAGCATTTGGCCCTGTAGTAGAAAACAGGCTGATAATGACTAAGTCCTGGCTAGTCCTGTTTAGCTCTCTGGTGGAAGCCAGGCTATTGTCCTAATCGCTCATGCTCCATTCCACTTGTTAATAGGAAAATGACAGAGCTGGTTTAGGATGAGGACAAAGCAGGCAGCACCAAAACACAATAAGAGAATTACAGACCCACTATGGAATAGATGAGTGTCCAAATGCTGTTATAAGTATAAAATACAAATAAAATCAAATAATATAGAGAAGCTTAACATGGAACCACTCTTTACCATGCCCTCTCTATTCCCTTTCTCACCACTCTGACATCAATAAAGTGCATATAGAGTCGTTCATTCGTTTATTTGAATACTTATGGCTGTAAACCACAGACTAAAATTAAGACTAAATGCGGACAAAACCCAAACAGAATGACGCCATGGTGGTAACCTGTCAATCACAAGGTAGCACACCGTAAAGCCTGGCCTGCTTTATTGTTCATTTTTACTTTTAATGGGAACACATCTTACTAAATGAACATCATGCTGTATTGAAGAAGACTTAAAACTAGCGATTGAGACCATAAACTCATGCTTACAATGTTTCATGAGGTAATAAATCAAGTGAGCGGTATAGGGTCATTTTCTCATAGACTTCTACACAATCCGATTCCTTTTTTGCATCCAGTAGAGTCGCCTCATGCGATTTCAGAATTGGGGGTTGCAGCCTGCTGTAAACTACCTTTAGGCTCCAAAAATACTCTGTTAACATTCTTGGTAACTTTTCTGAACTATTGACAATCCTTACTTCCTCTAATAAATATATCAAATTCTTTATCTTACCATTTCTGTCTTTATATCTGTTTCTCTAAAAGTCCATACAACATCAGCATCCACTGATAATGATATATTAATTAGAGCAAGTAGAGCAGTAGTGATATCTTTTTCTATCTTTGATATCTGTTAATACTATTTCAATTCCTAAATTAATTTATACCGTGTCAAAGGCACCATGGAGAAAAGTCCAGAAGAGATAGTAATGAAAAGCTGAAAGCAGATGACATGAACAAAAATACAAACCGTCTATCGCACTACCGTTAAGATAATGCACGATTGCAAATCACAACAGAGAAGGTCGAGGCAATAATGCTAACCAGGCAAACACTGTGCTTTTATCCCCATTTAAAGAAAAAAAAGAAAATTGGTGTTGGCAGATGCACTGTTGAGTTGCATTTAAAATGATCTCTTCCAACCAATCTCTTCTTCAGTTTCTCTTTATTTTCACATATGACCACATACATCAAAAGGATCATTCAACCCTTAGTTTTCTAAATTGCAACTACCTCAGCTGATTCAAGAAAGATGACAGGGTTGGCCAAGTCAAGGAAAAAAAACTGATCGAAGAAGGTGGAGGTGTACAGGTGAGGACTGAGATTAAAGTAGTGTCCAGTTGAAATCTATATCAACCATTCTTTAAACAATGAATTAATGAGATATAACGCAGAGGAGACACAGAGAAACCCATATAACAAGACTAAGAATGACAGAGGGAAAGAAAAAGATTAACGGAGAGAGAAAAAAAATGAGACACAAACAGAGAGAAAATGCCAGGTTACAGGGCTTTGTATGACATTGAGCCTTAGAGCCATTACAAAGCTCTCTGGATTTACCAAAGGCAGTTCCAGTTCAGTGCGTACTTCAGTGTATGTGTTGTGAGTTGCTTCTCATACTTCTTCAGTGACACAAGCCTAAAAGTCATGCTACTAGGCAAGCGTTTCATGTTAGTGTGTGTGTGTGATTATTCTACTGTATTATTCATTCTGACATGACCACTAATTATGTAAATGTCTGTTATAATATGTAATTTGAATGTACTTCTAATAAAAACATGTGCATTTTTAGTGCATGGATGTGTGATGTGTGTACAGTTTATGTTTGTGCATGTTTTTTCTGTAGTTCTCTGTGTTACATGAGCTGTGCACTATACATGTGTATGTTTGGGGTCCTACCATTTGGCTGACTGGGGGGCTCCCAGGAAGCATGCAGTGTATGAGGTCCCGCAGCAGTGACTCTGGGTGGGGGCTGGTTTTGTGGGGGGGCAGAGGCTGTCAGAAGAGACAACGGTGGGGTAGAAGTGCACCCACCGGAGGAGCACGCCTGTCGACAAGGTTAGGATTTTGTCATTTTCATCATGCAGGCTCTACATGCTTAAAATGTGCATCTGTTGTGTGGCTCAAGCATACTTGTTATACGATTCTGAAGATGCAGTTGTTTGACATTTCTATAATAATCCAATAAATAAAAGTTTTTAAAAGAGTAAAAATACTGGCAGCTGTTTGCCCCACATACCTCCAGTATTACAGTGTATTGGGTGAAGGGCTTTAGACCGCTTGCCACAGCCTCTGTAGATAGGCCTGTGTAGTGAATGACAGGCTCTGCTCCACTAGACTCCATGGATGATAGGACAAACCTGTGAGAGATGTGATGATCAAATCCTCTTTTCTTCATTTCATCTCTCGCTATAACTCCACTAGGTCACTGGGATGGTTTTACATTGTGGGTCAGTTATAAACTAGTGCTGGGACGTCACAGGGACCTAGAGGCTAAGACGTGTACCATGTAAACTGCAATGTCAATGGTCAATGGTTTGAATAGTAGGCAGCAATTCAGAGGTCCTGGCTGTTGTTGCAGGTCATCCCCCTCTACCTCATTTCCTGTCTGTCTCGCAGCCATACATTATAAGCAACAATGCCCCAAAAATAATATTTAAAATATATAAATAATTGAAAGTGCTAATCGACCCATCCTGTTTAAAACGTTCTATGTTTCTCTCTCCACCTTCAAACTTAACTGATCCTTCCCATTCATATGTCAATCCTCCATCTCTTCCCATTCATCACAACCTCCCGAAGAAATGTATTATACCACTTATTGATACTCCCATCTCCATCTTTGTTCTTTTTCTCTCAGATTGTCCATGTTCTATTTCTGTAGCCACAGGGAAACTGTGTTTGAGTCAAATAAACAGTTTTCCTTTCCTACTTCATTTTATTTTCACTATGTTTTCCCGCTCTTTCCTCCTGCGTCCAAAAGTCCTTCACTTGGTTGTTCTCTATATCTGATGTTCTCCATCTCTCTTTTCTCCTTTAATCACCAACACATTCAACCTAACTGAAGCTTTCTAAGTCCCCTTCACCTCAATTTCATTTGACTGTCTTGCTTGAAGGGATGAACAATTCTGAATGTTTTGTTAGAAATTGCATCTCCAAGAGGGCCTTCAATGGGTCACTCGGTCTAGTTGGCTACTTTTAGCACATGCACATGGTATAAGATAAATGATTTACATTGATCATTACAATCTCGTCGGCAGTCAGCTTCAGTCAGAATCACAACATAAACTGAATCTTTTGACTTCGGTCCAGGGTCCTCTGCCTTTTAAACCCTCCTCTCCTCTCTCTTCTTACTTACCTTTCCACTGGGCCTGTATCATTTGGTGGCGTGCTCCAGTCAAAGCTAGCAGTGGTTGGACCGGGTCGTCCTACAAGGTTAAAATGGAGCTGTTCTACTTCTGGCGGTGCACCCAAAGTTTGGTATGAGGCTGATGCACTTATTGTCGCACCGGCCACATTAGCCGTTACAAGCCAGTAAGAGTAGTTGGTATAGGGAAACAAAACGGTGTCTTCAAATGATTCAGGGCCTAAAAGAAAACGGGGAAGTAGGACGGATTTGTTTGTTTCATGTGTTTTTTGAAATAAAAGGAGATTAAAGTTGTTTGAACCTGAGTGGATACCTACTGAAAGGATAGTGACTCTGGATGCTATGCACTGACTGTCCATCCCTGACGAGTGTGTAGTTGAGTCTGTTTGAGTTTGGGGAGTCAGGCGGATGCCAAGAGAGACGAATTGAGGAATAACTGAGAGCAAAACCTACTGGTGCAGGTTGCTGGGAGGGTGCTGCACAGACAGAGACAGAAATAGTAAAAGAGAGCAATAATGATACATAAAGACTAAACAGATCAAATTATGTAATTTTACAGGAGCAAGCGGTTTATAATTACAACATGTTGCTTTTGTATGAATGTGTTACCAGCGTCAGCAAGCCTCCAAATTAGACTGCATAGAATTAGATTTTACATCATTGATGCACTGAATCTTTGCTGATGCTTTAAGGAAGAGTTCAACAATACACCTAATCTCTTTCTTGCCGAGAGTTAGATGAGAAGATTGATTGCACTGTCATGTGTGTATGATAAACATGAAGCTGTAGTCAGCAGCTGTAGATTACAGTAGCTTAGTGCAAAGATTGAAAATCGGGGGGGGGACACAGCTAGCCTTTAAGTCAGTGTGTGTGTGGATTTGCTCTTGTGTGTGTGTGTGTGTGTGTATGTATGTGTAAGCATGTAAAACAGACCTTTGCTGCAGCCAAAGTGGCTCTCAGGGTCCAAATGACTCGCTCCAGGTTGACACACATCACACTGGTCTCCAGTTACCAGCAGCTTACACACACAGACTCCTGAGTCTGGTTGACATGAACCATTGACACTGCCCACCGGCTCACATGCACAAGGCTGGCATCTGGTCAAGTAAAAAAAATAAAGATTATGGAGACGTTTAGTACAGTCCACAATTGTCCTTCATAGCTACAGCTAACAGACTGAAAACAACATAAAAAGGACTTAGACACAGTTTTAATGAGAAATTGTATTTTGAATAGTTTAGATTACACAGTAAGTCAATCACCACACAGATGCTGTCATTGACATACTGTTTGATTGTGTAGTTGTAAAATAATAGTTTCCTAGAAGTTCATACAGTCAATGCTATTGTTTAGGTGCCGATGGTAGGCCAAATAGAGAAAGAAAATGCTTTTTCAAATGTATCTGGATTAGTCTGCAAATGTTCAAAGATAACTTGTGACTGGTTATGCGTGTCTGAACGGTGTTGGGTCTTCAACTTAACACTGTGAGGGAGACCCTCACTACCGCCTATCCCACCCATAATCATGACTTGGCTGTGAAACTAACTTGACAGAAGATGCATTCCCCCTCAGAGTTGTCAAAATCTCTATGTCTGTGTGTGTGTGTGCGTGTGCGTGTGCGTGTGCGTGTGCGTGTGCGTGTGCGTGTGCGTGTGCGTGTGTGTGTGTGTGTGTGTGTCTGACGGTGTATGTGTCTGGGTCACCAGTGTGGTGTTACCCTCACTGGGGCTGGGCAGTGGGTGATCATCCGGCCAGCCACCTCACACCTTTACACACAGTCACATGCACACACAAATACACACAAACGCACACATGGTCACATGTGCATGTTGGAAGATGCTTGGCTCACACTCACACACACTACACCGACATAGAGAGTAACACTGTATAAACCCTATTACTGTCTCACACAAACCCACACACTGACCCACACTGTGTGTGTTTTTCTTTCTTACACTAACTTTGCTCGCATGCTCTGTCTCTCTCTCACACACCGCTACACTTCCTTTATTGCTGTGTGAAAAGCCACAGCCTCTTAACGAGCCGCAAATTTGTCCTGTCAACTGGTGCTCAAACACACACACACACACACACACACACACACACAGACACCCACTCAAAAACACACAGATACAAATACACACATACACGCAAATGCCATAGTGACTCGACCTTCACTCCATTCCCAAGGAGAACGAAAACACCAACATCACACCCATTCCCTCCTTTTTCATCAGCCTCAATGTACAATATGTGTGTGGAAGAGAGAGTAATTTGTATGTATTAAGTGAGATACAGCATGCGTATACACACCAGCACTTAACAGTGACATGCAGGGAATTGTGTGCAAAGTAACATAAAATTGTCACAATGACATTGAGTCATGTAGTAACTTTAAATGACTTTCAAAGATGTTTAGGTGCCAACAGAAGAAATCTTCAGTTACTGTGGGTTTTAGAGTATTACATATGTAATCCCTTGTAATAAAATGATGTGTGTAAGTGAATGTGTGTGTATGTGCCAATATCTAATCCCTCCAGACAGACTTATCATCATATTTCCCTGTGATGAAGTTAACAGCGGTCAGCATTTTTCTGACCCGGTTCTCCATGGATACACATAGAGACACAGGACAACAACACAAGCCAACTGCTCACACATCAATTTGTCTGTGTGTGTGTGTGTGTGTGTGTGTGTGTAAATCTATTTGTTCAAAGCCTATTGATTGAAGGGGGAGGATAAATTACTTGATGATATTTAGATGAAGTAATCCTTATTATGGAGCGACTCCGGGCACGAGTAGAGCATTCAGCAGTAATAACCCAAGACTTTATTTGTCATTTTTCCAGCGCAATGAAAGAAAACAAGAAAGGATAAAGTGAATAAAAGAAGGCAAAAAGAGAGAGAGAGAGAGAGAGAGAGAGAGAGGGGGGGGGGGGGGGTTTGGTTGTATCCATGATTTTGTTTTGTACTTTGTGAGTACCCATTGATTCCTGGAATTCACCAATGTTTTCTTATTTTTGCTCTTCTCTTTTTAAAGTAGGTATTTAAACTTTATGAGTGGTCGAAAAAAAAAAAAAAAAAATACAGTTTATTACATAAATAAATGTAATAAACAGAAAAAATACATAAATACAAGGAGGTATACATTTTAAATTTGAGGTACATGAACAAATGCATGAGTATCATACAATCAAATTTAGAATATTATATGTTTAGAGTAATTATAATGATTGGATTATTAAATGTGTGGGCTAAAGAAGTACCATTGGTCCACTGATCCCAAATAAGACTGTAAAAATCCTTGGTTGATATTGCATGCGTTCAACTTATGATTTTGATTTAAACTCACGCTCTGCAAAAATCACAAATTCACTTTGTTTAAGTATATTTAACAGTACCTCAATTTCATAGCCTCTCTTTGATGGTATTTCTTCAATTATTGGGAATGTCTACTATTTGCACAAGGCACAACACCTGCCCTTATATAGTGTTAGGGGGGCGTTACCTATGCTAATAATAAACAATCTGCCACACGCCTCCAATTTATGATCAAGTGAGGTTCAAAATTCAGCAAAAGAGCAGATTTGAATGGTTCAGAACCTGCATCTGGAGTTGGGTTCTCTTAATTTTTCTCTTAACTATAAATGTAGAGAAAATATAAGAGACCGTTGCTGCATAAGGCCCAAAAAGTCAGGCCTAGGCTTCGTTAATGCATGCCTTTTACAAGATCTTTGCCTCTGAACGTCTTTTCCTATCGTTTTCTCTGCTTTTCTTTATCCCATCCATATTTTTCCTCCCATATTTTAATTATTCCACTCTTTTCTTCACAGTGCTTCCTTCCTTAACCTCTTTGCAAAGTAAACTCTTTATTGTTTTTTTCCCCCCTCCATCTTCCCATCCCTCTCTGCTGTGAGGAGATCTCAGTCACAGCCTGAACACAGGGGAATACAGCTATGAGGCAAGGTCAGCTAACAGACACACACACACACACACACACACACACACACACACACACACACACACAGTGGACCACTAGTCAAACAGTTTGTGGTTCATCTATCTGCTATGACACCCTGTTGAGCGGAACGTACGTGTGTGTGTGTGTGCGTGCGAGTACTGCACAGGATGTAACGTGTACAGCTACATTTGTGTATGCTTGGTTTAAGTTGTGTGTGGCGCTGTGTGTGTGTGTGTGTGTGTGTGTGTGTGTGTGTGTGTGTGTGTGAGAGAGATAGCCTGCAGGTAGAGACATGAGCGGTAAAGGTCAAAGCAGCTCTTAACTCATGTAAGTCATATGTCTGCCAGCTAATCTGTAAACTGTCCTTACAGAGACTGCACCTGCTGGTGTGTGTGCTCTTAGGTGTGTTTGTGTACTGTATGTTCAGGTGGTGAAATGAATGGACAAAAGCCTCACAGGATTTACAAGCAGCATATACAGTATGGTGTTCATCTGTGTGCGTGTGTGTGATTGACTTTATGCAAGTTACCTGCCCAGGCCAGGGTTGAATCCGAAGAACATCTCACGACACTGGTCACAGCGTCGCCCTCCCACTGAGGGATGGGCACACACACACTGTCCGGTCTGGCTCTCACAACCACGCTGTGATGCTCCCATCGGATGGCAGTCACACTCTGCACAGGCACTCTGATCTGGTGAGAGGTAAAAGCCTGAACAGAGAGAACATAAAATAATAAAATTAAACAATATGAATCTGATTGCTTGTCTGTCATTTTATCAATCTGTCTCCAAGTCTAGTTTTTGTTTTTCCTCTGTTCCTACTTCCTTTGATATTGACTTCATTTTCTACACTTCAAAAATTTTAATGTGGGCTGACAGTACCTCATATGCATTGTAAAAACTATGGACAAGCCATCATATATGTTGCATATTTTAATAGTGCCTAATGTAATTCTCTTCCTTTGACAGCTGACATTTGATTACCGGCATACTGAACAACGTTCAATATAAAATTCCTTATAAAGCAAATAGGGAGTGTGTGACAGAGTGACTGATTTCGGACGCAGCCTGGTACAATTTTGAGAAAACCATTTTAAGTCCCTCCTAATAAGCATTTGGATGTTGTCTGCCATTTATTTGTAATAAAATTTAACGCAAAGCCAATAAGTGTGGGTGAGGTTAAATTAAGCTCTCCGGGTACTAAAGTATAAATCAATTCAGTTTATTTTTCTCTACGCTAATAACAGCTGATAAACAAATCAGATATTCTATTTAGGCACTTACACAGAGATTTTGCAATGGCTTGTTTACCATATCATAAATTGGCAGTTTAGGAAATTGGGGGGGGGGCAATTTCTGGAAGGATGGAGCTTGTCAAATGCAATACAATAATGAAATGAAATGGAAAATGCTGGAAAAGAACTCTATCTATGTACTGAATATTGCCTTTATTTGATTTTGGGTATATTCGTGATACAATTATGATTATCCTGTGTCCTCTGTTACTCATTTTAACATCTTTCCATCAATACACCCATTTACAACTTGTGTTACAGTAAACCTGACTATGCTGTTGGTCCCTCTCTATAACCGAAACAATACAACATCTGCTACCCCTTGCCCCATAACACTGACCACACACACCAATACACACATACACACACATTCATGAGGTAATGCAACCACAAAAATCCAAGTGAGATGAGTGAGAAGAAGCTTTCCCCATGGCGCTGTTGTTGAGACCTGGCACAAACAGGACAATCACGGAGTGGCGATCTGGCAGAAGGCACAAGCCAAAACACTCTCTCTCTCTCGCGCACACGCACACACACACACACACACACACCAACACACACACACACACACACACACACACTAAAAGTTTGGACTACCAACCATTGTTCTTCACTATTTTGCTCAGAATCTCTTCCAGTTTTGGGTAGTCTGACAATAAAATCACTCTTTAAATGTCTTGTTGATCTATACATCATCCATCCATCCATCCATCATTCCGAACACACTCACCAGGTCGGCAGCTACTGCAGTCCTTTCCATAGCGTGTAGGGACACAAACACACTGCCCTGTGGTGCTGTCACATACCGACCCAGTCACTGATCCTCTGAGGTCACAAATACATGGCACACAGCCGTGGGACAACCCCTCTGATAGGACACAAAACAACAACATCAGAAAGCAGAATAGAAAAACTAAACTGTCACTACTGAACAACAACACATAAGCTTTGCAACACACAAACATCTTACATTAAGTAAAGATATTAGTGTAGTTACCTGACATCCATTTACATTCAATTACAGTAACTGCACTGTATCTCAACCAAGTCTTCTTGTCAAGAGTATATCATTTGTAAAAGTTTCTGAGACATTTTTTAAACACTATTGATCTCAAGTAAAACACTGGCACTAAACTTGGATGTAACTTCTCTTACTCTGCACGTGTAAGCTCCTGTTGTAGTAGTTATGGGCACAGTTGGTACACCGTGCTCCCTCCACCCCTTCTCTGCAAGGGCATTGTCCGGTCCACATATCACATACACCCTCTGGCACAGCGCCATGGATGTCACACGCACACGGCAGACAGCCCAGGGAGTTCCGCTGCTCCAGGGTGTGGTAACCATGATGACAAGAGTCACAGCGAAGGCCTTCCACATGTTCCTAAAAAGGAAGGGATGACAGAAAGAGGTGTGTATAGTGTAAGAAAAGAGTGACCCCATAAGGCAGTAGATGAGAATCTCCAATAAGGTATTGAACTGGTGAGTCACTTAATAAAAGTTGACAGTCTGACTGTGTTTAATACATCCTAGTTATGGATTTACTAAGTCAGGCAGCTGTGTGGATCACACAGCTGCCTGACTGTGTGGACAATTCAGATGATGACGAATTAATTCAAAAGAGATGGGTGAGGAAAACTTAATCCCACAAGAGTTTAGGTCCAGATGGGTCTTTAGTGGTCTTGATGTTTAGATTAAAATAAAGGTTAAAAGCTTATCTGACCACTTCATCTGTACGTAGCGCCCTTTTTTCAGTTTTGTCCTGCTCACAAACCAATACCACACTTCTAAACTATCTGGCTTCTACTTCTACTTTTTTTACTCAAAATGCTAAAAGTTTTTTGTTTTTAAAATGTTTAGAATATTTGATGAGTGTTCATCATATATTTTGTCAGAATGTAACTGATATTCACCGGCCAGTGGCCACCAGTGCCATCGCAAACTGGAGGGGAGAGCCTGGCTTCATTTTCATTTTCATTTTTCCATTACGGCAAAGTCCCCCATGGTTGTAATAATATAAACTGTCATAAGAAAATGTATACTTGTTAACTTGCCTTACACACACAATTTCCTGTGTGAGGATCGCAGTCTGTCCCAGGTACTGTCCCTTCTTGTGAGCAGTTGCAGGGGGCACAGGATCCCTCCAGTCTTAAACCATACGAACCCCTGCCACAAGAGTCACAGCGCTGCCCCCCCACCCCGGGCTTACACTCACACTGCCCCCCCTCAGGCTCACAAAACGGGCTGAGGGAACCTAGGGGGTCACAGTCACATTGGACGCAGCCGTCTGGGTGGGACAGGTTCCAATAACCAAACTCACAGCGGTCACAAGACAGACCTGGAAAGAAAGCGAGAGAAGGCATTTACAGAACTGTGTAGGAGAGGACAGAGTGGGACCTGCTGGGAGAACCAGAAAGGATATAGAAATAAAAAAAGTAAATTGATGTTTGCTTCTTTCACCAACAAGCATTTAGCCTCTCTCTGTTTGCAGGCTTGTGTGTACGTGTGCATGTGTGTGTATGAGAGAGGGAGAGGGAGCGAGAAATGGTGGGCGAGTGTATAAAACTGCCATCATTAGGGCCGGGCCCTCTACATATGATGGATCACTCACCTAAGGCCAAACACTTAATTTCACTGAGCGAGAAAATAAATAAATTAAGCAACTACAAGAAAAGGATGGAGGGAAAGAAAAAGAGGAAATAGAGAGATGGAGAGATGGAAAGAGGAACATAAAAATAATACAGAATTACCACCTGGTGTAAAAAAAGAAGAAAAGAAAAGGTGAGTTAAGTTGGCTATAAACTACTTAAAGAAAAACAATGTATTTCTGCTTGTTGCCAAATTATCTTTTTGGAGTTATTCATTATTAACAGTTTTGTTTTGTAAAACAGAAAATAATTTAAAAAAAAATCTTAATTCAAAAATGCAACTTATTATTAACGAGTGTTCAGTGTGAACATTTGAGGCCTTTCATACTTTAAACATTAAACTTCACTCAACATGTTCAATAACAGAAGGAGCAGTAAAGAATGTGAAATGAATCGATTCAGTTTCACTTCAGTTATCGCTCTTTATGCATTCATTGTTTTATCTTAAATGTTGGGCCTTCAGCTCTTCTCATCAGTGCAACATTGAAACAAATTATTTCTTAAACTATGTTTGTTCTGTTTATAATTTTTGTATAATAACAGACTGATCATACTGTGGGAGGTTTTGTGGCTACAGCGGCAGTGCTCGGCTGTAAGGCTAGTTAAACTATGATATGCAGTGTGAGCGAGCGGGGCTTATTTGAATATGCCATAAGTATTCCATGACAGGCAATCTGTCCCTAAATGGATGCCTGGGGGCAACGCAGTCACCACAGCCGTTTATGAGGGAGCGTGTGTTCGTATGTGGGTGTGTGAAAATGTGTGTGCGCACACATACATTCATGAGAGCATATCTATACATCTGTGTTAGTGCACATGAGTGTGTGCTTGTCCGTGTGTGTGTGTGCGTGTCCTACTCAGTGTGCGGCAGACACCTGGCATTTCCCCTGGTATGCCCACTTTAATGATTTTATAGATATGAATGTATTCCTCTCCACAGATCATATTTCATAATAGTGCAGTGAAGATATGTCTGCGTGTGCACATGTGTGTGTGTTGCGGTGTGTGTGCACGTCTGAGTGTGCTGGTGGTAAATATGCAGGCTGACAGAATAATGCTTACAACCCTAACAATGGTGTGATGTATTGTACTTTGTGATCCCCCCCACCCCCCCAAATGAAGCTAAACACTTCATAAGGAATCCCACACCCATTATAAAAAGTTATTATGTTTTCTATTTATATATTAGACATTGAGCTGAACAAGTTGGTATTTGCGAATCCTGCTTTTGCAGAAAGTCTTGTGACATTCAAACAGGAGGTCCAACAAACACAACAGAAACAACTGAGAAGATTAGAGGAAAGGAAATAAAAAAAACGAAAAGAAAAGTGAGAACACAGAATGTGTTAGAAGATTTTAGATCAGGACAGACAAGAGGTCATTTTGTGTTGGGGCGTGCACCCTTGCACGCTCCCATATGAGTGTGTGTTTTCGGGACATGGCCCAACTCTTTTGCCAGTAGCCAGCTGGTTAACAGGCTCATGCATCACCATTTCAAACACTATTATGTACACACTGCACTCTGGCACCTTGTTATGAATGTGCGTGTGTGTATCTTTGTCTGTGTGCACACATTTCAATTCCGTCCTTCTGTAGCGTGCCTGCAACTGCTCTACTCAAAGTATCAGCTTGGCGGTAATAAATTGCCATAATCAAATCTCATTTCTGAAAAATACCTGTGGGAGCAACCAAACAAACAAGGACAGGAAAGTGGGTCTTGTAAGAAGGAGCGGGAAAAATACAAGGGGCTGCAGCAGTTTGTTTTAATCAACTTGGCATTGAATTAGAGAATTTAATACCAGCTTAGTCCTTCATGGTATGTGTGCGCGCACACACACACACACACACACACACACACACACACACACACACACACACACACACACACACACACACACACACACACACACACACACACACACACACACACACACACACACACACACACACACACACACACACACACACACACACACACACTCTTACTATCATACAATACATACACTTATGCAGAGACAAAAGTACATGAACACACGGTCACATCCAGGCTCCCCCCCCTCTTACATATACATAAACATAAACAGATACTCTTACGCACATTTACAAGTTCACATATACATGCACACACTCACACGCACGACCATGGGCCCTAGATAGCGAGGCTTAGCAATAACCATGATGCGTTGAGTTGAGGAGCGTTGGCTGGTTTTGCATTTCATACGAGCCGGCTCTTCAAAGACACACAGGGGAGCGAGTGAAACCATTTATCACAAAGAGAAGCACAACGGCTGGAAGCACCCCCAGCAGAAAAGCCTGTTTATTTTGGCTGGCAAAACACTTTGGGATATGGTTGTATGTGTGTTTACGTCTGTGTGTATGCACATGCCTGGTTTGGTTTTTGCACCCGGTATATCCACTTTTACTTCTGTGTGCACCCCAATGAGCAGCTGCGTCTATGTATTAATTAAGAGGCCATTACCGGGCAGAGGAACTGCTCTAATGAAAAGCACAAGTTATCGACAAAGTACTTCGGGACATTTTGTAAGAGAAACTATTTTAGGGAGCATACATTTTGGGGTTGAGAGGTGTGCTTCTGTGGTAACATAACAAGGTCTGAAGAGATTATATAGCCCTGAAATAACTTTTATCTTTTCTTTATATTTATTCAACCATCAAACACAATCAGGTTGCATGGTTTGTATGGGGGGCATTTAGGGGTGTGGCAGGAACTTCCATGTGTGTTACACTGTCCTCAAAAGGTTTCTCGCCAGCAGGTGGAAAGAAGCAACTCTAACACACATGATTGAGAAATGCAGTGCAAAAGCATTGGCAACCTACCATCAAATATGTCATCAAAATAAAACCACAAAATAGATATTACAACTTTAAAAACTGAAGTTTTAGCCAACGTTTTTCAGGGGTTGGTTTACCTGTGACATGGGGTTTACACTGGCACAGTCCTGTGTCCTGGTTGCAACTGGGAACTCCTGTTGAGGTGCTGATGATGCCAATGTCACTGCAGTTACAGCGGGTGCAGCCATTTGGATTTGAAGCTTTGAGACCATACCAGCCAGGCAAACAGTCTACACACCGCTGACCTGTTACTGCAGCCTTACATTGACACTGACGTCCTACCTGGAGGTGAGGTACAGAGGAAGAGAGGGACAGTCAAGTGAGAGAAGAACACAGGTTTTCACATAACTTGAAAACATTGAAATAATTAAAATAAGCAATGCAAGGGTTTTAGTGGTCATCAACATTTTGTCGTTTTCGTTGGCGTGTACCTGGGCACACTCCATGCTGCTGTTGACAGTCCCAGCAGTGTTGCAGTTGCAAGGCTGACACAAAGAAACTGAAGTGGGATCAGATCCCTCCAGCTTGAAAAACCCACTGATACACAGCTCACAGTTCTTACCTGAGAGACAGAAACACGGTGAGACAGAGAGCGAGACATTCAAAAGAACAGGTAGAAACCATGCAGGGATGAAGAGAGATCAAAGTCCAGGTTTAAACCACATTGCTTCATTGGAAAAGTGGTTTCACAGCATCATGTAAATCTGACTGACACACATCATGTGACAATATGTCATTACATAAGAAGCATGACCACTCCATGACCACCCCCCAAACTGTATTTGTCTGTATCTGTTTTTACATAAATCCCACTCTCACTTACAGTACACTTACTACGACAGTTACCATCTCTCTTTACATGGCTGATTAAAAATACTAAAAAAGTTCACATTTCAGCATAGACATTTTCCAGCTCAACATCCTGTAATGATAGAAGTAACATCTGAAGGATTATGACTAGTGCTGGGCAAGTTAACGCGTTCATTTCGCGTTAACGCATTCATTAACGCCGACAATTATTTTATCGCGCGTTAACGCAAAAAAAAAAAAAAGACAAGACAAGACAAGACTCTTGAAAGACAAGAGACAATACATATACATAACAACAAGAGGATGACAAGAACAGTGGGATAAAAGCCAGCAAACATCCTATAGTCAGTTGTGTGTGTGTGTGTGTGTGTGTGTGTGTGTGTGTGTGTCCTTGAGCCTTTTGAGATGAAAAAAATAATAATAATAATAATAATAATAATTAAAAAACAACAACAACAAAAAACAGGTAAGTATTTTTAATTTATTATTATTGTAACAGATTGTCTCATGTTTATCGTTTTGTATTGGAGATATGATGTCCCTTCAGCGTTGCCGTAGAGAAAAGGCAACTTCCGCTTCTGGTCGAGGGGGGGCAGAAATAAAGAGAGAAGCTGCACCAGCTGTTGCTCTCCCTGGAGACTACTGGACATCGCTGCGGTAAAGTCAGCAGACACTCAGATCTCCGCGGTCAACTCAGCAGACACTTACACTTTAGTGCACCTATATGCTGAAATTCACGGTAAACGCATTGAAACGGCACAGATCGGGAGCGAGCGAAGGACTTTGAAAGTTAGCGGAAAGATTAACGTGAGACAACATCCGGTTTCTTCAGACGAACATCCGGTTTTCAGAATAAGATGCCAACAAAGTATGAATTATATTCACATTAAGTATAAAACATGCTACCTGCATCTCGTGAACCAAATGGTATTGCCCTTTTGTTCATATAGCAGTACTTTTAAAAGAAAAGTGCGCAATACACTACTTTTGAATTCATTATTGAACTTTGCCATAACAATGCGATTAATCGCAAAATCGCGATTAAATATTTTAATCATTGCCCAGCACTAATTATGACATCTGGTCTGTAATTGTTTCAAAGTGCTTTAACATTAAGGTTGATTAAGAGACATGAAAGCCATCCTTTAAATGACACATTTAGATATTATGAAATGTGAAAAGATAATTAGCTATCTTTTGTTGCTAAAACTTTACCCGTGGTGTTGTGCATGCAGTTGTCACAGACGCCTCCTCCTCCTCGATAGTGCTCATCTGGCTGGTCATCGGCTCTGACATCATAATGACAGGTGGGGGCGTGGCCATGACACTGACAAGACCGGCAGTTCATAGGCTGGAGCTGGTCACCTGACTTGAATGGCTTGTCATTGTAGAGGGGCGCACAACGCTGGCACTGTTGAAGACAGTCACATACTGTATATTAGTACAGACATACATTTCTTTATTTATACCACAACAACATTGTTATTAGTGCTTACCCAATTACTAAACAGCTCGCAGAAAGAGTTTCTGAAGTAATCAGACCTAGTTAAAACACTAACGACTGCAATCATAAAAGCAAGTTTTCATGGATATATTACCTATAAATGAATTACAGCCTTTGTGGTAAAAAAACCACATCATTTGACAAGAGATTAGTAATGTATACTATCATTGGTAGTAAGCAAAGGCATAAAAGAAGTGTCATAAACTGTACACTTCCTGAAAAAAAACTGTGTACATAGAAAAATGGTCCCATGACAAGTGAAATACTTGCTTTCATGGAACAAAGAAAGAGAATGAGACAGACACAGTGAGGAAGAAAGGCACAGAATGAGAGAGAGGGGGAGACATGGAGACAGAAAAATCAGTGGCCCATGCAACTCTAAATCTAAAGAGAGGGAAGAATAATACACATAACTGAATAGAAAACAGAGGTATTCTCTACTATATAATAAAGAGCCAGTGCGTTCTCACACACACAGCATAGGGAAATCAGACTGCTAATGAGGAGTGACTTGCAACAGCCAGGGCTCTCACACAGGCCCACTTTCATGTCAAAATAAACATACCAAGATGTGTGTAGGGGAGGGAGGAAGGGAAAAAAAGTGATATAAAAAATGCATTTTTCTGTAGCAGAGAGCAGCAGAGGCGGGAAGCAGCAAGTACAAGCCCTTTGATTTTGTTCAGCAGTCAGTACAAATTATGGTGGACAAGGGGGGCATCAAATGGCTGGATTAAAAATGTATTAAAAAACACAGGAGTTCCTCCCATGTGTGACACATGCAGACCTGCACTGGGCCCATTATGTATGACACACAGAGGAGGGGGGAAGGCAGGGGGAAAAGAGGGGGAGGGGATGGGTGTAGATGGAAATAGAGGGAAAGGCTCCTACTTTGTATATGAGAGAAAACGGAGAGGAGGTAGGGGGAAATGAAGGAAACTGATGTGAGCAGAAATGAGGAAAATCCCTTTGTGTTTTAAATATTAAGACTGGAGGGACAGAGAGACAAGAAACACACAGAAAAAACATTCAACAAGTGTGTGAGCAAGAGATGCGGGGCAGAGAAAGAAGAAGACAAAGAGATCAAAAATAAGAATTTATCTTAGTGAGTGAAGAAGACAAACACGACACAAGGCTCAAGACGAAACATGTACAAACACACAATATCGTACGCAACAGTTAACACCTATTTCTGTTATGGCCCCTTGTGGAGTTATACAAATATTCAGTCTTTCTCACCAAAATGCATTTTGTATATAAAACATGCTACCTGCATCTCGTGAACCAAATGGTATTGCCCTTTTGTTCATATAGCAGTACTTTTAAAAGAAAAGTGCGCAATACACTACTTTTGAATTCATTATTGAACTTTGCCATAACAATGCGATTAATCGCAAAATCGCGATTAAATATTTTAATCATTGCCCAGCACTAATTATGACATCTGGTCTGTAATTGTTTCAAAGTGCTTTAACATTAAGGTTGATTAAGAGACATGAAAGCCATCCTTTAAATCAAAGAAAGCCATCCTTTAAATCCTTTAAATCAAAGAAATGTATTTCTGTCATCATAAAGCATTCGCAAGGTTGCAGTCGTCTTCTTCACCGTCAGCTGGAATGTGTATCGTATGTGCGTATACTTTCATGATTGCGCGACAGAAAATGCATTCTTCTAATTTGACATTATCTCTAAACTTTGTTGCTGTGGTGGCAACACATGACAAACAAAGAACAATTTTGAAAACAGCAGGGAAAAGTGGACTGTCTGCTTATTTACAAAGAATATTTAAGAAGACAAATACACCTCCTCTCAAAGGAATGTAAAGAGAAGGGTTTACCTATCTGTATATTTGTGTGTGTGTGTGTGTGTGTGTGTGTGTGTGTACGTGTGTATGTGTATGTAGCCAGAGCACTTATACCCTGTTGGGTGATTATTAACAGGATCTAATGAAGCAGCAGGAGATTCTCTAGAGACATGATGTATGCAAACACAAACCGACACACATGAGACAAAAATAAACAAGCGTGTAAAGACCTCTACACACACACACACACGAGGGAGTGTCTTGGGACATGTAATTCCACAGGAGTGTTGGCATGTTTGCATGTTACTGTTTGTTAGTCTGTCTGTCTTGCCGTTTGGCTTCAATTCTATCTAATGTCATACCTACAGAAACGTCCTGCCTCCCTGTTTGTCCGTGCTGCTTTTCCCTTTCTGCCCATCTGTCTTTGTGGTTGCCTGTATGTCTGTCTGCGGCTCTGTGCCCCAAAACGTTTCACATATCAAAAGGTACTTTTCTTTCTGCACTTCGAACAGAAAGCTCTGACTACATCTCACTCTTCGTCTCATCCGCTGGGGATGAGTTGAAGAGCGAGATGTAGTGGGTTCTCCTCTCCTATATCTCCCTCCTTTTTCATTCCTCTTTCGTCTCCTCTACCTCTGTGCCTTCTCGTTCTTCCCACCCTTCCTTCCTCTTCTATCTGCTCTCTTTCTGAAAACAAATCACTCTGTACATCTCTCCGGGCTTCCCACCTCTCCCTTTCCTCACTCGCTTCCCCCTTTCTCCGCCGTCCCCCAACTGCTTGTTCTCATAGCCTCGGTGAGTATGTGAGCAGGAAATATTACCATACCAAATGAAAGGGAGAGGATTTTTTCCTCCTTCTCTTTTCATTCAACATTGCGTTACCTTCCCTCTCTCCCAGCCTGCTAATTAGTCGAGGGACTGGTGTTTGGGAGTTGAAAGAAAACGGCACACGTTCATTCTCTTCTTCATACAAAAGGTTTTGACGGCGCTCCATCATCTGCACACAGTACCAGCAGCAAAAAAAGGACGGCGCATACTGTAGATTGAGTGTTCATGGATTTTATTCTATTGCTTTTATTATTCTGCCAATAGCCAGTCCTTTCCAACATTATACTGTAGCTAAGAAGATCATTACCAAGCAGAGTTATTCACTTAGTTCTGCTGATGATAAGGCACCTCTGTCACTAATCGATAGTCTTACTTTTGACTCTTTGGCTGTATGTTACCAACACACATGACAAATCACAATGCAACAGATTAAACAAAGAGAGACACGACAGACTGGGGGGGGTTTCCCGAATTCAGAACATCTTATTTTCACTCTGAATGTTTTGACAAAACCTGCTGAGTGTGGAGCCTACTCTAATGGATATGTGGACATTCAGATGGCCTGTCACAAGCACCTGTGTGTGTGTGTGTGTGTGTGTGTGTGTGTGTGTGTGTGTGCGCGCACATGTTAATCTGCTGGGGCAACTCATCTTATCCTAAATACCATGACCAATTTCACGCTCTCACTGGAAAGGTCGTGCCACTGGCGTGTGTGTGAGCATGTTGGTGTGTACACACCGGTGCTGTTTGTATCTGAAGTTAACCCGGTTAACCCCAGCGTAGGTGAAAATCTGCTGCTGAGGCAGACTTTGGCAACAGAGATCCTGGATAACGCTACTTAACGTCACTAGCCATCAACATCTATGACACTCGCACAGATGGAAACACAGAAGCACACATACAGTGGGCCTTTTTTGAATTAAAACATATACACACACCAAACAACAATTCTTGTTAAAATTCACATAAACACACATACACACGCACACACGGAAACATTCAGACAAGTTGTTAAATGATGTCAAATCAGCCTGATGCAACTAGCCCCTCTGGAGCAAAAAACACACAAGCTGGCTTAAAAGAGAGGTAGTGTGGATGGTTTTTACTTCCCACCATGATGATATATTTTCTGTAACACTAATATCAGAAAACATTGAATCCCCCAAAAACTCTATTCTGAACCGTCAAATAACAGCATCATTGTACATTAGAGCTGCTCCCTCTTCTCGGTCGTTTTAGTCATTAGTCATCAACACTCGATTTAAAGTGGTGCTTTTGCATGATTTGTTGTGTAGAAACTCAGTTTTAGAGATCTGTCGATTCAATCAGCTAATCGCTTAGTGTTAGTCGACGAGGAAGTTCTTTGGTGGAGGACGGCCCTATTGTACATAGACATGTTCCGATACAATTTTTTCCTTCTCGACTCCGATACATAAACTTATATCTTGACCGATACCAAGTACCGATCCAATACCAGTGCGTAACAAACAACAAAAGTCAAAACAACACAACAGGTCACAAATCCGTCTCCAATATTTTATATCGCTGTGAAAACATCTCCTTCAAACAACTGTATTTTTTCAAGTTTCTCACCAAAAACGAAATGTTACGTTTAAGATTACATTTGAACACAACATGATACATTAAATACTCATTCTGAATAGAGCTTGAACGCATCGCAATGTAACTCAACCCAACCCCCCTTAACAGCTGTTAGCTCCGTTATTCAGTCAAGCAGGACTGGGCTGCCCATTTGTTGTTCATTATAAAGCATTATCAAAAGATTGTTTAACCACAGGTTAGTAGTACTAGTTTGCACATGTGCAGTACAGATTGGGCAGGATGTAGGGATCAGGAAGCGGGTGACACGTGTTGTAGTACCTGTGTGGTGTAAATGAGTTGATAAATTAAATGATGACGTGATATCGGATCTGTGCACAGACTCGATACCCATCCAGTATTTTAGGCTGTTTTGGAGGCATTTCAGACACGGGTATTGGTATCGGAACAACTCTAATTGTACAACAGAAAATGCAGCGTGTGACGTGATGTACAATACAATATATGATATAGCTTTCCGACATGAATGAATCCATCAGTTGGTGAGAGACTTACAGAGACGGAGTGACAGAATGAGAGATCAACTCTGACACAGAGTGCACATAAGAAAGAATCAAAAGAGTGAGAAAGTGGGCGAGTGTGTGTGTGTTTCTGTGCATGTGTGTTTAAGTACGTGTGAGAGAGTTTAAGTGTGTGTCTTCCAAAGCCCCCGTTGATCATCTTGACACATGTCTGAGCATTTCTGTCACTTTAATGTCACTGTGGAAATTCTGCAGATTAGTACAACATCCGTCATGGTGCCCGGCCGATCCAAGTCAACAGAAGGCATGCAATATTAAACGCTCATATTCCCCACAGCCTTTTATGCTCCAATATTACAGAGGCAGAAGAAAGGGCCTGAATATTCACTCAGAGAGATGACATGGACAGGTTTGGAAGAAAAGTGCACAGAGACACACACACGTGCACACGCACAGATGATCACGCAAAAGGACTCTGTATAGACACATACACGTATGGCACACACACTTTTTTTTTACACATTAGTCTTTCACAGAAGCGTAGCTCAAGTAGAGATTCATTTACATAAAACATACACACAAGCACACACACAAATATATATATATATTGGTTATTTCCAATGCATCTCTCTAACACAAAAGAACTGCTGTACGTACGAGTGTGAGAAGAAAAGAAACAGATTTGGAGGATGGGAAGACATGAGACAGTAAGGAAAATGGAGGAAAGAGAGGGATGGAGCATGAAAAACAGAGTCAAACAGGAATGAATGAAATATTTAAATAGCGAGGCAAAACAGATTGAGGGGGAGTAGAGACAACGGCTGAGTGAAATGAAGAGAAAGACAAACAGAGAGAGAAAGAGAGCTGATTAGAGATGCATGCTGAGGGAATGTCATTGTTGTAGTTGATTTGAGACATTATTTAAACTGAGACCCAAGAGAGAAAGACAGAGTATGAGAGAGAGAAAGAGAGAAAGACAGAGTATGAGAGAGAGAGAGAGAGAGAGAGAAAGAGAGAGAGAGAGAGAGAGAGAGAGAAAGAGAGAAAGACAGAGTATGAGAGAGAGAGAGAGAGAGAGAGAGAGAGAGAAAGAGAAAGAGAGAGAGATCGTCAAAGAAAAGTGGATGGAGGTGGGACAGGGACCTAGAGAGAGGAAAGTGGTGAATAAAAAGAGAAATAGGCTGAGAAAGAGAGGGGCAGGAATATATATATTTTGTCTGCAAGATAGCATGAACCTGACAATGTTTAATTATTTTGTGTCTGTGTGTGTGTGTGGGGGGGAGGAGCGCCTTCTATGACAACTTTTATTTTAGTCTGGAGTTCATATAAGACAAAAACTATTAAATGAAGGGTGTGCGTAGGAGGGTGTTTGCCATTTGAGTTTGAGAGTACGCAAGACAAGCAATTGAACAGCTGCTGGTTGACAGACCGATGTCCTGTCGCCTCTGTCTAACACACACACACACACTAATAGAGAGTGTGTATGAATGATACATAGGTAGTGAATAATGCAGGCTGTCCTGTGCTACGGTGAGGTGGAGCAGTCACACTGAACTTTTCACTGCTGAGCGACGAGAGGTTTCTTTGGGGTGATGCCTACTATTACCTGGCAAGTTGCATTAGCTTTGTTGCAAGCGAAGGCCTGCTCCTGAGGTGATGGTTAACATCAAACTAGGCTGAAATCAAATTATAAGCCAACATCCTGCAGCACACCGCAGTGTGAATACTCGCTTTGTGTGAGTACTTTTGGTTTAACTCGTGATGCCACAAACTTAAAGAGGTAACTGTGACCAGAAACAAACACAATCTAGTGTGAAAGATGCTTTTAAATTCCAAATAATTAACCCAATCATGATATCTTAGCCCAAGTGTAAACCATTATGCACTAACAGCTGGTTTACGCAGGATTACATTAATTTACACAGACTCCAAACTCAATCCAAGGCCTTTGTCTCTCCAACTATATCATTTTGTGAACACAAAAACAAACAACATTTAAATTTCTTAATCAGCATTCAGACAGCTCAGTTACAGTCTTTCTAGGTTTAACTGAATCTTTTCTTCGCCACAAAGCAAGTCAATGCAAAAGCAAGTGAAGACTATTAGACTACATTAGAGTTTTAGAATAGAGAAGTTGTAAATCTAATTGAAAATGTCTGAGACACCACATATTCAGCTATCATAAATCACACAACCCTTACAGCAGTCCTGTGCCAACAAGGCTGATGTAAGCTGTCAGTTATTTACAACGCTAACAGCATAAAGTGTATTGCCTGATTTAGCAGTCTGACCGCACTGATAGCCGTCCAAAATGTCAGGTTCAAAGCAGAACCGCCTGGCACTGCAGGTCAACAGCATGTGTCCGAAAGCATGCCAGTTAATAATGGCACTTAATCAATTTCTCAGCAAATTAGAAACTAAAATAAAAAGAAGGAAAATAATATTTTACAAGGAAGGAGTTCTAATAAATGTGGTTTGTGTTCCTTTTATGTCGTCAACAAGGAAACTGCTTAATTAAGACCATGAGGAGTCTCTCCCCAGGGGGGCTCCTCTGTGCTCAGTGTTTGTGTCTGTGAGTGTTCATGTGCTTGAAAATGAAATGAAAAGACTGAATATCTGGATCTAATACTAATATTGATAATTTGGAATAAAAATACCCAGAGAAAGCAAAGCAGTGTAATACATTTATGTTTAAAAAGGTGGAACTTGTGTGTGTTAACATGACCCACTGTATACAACACTAACAAAGGGTGCGTGAGGTCCAACACCACACTTACAAATGAGGTACAGTACATATTACAAATAGTGTACAAGCCTTTGTGTGTACTCACATGGTTTCCCTCCGTGTGGCTCTCAGGCAGACACAGACAGCGGTAGGGCGTCACGCTGGTGTCACAGTGGTCTGCATGGCCGTGACACTCACATCTGGCCAGATGACAGAGGCAAGGAGAGAAAGATGATACTGAGAGGTCCCCAAAACTGCATTTTACAAATTTGATTTAAAAAAAAAAAAATTCTGATCACAATGAAAATACAAAAACTAAAAGTAGCAACAAAGCACCCCCCCCCCCCATCAAAGTTTCGGTTGCCACCTCCTCCATGGAACTGCTGCAGTGCCATTAAGAAGTTCCCATTCAACATTTATAAATGCCATCCTGAGAATTATCAGAGTAACATAACAGGTAGCCCTGTGTCTCTCTCTCTCACACACACACACTCTCTCCTACATTAACAGTGGACTATAATGATTAATTCAAACGAAAAGAAATGATCTTACCGCTGACCTTTTTATTTCTGACTTTATGATTTTTTTCACATTTAAAAATCGTATTTCCTTCTTCGTAGCCCTTCATTTCAATACTGTGTGAAGCTTGAAACTAGATACGACATCCACTAAAGTTGAGCCTTTATATTTTTTTGTAAAAGGCTACTAAATAATAAGACTGGTGTCCTCAGTATGTAGCATGTTAAAGGAACAGTGTGTAGCTTTTAGGGCGGTCTATTGGCAGAAATGGAATATAATATTACTAACTTTTATATATTTAGTGTTAAATCACCTGAAAATAAGAATTATTGTGTTTTCACTGCACCTCTAAAAAGCCCCTCTATAGTGTGAAAGGCTGGCTGGGCCTGTAAGCCATTCACACTGTGGAGGATCATTCAGATATTCAGTTGCTTTTCTTCCTTTCATTCTTCCCACTGTATATCCTTACACCTCGTGTTCTCGTCATACCACTTTCTGTTACAAATTGGCTAGATTGAATAAAATCTGAAGCATAAGACAAAGTCTTTTGTGCAGTAGTTCTCATATGTGGTAGCAGAGAAGTCCTTCATGGCCAGCTGAGGCGTTAACTCTTAGCAGCGCACCAGTAGCATTTTCACTACTGTGATATTAGCTTGTTGTAGATATAATGTATGTATTGTTGTAAAAAAAATAAAAATAAAAATAAAAAAGTTAGGTTAAGTAATGATTTTCAAACAGTTTTGTTTAAGTTATGCGTTTATCTATAAGAAAATAACAGGAATCACAAAAAAAACGTAATGGTTAAACTTAATGGTTAGAGAGTTCTGAAAAATAATATTTTTAATGACATTTCTGCGCCACAATATCATGCAGCAATTTAATATGAGAGGGACTTGACTTTGTTCTAACATGTAGGACAAACGATGCTCATGAGAGCAGACAAAGACACACACACTCAGGTTATGAGTGTGCTCTCTCTCTTGCCAACACGATTGTTTACATGCATTAAAAAGAATGAAAAGAGAAGAGATAGAGAGATGGAAGAAGAATGAAAGAGAGAGGGGGGAGACGGGGAGAGAGGACGGACACACAGCTCTAAATCTCTGTTTCTCCTACTTCACTGTAACAAGCTACTAATTAAAACAGCTTAGAGGGAGGGGGAGGGAGAGAAAGAGTTAGAGATGATTGCCTCCTGCATAATCCTGTAATTACCACAGTCATAAAAAACAGTCACTCTGTCAGTCTAATGAAGAGATGTGTTCACAATTACTCTCCGAAAGCTCTGCTGAGACTTAACAGTCTGAAATATCTTTCGAGATGTCGAACTGTGCTCAGACATTTTTAAGAAATCAATACTGAAAAGATCTTCAAGTGTTTCAACCGATTAAGCCATTGAAATAAACCGTTGACAAGTGACAGGAGGGACTGTTAGAGATTATTTTATGCCTGTATGTGACAGCGACAGTGGAGAGAGACAGGAATATGGGTAAAGAGAGCAGAGCAATGACATGCAGCAAACGATCGGGCCAGACGGGAATCGAACTTCTGATCCGTCCCAGGAGTGAATGTTAACTAACAAAACCGGAATCCTGCTTCATAGAGTGGTTCTTCTACATTAATGAGTATTATTGTAAACACTTAAAGAAATATGTCATTGTTAAGCCAGGATATCAGTTTTGAAACATTTTAAGATATTAAAGATATATTTAGCTAAATTTGAAGCATGAGATTTCAAATTTCTACTTCTTTGTGTGCGATTCAAGTTCTTCAAAAACACACCACAGATTGATCAATTCAATTAAATAATTTACTATGGCTGCAATTCAAACACCATTAACAACTTTCAGAAGCGGATGAGATCCTCATAGAGGGATCTCGAGATAAATATGTGCAACTCCTCACCTGCCACTGACGGTGACCTCATTGATGGCATAGTATCTGTGTCGCTGGTTCACCCCGGTTGCTACGGTGTGGGACTGTCCACTCAGGTGTATCCTGACCTGGGTGGCATGTACCATCTTCTGCAGGGCAGGAGTGTTGTAGAAGTCATTATAGCCTGGCCTGAGGTTTGGCTCGGGGGTCAGCAGGCTGAATATGATGTTACCTCCTGAGAAGGGAACATCGCTGGGACAAAAGAAACATAAACGCACATTAAACATTCATTTAGTCTAGGTTTGTGTCTAGGTCACAACGATTCTAAAAACAGAAAACAATCAGTGGATCAGAATCAAGTCATTTACGTTATATGTAAAAAAAAAAAAAGTCCAGTATCAGCTAGTAAATAGTGTACTGAAAAGAATACAGAAAACACAAGTGCTATGGCAAAGACAAAAACAACTATTATTATGCTTTGACCTCTACCTATCTTCCTATCTCTCCTTTACTTTGACTTCAGGCAATGCTCTAAGACTTATTCAGGCTACTTCTCTTGTATATGTATGTATCTGTGTGTGTTTGTTGGACTGACTTTAGGCATACAATAATCCCAGAGTACACAATATCACACGTATTGTTTTATACATAATATAAGGCTGTTGGCGCTGCATCCTTTGTGTCTGTGTTTAGTGTCTTTGTCTGAATTTGAAGTGTTTACGTATTGATAAGGGGATAAAACTTGCTTTGAACACACCTCATGGCAGCTTACAACCTTTGCTAACCAGTTTCCTGGAGAAACCATGCAGTTTAAAGCGTTGCACTCACTGAACGCCAAACAAAATCACGTAAACAAGATCAATTTAGTCCACAAAGGTACAATGGCTCTATTGCAGACATTTTGTTGAATTCAGCTGTTTTTCTCAAATGAATTGTGAATTAACAGCAATTTCACAGCTGTAAGTGTTGAATTTACTACACCACCAATCTCAGAACCCATTGTCTCACGGTTCTATTGGGGTTCTGGTAAAACCAGCAGACATCCAGGCCAAGACTTCCTTATCCATGCATTGCTTATTGTTTACTGCAGTTGGAGTTAAGAGAAGACGTGTACGATCGCATTTTGTCCCCAAGTAGCCCGTTTACAAGCTAATTTTAAACCAGTAAAAGCTTGATTATCGGAAAACACTTCAGATGAAAAATCCTTGTCCAGTTTCCTACAGATTCTATGTGTGAATGCAGAATCTGTTTATAGAGATCACTATACCACTGCACACCACACATACTTGTTTTACTGTGAGGACTATAGCTAAAGAAAAACGAGACTCCACCACAGAAATGAGAACAAATTTAATGTTAGCCATTGATCAGCCTGTATTGTAAATTCCCTTGGTTCCAGCTTTCACTTGCCTTTTTTTTTTTTTTTTAGCTTTGGGCAATGCAGTTTATTTCACAAAAAAATACCAGTTTACCTGATTATCTGTACATTAGACAAGAAGCAAATGGATCAGCTCTCCTGGAGCAGTACTGTAATTGACTGGTATATGAAAACACCTAAAATGACTGAGGCGTGCCTAAATTTATCTTGCCAGACACTCGAGCGGCCTCAGAGGAGGCAATGTCTCTTGCGTAATTAAATAAAAATAGCGAGAAAAAAAAACATAAATCAAGATCAAAGACCGAGCCCTTTTTGATAAAATTACCAACCACTAATGTCACAGAGTGTGTTATCATGTTGCCAATGTGAGGCTCAATTGCTCTCATGCCAATTTAACTAACACAGTATGCGATATCACTTGTCAGTCAAGTGAAAAATAAGCAATGACTTCATAATCTGTGATCTACTCATACCTGTTCCATCTAGTGCCAACAAGGCCTTGATACAAGCAGCTATGCCAAGATGTAGTGTGTGAGATTGTGTGTGTGTATGTGGAGACTATGTTCCGAGGCCAGTTCTCCATCAAGTGCCAATGAAAGCCTGTTAGCGTTCATGTGCCAAGGCAGCGCTGTAGGTGGGTAGCTTTATAAACCTAGTCACTGTGAGCCTGCCAGAGCGTGTGTGTGTGTGTGTGTGCGTGTTAACTGTACATGTGTGTTTTGTGTGTGATTTCCATTGATCTATTTTGACTTTTGTGCATGTTAGTACATGCACCAACACACACACATGTGTGTGTGTGTGTGTGTGTGCATAAATGTGTGTTTAAATGTGTTTGTGTGTGTTCATCTACTTCTTTATTTAGTCTTGCCAGTAATTTCTGTGTAATCTCCTCTGCCTTAAAGAGGCCATGACCACCCAACAGCATACAGCGAGAACATGTGGCTCTGCTATGGGGAGAATACCCAAAACAGAAGAACAGACTGTTTGAAGAGTTTATTTTCAGTTTATTTTTATTGAGATGATCCAAGAGAGTTTCAAATGGGATGATCAATTCGGCCAGAGAGTCTTTACCTTCATCTGACTGATGACAGTCACTGGACTAAATAAATGTTTGCCCAACCTGATGACCACTGGATGTGCTATTGTCCAGTTGATGTCCAGTCAGAAAGGAAAACCTTTCATGAACCTATTTTACGCTCAGAGCAACTATATGTGTTATCTTCAATTTGGAGGGTTTTCAAAGCGAGTTTATGACTATAAGATTCAGGTGAATATTGTCGCAACCACAAAGGATCCTTCACCTTGTACAACCCCGAGCAGTTTCGGGGCATTTTTCTCTCCGGGTAATAGTTTTCTCTCTCTGGCCTTGATTTTCACTACAAGTCCTGCTCATCTATGGAAACAGCACAACCATGGCTACAAGTAGAGAGAACCCAAAAATGTATTTTGTGCAGTATAACACATTTACAATGTCATAAATCATAAAAAAGAAAAAAACACAACTTAATCTATATATCCAACATTGTTCCAAGTGCCCACAAGTGTTACCAAAGTTGGCTATATGTGCTATGTACATCGAACTCTTTACATTTTTAAATCTCTACTTACAGCCTCTCCTGCAGTACAGACGAAGTTTCATGGAATATTTGTCAAGGGACTGTTGGTCTCAGCCAATCAATCATGGCTTCCTAGTTGCGATTAGGAGCGCAGAATTAAATGCTTTTTACGGTATCTGGTTACTTCAAACGGTTTGTTCGGGGCGATATTTAAAATGAGTCATGTAGAATAAAATATCTTTGATTAAATATCATTTTAAGCTTAGTTTTGGTTGCTTTTGGTAGCGGTCTTCACATATGATGTGTTCAAGGACCTTCGGAAAGATTAAAATCTGACGATTATGACAGTTTTCACACCTTCTGGCTATGACAAGCGGTGTAGTTTGGGCGATTATTTAAAGAAGATGCTTTTCCATCCCGTCGGCAGATTTCGGGTTCAGAGGGCTAAAGTGTCAAATTTTGTGTCTTCTTTTTTTTGGAATACACATATAATCATCTTAGTGTGTTCATATGAGTGTTCGTATGAGTGTGTTAGCGTATCAGTAGATAAGAAAAGCATTTTGGGCTTTTTAAATTATTTTCTCAGATTGTGTAAACTGTAAACTAAAAAATATCTACAGTATACAATATTTGTTTGTCTTTTAACAGTAAGGCCAATAATGCTGGCTATTTTCCACCGCGCTCAGCCATTCACACACGGTACCTTACCTGGGCAGCTGCAGACAGTTGACGGAGTCTGGTCTCAGTAAAGGCCCGTTGTTTTGCATTTCAAACACACTGCAGTTTGTGGCCATATATTGCCAGTCCAACCAGGGCTGTTGAGTAGAGGTGCCACTCTCAAGCTCTGTGAGGTCAAGCGTTCGTCTTTGGATCAGCACCGACTCAGGCAAGAGCGCACCAAACTGTAGTATAACATAGAATATCTAGAGGAGAGGGGGGTATATGTTAGATTTGCAATACAAGTACACCTGTACAATGCACTGCAACCCATAACAGGCATGTGATACAGCTTTCCATGGTGGAGTACAGTTTTTGTTGATACTGTGTCAGACATATTTATTCATCTCTATTGTCATTTTCAAGGTCATAGTAAGAAATGTGTTTCGCATCACATTATATAAAGACATTTTGCTAATTTGTAACGATATGGACAAAACACTAAAACATATTGGTCAGTTACTGACTGTTGATATGAATCACATTTTGAAGGCAGGACTTGTGCAGTCTTACAAATGTTAAAAACGTAATTTTGCTCATAAGTCATTTATTGTGTTTGTGTATGGACGACCTAAAATTATAATTAAGGGTTTTAATTGAAAACAGACAGCCCTCACACAACGAATAGACACATATTTACACAAACACAGACACACAAGTAGTTTCCTACAACACATAAACCCTGCGCGTGTCTGTGTGGGTATGTGTGTTAAGTGTTATCTGCCCCACTACAGTGTGGGCTGGGACACTGGGTTACACAGCAGGGAGCGCATTAAGCCGCCACCACCACTGCGCAGCGCGAACCCCCCCCCCCGCACACACACACAACCAGGACTTCAGAAAGTGTCTTTTATCTGGGGACTTGAGTTGAGCTACCACGTCCTGATAGCTCCCAAAATCCTGCCCACACTCACATACACACTTCAGAGAAAAGAGGGACGAGTATTTTGGCCCAGTGTCGACAACGCCCAAATCCAGCAATATCTCTCACTCCCTCTGCCCTCCTGTCTGTCACACTGCAGTGCTTAGAAAGAGGATGAAACCACTGTTCACTGCACACGCAGGTGCAAGCAGATAGATGCTGTACAGCGTTCCAACTGTACACTCCACAACAAAAGGACTTCAGTTGACTGTCTAACCCAAAGTAATGAACAATGAATGAGCAGGTAGCGAGCTGATACACCATTTAGATACAATGACCTAGAATAACCCACATTTCTGCTGATGCGACTGGGTCAAAACATGTGATACGACATTGGCCCAAAACCTGGACCACGATTTCTCGTGGATCTCGTGACATAAAAAGGATGAAATTAATTGTAGATATTGATTGCAACTTCTAGCCCTCTAAATCATACATTCTGCTAATTAACACCTCACACATACTTTAACATGATTGCATATGTTGTTGCATTAATTTATCATAGGATGACCAAATAAAGGCAAGAAGTTTACAACACTGTGCATTCATTCCCAATTGAATATTGAGTGTAAATATTGCATGGACCAACCTCAAAGAAAAATCATTTTTCATACATCATAAAAAATGAATTTTCTTCTGTCCGGTAGATACGTACACGCAGTTAACTGAACTTAGATAGACCAGTTATTATATTGTATTTGTCGCTTACATTGCCCATCTATCCATCAGTCCGTCAGTATCGTTGAAAAACAATAATGTGTGTTTGGTTGCGTGTGTGTGTGTGTGGATGTGTTACCTGGTATTGTCCATTCGCCAAATCCACGGTAATAGTGACTCCTTCATCCAGTTCCTGTGTGGTCATGATCTTAGAAAGCCATGTGGTGCCCATGTCCTGATCATTGATGTAACTTAGTGGATGGGCATTAAGGTTGAGTCTTAAGACTCTATCATTGGTGGTGTCCTCAACACCATTGGGAATGCAGTATCTGTTAATGGAGAAAGTATCTCAACTGTATGTTAGTGTTCCAAAGGGTCTTTTTCTTTTGCAACAGTAAAACTGAAGAGTGAAACTTAAGAGACACATTAAGAAATAACATAGGGCAGACTCATCAACATACAAAAGAATGTACACTATGGAAATGTTTAAATATATAGTTCACTTTTATATATATATATACGTTAGAAGTTATGATACCTTACCTCTCAACTAAAGGGTGTACTTTGGGGTGACTGGGAGGACAGCGACACTCTGACTGGGCATGGAGATCAGGCAGAGCCCCCGAGTACACCTCCACTATTTCCCTGTTAAAACAAGAAACAGCAGATTATATCGAACTATAATACAACACTGAAGCAAAATATAATAATATGTGTAGTAAACTGGGACGAGGAAGGCACCAGGCACCAAACATCTAATAAATTAAAAACATTTAAAGCATCAAAAGAAAAAGAAAAAAACACAAGGATTCCCAAAATATGGGGTATGGATTCTTAATACAATTTCAACTGTGCAGTGATCAAGAGGATGAACAACAATGACAGTGACCAAACATGGCTTTTTTTTTATAACTTATAACATTTTGAGATACAATCTCAAGACCTGTTGACAGGCCTTTGACTAAACATTTAGTGCAAACTGGAAAATCAAAGGAAACTCAATCTTTCATTTTATCCTAACCCAATCTTGATGAGAGAAACTTGTAAGCTCCAAGTCCTTACTGTGTGCAGTACATCACCAGTAAGCATAACACTAATTGCCTTGTATTGAATTCTCAGGACAATCCTCTGGAAGCAGTATGGATCTTAAGATGCAACGATTAGCCTTCCACTTCCTTCCTCTTACCATCTTTCCCTTTATCGCTCCATACAGCTCCCCTTTCCGTGCGGCTTTAATCTATACAGTACCTCTGTCTATTTCTCCTCATTTCTGTCCCTTCTGCCCTTTATTTAATCTGTCCATAGCTACCATTTTCCCTCCTTTTCCTTTGTCAATCATGGTTACCTTCCTTATCTTCTAACCTTTCATTATACTATTCTTTGGCCCTCTTTTGATTCCTTTCCCTCTCTCTCCCCATAGCTGCTCATTACCCGTCTGACCGACTTACTCTATCCAACTCACCTGTTGGTCAGAGTGGCAGGATAAAATCTAAAGTCCTGCATCCGTCCAATGAACTGATTAGACCCTGTAGAGATGAAGAGAGAGGAGAAAAGAACATAAAGAGGGTGTTAATGGGTTTGTACTGAAGGCAGTGAGTGAGAGGATTTCACAGTGTTTAGTAGATTATCTTATCAGTTTCTTGATAGCAGCTGAGTGCGGCTGCCCACAGCTGCTTATAATGGGGCAAGTTCATGATACATAGACAAACAGGATCGGCCACAGTCTACATTTGCTTCCACTAGAGAGCAGAAGGGCTTAGAAGGACAAATTCATTAGCTTGGTTTGAGGCCGGGGCCAAACCAGGTCTGTCTAGGCTCTAGGGATAACCAAGTTAGACAGAAAGATAAAGAAAGATGAACCCAAAGTGTGTTTCCTCGCTCCTTCTTTTAACTGTGTCTTTTCTGTAGATGGTCCTTTATTCAAAACCTATGTCTGTTCTGGACATTTTATGTCGATACATTCAGGTGGATTTAAATCCAAATAACTATTATTTTCATTATTGGATAATCTGCCAAATACACTGTTGATTCACTGATATATTGTGTGGTCTATAAGAAATGCCCATCACACAGAGCCCAGAATGATGTCTTCAAAGTAGGAAACAAGTAGTTGGGAAATTATGAAAATGTCCATATATGAGAGACTGGAACAAGCTAATTTGGGGCATTTTTCTTGAAGAATCAAAACTGTTATTTTTCATCGATAATAAAAGTATAAGATGGTTTATTAAGTGACAACATATAATTTAGCAGGAAAACAGAAGGCGAGAACCCCAGAGAAGCTGTCCGGCTGATGTTGAGAAGAAAGGATCTGCAAAAAGGTAAATGCAAATATGTTGGACAAGAGATGAAACATACATACCATATGCCAAGATACCAAAATCTCAAGCAAACACAAACTGGAATTTCTCAAACATATGGGTACAAAATCCAGACACACATGTGGATACTGGACTGCACACAAGAAACACCATCAAACGCCTAAATGAACACAGGCAAGCCCCCAACTCATCTCCACACATAACCACACATACATGACAATGTTGGACAGAACATAAGATGTGGATTCTGGCCCAAAGAGAGCCGGAGTCTTTTAGTGTCCAACAAACTTCCATCTAGTTTGACAACAACTCTTAGAAGATGGATAACGTCTCTTAGCATCGACAGAACCCCTGCCATGTCTAGCTTTTTATGTGAAGGTGTGTGTGTGTGTGTTGGAGGCTTTACTGTGTGTTTTCCAAAAAAGCATCCTCACTTTAGAGAAAGGAAGTGGATGATTGTGTTTGCATGAGTGTGTGTATTTGCATTTGAGAGAGGCTTTGCCATGTTTGGCCCAACTACAGTGTGAGCCTATGTATGTGTGTGTGTGTGTGTGTGTGTGTGTGTGTGTGTGTGTGTGTGTGTGTTGGAGGGATGTATGAGTGTGTAAAACAGAGAGAGAGTGTTATGGGATGTAAGTGTGTTCGAACAGTGTGTGGTTGTGCAGCCTTAGGCTTTGGCTCAGGATTTCTTTAGCGTGTGGAAATGGGATTATGCCTTCCTCTGAAAAGCACTCTCCCTATTGTTACTGGGATGATGCAAGGTATAAGCTTTAATTCTCTCTTCTCAGTGCCGGTCTCTGTCTTCTCTCTCTATGTTTCAGTTTCTGTCATCCGTCGCTCTCAGTTTCCCCCTCTGTGTTGTTGTGTTGTTAGAACTGATGACAGTTAATACAGGCTACTAGGAGTTGTGTGAGCCTTTTGTCTTGTTTCTTGTCTCTCTGGCCTTCACTGGTGTGTTGTCCATCGTGGCATGAGCAACAGCTAATTACAGGATGGAAAACATAGAATGGCTATTGCCGAAAAAATACAGACCACAAATAATCAAAAACTCTCTCTTAGAAGTTCCTAATGATCGGTTATTACTACCATTGTTAAAACCGATCATGTTATCTGTTGACATTTAAAGCTCTGCTCTTGACAACTTCTCGCTGCACTTATCAGAAACACAGGTTTCAGTAAGCAGGGTCCCCTCAAATCACAGACATTGTTGTTAATCAATACATCTGATCAGCATTCGCATAATCAATCCACTGATCAGAATTCCAGACACAGGCCCCAGGTTCAACAACCACACACACACACACACACACACATACACACACACACCCTCTCTCTCTCCCTCCCTCAAGCCAATCACTTGCATTGATCACAACCACTGATGTGATCTTCAGATGATCAGATGCTACCTGCCGTGAACTAGGGATCAATGCCTGATAAACGAGAAGAAAAACACTCGTTTATCACTCTGGAGATGAACGGATATCATTTTTCTCTCAATTTCTCCCCTATTGACTGTGAGACGGCTCCCAGGCACCACCAATCAATCACAGATGTGTAGTTGAAGGGGGATAAAGGCTGGGAGGAGCATAAAGGTGGAGTAGTCATTGACACCATATTTAGATATACAGAGAAGATAAACAAAGAGGTAATTTTTCTCCACAAGGAGGGAAAAAAGGAGACTAAAGTCCCTCTTAAGGAGGAGGGTTGTATGAAAACAAATGTCCTCCCCTGCTATTTCAGTTTTCTGCTGCATTTTAAGTGAATATATCACTACATTCTTTTATAATTGGTTTATAATTCTGCTACGTTTGGGAGATATTTTAATGCAGTGCCGTTGAGATATCGAACATCTTGATCTATTACATCTCTCAAACAATGTAACTTGTCACATGTGAAGAAAAAAAAACAGGAAACTTTACCGTTGGAGCCGAGTCCCACCCACATTGCACCATCCTCGCTGATATCAGGGAGCCTGGCGGTCAGAGGTTGTGTGTCAAATGGTGTCCCATCCTCCTCAAGCCCATCCAGGAATAGACTCACACGTCTGTCGTGGACCTGAAAATCAGTCAGAGTGAGACCTACGTTTGTGCTGACCAGCTTCACTGTGTGTATTTTCAGCTTAATGCAGGGAACAGTCTTCATTTTCTGTGGGAGCAAATCGAAAAGTGTTATCATATTGTAAATGCTACACTATGTCAACTAATCAAACTTAAAAACAAACAACAATAACCAACACATCACATTGCTTCTCTTTTCAGAGGAGCGCCAACGTTTGATTAGGATGAGGAAGGCCCGAGCAGTCACATTTTTTTTGTCCAAGAAAAGTTCAAAAAACGTTGTTGACTTTGTCTAATAGCATCCATGTAAACTGTACACCAGGTTTTCAAGTGCAGGGATGATCAATTAATAAATCAGCATTTACATAAATCATCATTGGATACCGTTGAGCGTCTCAACGTACATGTGAGGCAGTAAAGGCCTAGCAGCAGGTTACTGCTGTAAAACACACCGTCTCAGAGAGAGCGGCAGCTGCTCTAAGTGTGCATATGTGCATCTTTCTACAAAAGTGTATGCACGCTCCATCGGTGTGTTTCTGCATATCTATGTGCGGGTGTGACCATGTGTGTGTGTGAATTATACATACGGCTAATCTTCCAGCTCTTTTCCCCAGTAGCAGAAAGAGCCTCAGGCTAAACTGCCTCAGCCGCAAATTAGCTTTTTGTTTGACCAAAAATCTCCCCTCCACTCCTTTCCCGATCGGCTGCATGAATATTAAAAACTGCACGGCAGACAACATCGTCAAAGCAGGAGCAGCTCCCTTTCACATCAAACCCAGGCGAAAAGAAAGATACTTCCATAAGAGGGGCTCTCCCTCCTAAAAAAACTTTCATGTACCCTGTCCTACTCTCTCCCTTTACCCCATCTCTAAATCCTGCGTTTGGGAAACACACTGTGGAAGCACTGATAAACATGACTCTCCCTGTCTTACTAGAGTCCCCCTCTCCTTCTTCATCTTTCCCGTCTCTCTTCTGCTCTGGTCCTTCTTGCTTTGTCCTTTCTCCTGCTCGCGAGGTCATTCGATTCCTTCACTTTTTTTTTACTTCAGTTTTTGACTTCCCTTACCTCGTTTTCATTTGCTCCCTCTCTCTCCATATTTTCCATAACCATCTTTACTTTCTCTTCCCTCTCAGTCGACGACTTCCCCAGCTCATCTCCCTCGCTGTCTCTTTCCCTCATGTTTATCTTGCCCTGTCGCTCTCACTTGTTGTCAGCTCTTTAGGGAAGTTGAAAAGGTGTGAGGAGGGAAATAAGTCCAAGTCAAAAAACGCCTTTAGGGGATGAAGGCAGGCCCAGACAAGTGTCTGCCTCTCAGAGGATAGTTAAGACGCCCAGACAGACACTTTCATGATGGCTGATTGAAGACTAGCAAGCGCATGAGAGCAGAAGAGAGAGCGCAGGAGAGAATCTGAGTGGAAAAAAGGAAAGAGAAAAAAGAGACAGGAGGGAGAAAAAGAAAAGTCAGAGAGCGGGTGTAAGAGAGGGAGCTAGAAGAAGGGCCCTCTTTAGAATCTCTAAGCCGGAGCTGTGTGGCTCTTGGGGAGATGTGAGGCAGTTGTCAGGCCTGATGTAAATGAACCCTGAAGCACTTCATCCTCCTTAGCCGCCACGCGCCCTTTTGAAACACAGCCAACTATCCTTTGTTAGCTTTCACAAACACTTTCCCTCTGTTTTTCCCTTTCCCCGTCTATCTGTATTTTTACCTCCTCCTTTCCTTTACCTCTTTGTCTATTTTAGCCAGTTTAACTTCAGAGTTCTTGAGAACGGAAGGGAAAAAAGAGTTAAAGAAATCCTTTAGTGTTGATAACTAGTCTCATTTGGACTGTGTCCACCAAGTCCAGAGGAAAGAAAATGACTACTTTAAACTATACCTATGCTCCTCACTTCATACAGAGCATATGCATTTTGTGAGGGCTTTTAACTAAAGCACTTTACAGTACAGGAGAGTGAGCTGTACCCAGCATGCCATTCAGCAGTGTAACAGTTAATAGCGGTCCTCCCTCAAAACAAAATCTCAAGACCTCGCACACAACACTGTACGTCCCTGGGTCCTCAGCAATAAACCCGCCAATTTTGAAGTCGTTCCATGAATGGTTGCCAGAAAATTGAAGGACAGACAGACATATATACAGAGCACCCATAACACATAAGCTTAAGTCAAATGTTCCTTCAACAATTGTGATCACTATAATAACAAATAACTGGGATGCAACTATTCCCACAATCATGCAAACCTAAGCAACAGGACATCCGTTTGATCAGTGGTGGGCCGTCAGGGCCAGCAAGGCCTTCTCTGCTGGCCTAAATAGAATCACAAAGTTATAGCTATTTTATAATTTTTCTTAAATACACTACATGTATTGTAATTTATAATAATATTTTCCCCATTATCTTATTTTCTCATTGCACAGCTACTGTCTTCCTCAGTTGCTCTGCTTCCAGTGCAGCTTGTTTTAAGTAGAGCTTTTATCCAATCAGATTTCACCTCTGTGTCTCTAGGTAAGAACAGAGGCCCGAGGCCTGCAGACTCACACGTGAATCCCTTTGCAGTTTAAGTGAATGGGGACGATATTGTTGATTGTCATAGTCTTCAACCAATCAGATCTTTAGTTTGACATGTTGGGCGTATTCTTTGACGTGTCAGCACCTGCTAGCCGGCCTATAATGACGTCAGCATTACATGCCGCTCAGTGTCCATGTGCAGCTCTGCCGCGAGGTGCAGAGTGTGCTGTGATTGGTCAGTGGGCGAGCACGTGACTATCGTGAAACGAAACTTAACAGCAGAGGCTGATGGGTAGTGAATCACATCACGTGATGCAGCTCAGCCAATCAAATATGGGCATTCTGACTGAGTGAGATGTACCACACACCATGACACAGGGGACTGAGACGAGGAAAGACATTGCAGAGCAGTACGTTCAACGTTGAAGTTGTGAAAGTAAAATCCTAAAACGATCTCTTTGGGTCGCGGCTTGTCATTAAGGAATGACTGTGGATCCCACAGCCAGACCAGCTGAGAACATTCCATTTTCCTGAATTTAGGCTTTTGCATTTTCTAAATGCTCTAGCATTATTCAAACGACTCGTACCGAACGATTTAATACGAAGATGTACATAGTTACAGCCTTAAAAACGAATAATAGCTGTGGCGCCATCATGTGGTTATAAGGTGGTATTTCAGCTGCAGGACAGCAGTGAAGGCCTAGGTATAAAATGCACGGCCCGCCACTGCTTTTGATACACACCTGTTCATCATTGCTCTGATTTATTTTTTACATGCAATTGTTCCACATAACATAGTATTTTAGCTACAGTGTTCTTGTGACTTTTATCATTTTTGACCAAACTGATGGCTGTATATTTGTCCATGTACTTCATCATTCCCTATAGAAGTGCTAAAAGTGTTTTGCCTGACTATTAAATGAAATGTACAGTTAAATATGTTATAGCTCTTCTATGAGGAAGTTTCATTCTTATTCTTCCTTATTAAACAATTTCCTTCAAAAGGTTTCCGTGCTCTTAGGGAGTTTCAAGCACCATTTCCCAGTGCACCACCCACCCCACCGGCAATGTTACCACCTAAGCCTCTCTAAAAGCCCAGTGAAACCCTGAGTGGAAAGCTTTTAGTGATCTGTAGACTGGCATTTTGACTAAAGCGCTTCTCAATTTTCACACTCCTGCCAAGCCATGGCTCAGTACACAGTGTGGACAGCAGTGTTTCTTCTAAGCCCACTTTGTAGCTGTGGGCCCCAAAAGTAAGAGGTGGCAAAGAAAATATGAATAGAATTATACCGAGCAACAGTATAATGTAAAACTTTTACTTTGGTGGCCACCACAGAACAAAAATTAACAGTTGCCTTTATGTTGCAGATTAAAAAAAATGCATATTTTGAAATCTTGTACAAAAGGCTAAAATTCTGCATTCTGTACAAATGACAAATTTGTGAGCGATGGCCTGATTAAATCAATGGTGTGCAATGGTAAAAGGAAGGACGGTTCTTACATAGGTAGATACTAGATAGCCAAACTAGCTTGGAAGTAATATTTATCAAATGATTTTATTAATAACTAATCAAAACACAAAAAAAAAGCAGGTCTGTGTCATTTGAATGTTATAGGCTCAGCGATGTAAGCAAGCATAACGCTTTCTCACATTTTTTAAGTAACTCTTTGTTGTCATAATCAACATGTAGGGGCGTTTCAGATAGACAGCTGTCACACTGCAGTTGCGGACTGGACTAAAGCGTTTCAATTGATCATGGTCCAAGACAACACACAGGAATTCACCTGATTCTACTCCTCATTCTAACAGCCAAGCAAGCGTCTAACAGAAAGTGTCATACTTTAAAATAGGATTTAATTTATATGTGAAGAAGGGCCATCTTAGCTGCCAGTGACAGTTTGAGGTCAGAGTAGATGAGAGGGACCTTAAGGATGGCCAACACTAGAAACCAATTCTAGATACATATTGTACTGCTGTCTGATTAGTCTAAAAAGTGCTAAAGAAGCACAAGGCTCTATGCAGGAGCTTAATGTTGTATGCGTGTATGTCTGGGAATGTAAAACACTAGTTTACACACACTGTGCAGTCTCTGTTTGACCTTTATCACAGAGAATATACCATTTCCCCTGAACACATCTCATCCACCCATTTCACCTTCTGCTAATCAGCTCCACTATAACAATTATATTGTTATTGACACAATAGAACACATTCAAATTGGCAGTGGTCTCTTTTTCTTTTAAAGTGAGCACACGTTATCAGTGTTTAATGATGTGTGCCTCACTGTGTGGAAGTGACTGGGATCATTCTGTTATGTGTAAGGCAACATCGGGCTTGACTCAAACATTGCTTTCCTGACTTTGTAACACAAAATGTAACAAATAAAAACAAAGATATAAACTTAGTGAATTGTTATTCATTATGAAAATAAAAAAATAATACAAAAGCAACTAATCTGACAAAACTGACAGGAATTACAATTCAAGTGGGAAGCCTTTTTAACACAGCAACAAATGAGTCAAAACTTAAACAGGAATTAAAATTCCAGAACAGATCGGCTCAATCCAGCTATCTGAGTTGGTATCAGCCTGATATCCCATATCCGTATCGGTGCACCCCGAAGAAAAACTAAATTGAGAGAATAAGAACAAGAACGGACCAAACCTTCCCAACCACCCCAAAGTGAACACCTGTAGTCGCTTACAGTAAGTACTGTCATGCACAGCTTTCAGTGGCGGACCGTGCATCTTATACCTGGGCCTTCACTGGTGTCCTGCAGCTGAAACACCTCCTAATAACCTCATGATGGCGCCACAGCTTAAATTGTAGGAAATATAATGTTTTCTGCGCTCACGTAGGAGACAACTGGCTGTGTGACCTCTGAACCAGACCAAAAAAAAAAAAAAAAAAAAACAGCTGAGGGACTGCACGAGGCTACGCTAAACTAGCTTAACAGGAAAACAGCAGCAGCAAGCATTCTACTACACACTCGAAGGCCAATTCAGATATTAGATGTAAAAAAACAAATGCAGTTGACTTACCAAATGCTGATCACTTAAAGACAAAGTTCATCCTCCTTTCTTTGTTGACAAAGAGTTTAATCCAACGGTTAAATCCCAACTCACAAATCCGTTTCTCCTCCTCCTTCAGCCATTGAGTATTAAAAAACAAAGCTAGGTAAAAAAAAAAATGTATCTACACCAAGCAAAATACAAAAAAGAAAAAATCATAATTTCTTCCATATCTTTCAATTTGAACTCTTACTACTCCGACTAAGCTTTGCTGGCTACTTTAAGTTTTGTTTCACGATAGTCACGTGCTCGCCCACTGACCAATCACAGCGCACGCTGCACCTCACTGCAGAGCTGCACCTGAAAACTGAGCTGCACGTAATGCTGACGTACTTGTAGGCCAGCTAGCAGGCTCTGACACGTCAAAGAATACGCCCAACATGTCAAACTAAAGATCTGATTGGTTGAAGACTATGACAATCAACAATATCGTCCCCATTCACTTAAACTGCAAAGGGATTCACTTGAGAGTCTGCAGGCCTCGGGCCTCTGTTCTTACCTAGAGACACAGAGGTGAGATCTGATTGGATAAAAGCTCTACTTAAAACAAGCTGCACTGGAAGCAGAGCAACTGAGGAAGACAGTAGCTGTGCAATGAGGAAATAAGATAATGGGGAAAATATGTTTATAAATTACAATACATGTAGTGTATTTAAGAAAAATTATTAAATTATAAAATAGCTATAACTTTGTGATTCTGTTTAGGCCAGCAGAGAAGGCCTTGCTGGCCCAGACGGCCCACCACTGACAGCTTTAGAAGGTGTAGCAAGTGGAATACATACATATGTACATTTATTTAAACTTGTGTAAGAACACCCACACTTTTTGAAAAAATATAATGTGACGCTATGGGTTTACAGGTTGTAAAGCTTTCCATCTTTACTCTCCTCACCTCTAAAATCTCTGTTCTTCCACTTCCTTTCTTTAAATCGTCCACCTGTCCTTTTCGTCCCCACATCTCCAACCTCCTCTCTTGAACTCTGCTCAACCATCTTTTGTTTTCTTTTCCCAGACATTCGCCTTTCTTGTTGCTACTCTCATGCTTGTCTGCTCTTCCTCACCTATCTCCTCCTCTCCTTTTAACCTCCTCTAATCCCCGACTCCTCGCCTGGTGCCCCCACGCATCCCACCTCACCAAACTCCCTCCACGCAGCTGCTCTCCTCCGGATGTGTTGCCCTGTGACTGACATGCCACTCACTGATAACGCACCTCATTCCACAGCCGGTGAAGCTGGCATTGGGGGGGGGGGGGGGGGGGGGACATGTAAAAAAAAGTGAGGAAAGATGTAAAAAAAGAGAAAGTACGAGAGACATGATGGAGGGAAGTAGGAGTGAAGAGTTTGGTGAATGAGAGAAAGATAACCCGTGTTGAAAGAAGAACAGCATGATCCCTGGGAAAGAGCGACAGAGAAAGAGATATTTTGGAAAGCAGACAAGGAGAAGAAGGTGGAGGTGAAGTGGCATCATTGAAGAAGACGCAAGGGACAAACTCAAAAAAGGAAGAATAAAATATATATTGGTGGGGAGAAAAGAAACAGCAATAGGAATAGCAGTGATTTTGTAGACCAATCCAGAAGATAGGAGATAGCATCGCAGTGGTTCTCTCGACAAAAAGCCGATGGAAAATAAGAGTGAATTGAATCAAGTGAAGGGAAAATTACTGAAGTTGAAAACTACGCTCTTTACTGTAAGTAAGTGCAATAAAACCATTGCAAGTATAAAGCCAAAAATGTATCAATGCACCAGTTCAACAAGCATAAACATAATGTTAACATGTAGAAACAGCAGTATTAATCTGCTTAGCTCAGCAGAGAGCAAATTGTTAGACACAAGAATTAGCTATTTTGTTGAGTTGCCTTTTAGTGAAAGCTCTGAATGACTAAGTTGTCTTTAGTCAGCAGTGTTACGATGTTCGTATCCGGGGACTATATTTGTGAAGGTGATGTCAAAGCCCCAAACAGCTCACTTCATCAAAACCTGATTAGTTGGCCAACTGAACAAAACACACAGCCTCTGTTTCACCTCTCTTATAAGCGAACTAACACATATCATTTTATGAGTGAAACATTTGCAACAAGACTTAACATTTTTGTCAAGCGTGTTTCTATAAAATGTTCATGAAGCTCTAACTCAAAGACAGATACAGACCCACTTTTCAAAAATCATCTTAACTTAGAATGATTTTGGGAAACGATGTTCCCAGATATTCATGTCCTCTAAATGCGAACCAAAGTGAGTGAAATCAAAAAGTATAATGTGACTTTATGCATCCCCAGGCATACTGTCACCTTTCCCTCTCTCCTTCTCTCTTGTTATCTCTCTCTCCTTGTTATTCACCCACCAAGCCTCCCCCTCTTTACTCCTCTCTCCCCCTATATACTTGCCCTTACCCACTATGAACTGTTACCAGCTCTGATGTACAGCCAATATTCTCTCTATCATATTAGCACAGCTGCAGTGTGTAAAGAAAGAGATAGGAGGAGGGAAAGGGGAGAGAGAGAGAGAGCGAGGGAGAGGATGGAGAGGAGACACATTTGTTCTACTCATCTTAGCTCTAAAAGATACAATTACCTCTCACAGCATATTATCCATGTTTTATACCAGCCCAGGGCCCCGTGCCTTTGCCTTGCCGCGCTCACACCATGTAGGGCCCATATTTTAACACTAGCTATGACAGTTTATTTAAGAAAAGAAAATTGACCCCAGGGAGATGGAGAGGGAGTGTGTGTCAGGAGCATGAGAGGGAAAGAGGGAAGGACAAAGAGGGTGGAGGGGGGGAGAGAATGAGAAAGAGAGAGAGAGAAAATCATCTTGAGGAAAAAAGGGACAAAAGATAAAGACAGAAAAATACAGTGAGGGGACATTTATAAGGTGACACACCGACCTTTTAATAAAGACCATAAGTCTCGAAGACTTTTCTTCCTGAGCAGAAAGCAAAGAGGAGCCCCATTTAATAACACCATGAGAGCATACAAGGAAGGAGGAGCACATACAGTATCACACTGAAAGAGGAGAGAAGTAAGACGTATTAACACGACTTAGATGCACCAGGTACCTAACAGGTCCTGACAAAGTATCAGGTTTCAGTTTGGGTTGGAGTCATGGTGTTGCTTGACGTTTCTGGCTCTCAGGTTTGGTTATTTTCAAAAGGAATTCATAAAGAACTGTTTAGCTTACTAGGGAATTAGAATCAGATGATCTACCAATACAACATTGTCTCCCACTTCCTATTCTGGCACCCTAACTTTGGGAATGGATCCAATATCATTGCGCCCCCCCCCCCCCCCCCCCCCCACACTTTAAACCTGTCATGCTCACTGTGTGGAATGAAAAGCCATGACTTGATTGAATTACTGTAATTGTTGGCGTAAACACAATGTGTATTTAATGCGACTCATAACATGGCCTGATACCGAATTCATTTAAAAACGGCAGTATCAGTGCACAGTAGAGTATCAATGCACCTTATCTCTTTTCCAACATCATATTTTGTCAGATAAATATCCTGTTTTAAAATATCCTTTTTTTAAATAATATTCTAGTTCTATAAGTTTATTTTTGCTTACTAGGTTACTAACCTATGCCATGCAACTTCTACTTAGTGTGTATATTTCTACAAAGGGTAGGTTAACATAACACGTGCTCTTAAGTGGACCCTTTTATACAAAGCACCTTGGGGCATCCTTGCTGCATACATTTTTAGCACTCATATCTCACAGCTCCAGTGGGAATGAAACCCCTAACCCTGGCCGTGTTAGTGCCTTGCTCTCCCTATTAAGCGGGACCAGACAGCACACTGGCATGAAACACTGATGTAAAATAAATAAAGAAAATAATTTTAGGACAGAAAATCTCAAACCACACACACACACACACACACACACACACACACACACACACACACACACACACACACACACACACACACACACACACACACACACACACACACACACACACACACACACACACACACACACACACACACACACACACACACACCTCCCTCCCTCCCTCCCTCCCTCTTCTCACTATGTAATTGATGCCAGTCTCGTGCCCTTTCGCCTCCTGTGCCAGCGGGCAGAGGGCTACCATAGAGGCGCCCGCTTCACCCCTACATAACAACCTTGCCTCACCTTCACACACATCCACACACATACATTTACTGTATTTGGTGCACACGCATGCACGCAAACACACAAATAGAGCCAACAGAAACATAGCGTATGCACATGCACATGTATAAACACAAAAAAACACTTTCAGTCTGTCTCACACTCTGGGTGGGACAGAGAGAATAGCTTGAGACCACGTGTGTCCAAACAGCAAACACTAACAAATGCAAACACTTTCTATTAAACTCCGCTTCTGCAAATCATGTCATCAGTTGTTTGCATAATGTCTTGAAGTGTCCTTATTTTAATTTCTTCTCTTCCTGTCAAATTTCAACATTACTTTATTCTCTTACAGCAAATAGATACACATACAGTTGCTTTACATTCATTGAGCAACTTGTCACAGCAGCAGTACCCTCAACACTTCTTGGGAGGGTCGAATGTTGTAATTAGAGGATAGATTTAGGTAAAGCATGTACGTCAAAGCACTACAACAACAATTTAATCAGGTTAAAGTATCTTGGTCACAGAGAAGAGAGAAACTTAAGGCTGAGACGGTCTTTATCTATGTGACTACAGGTCTAACTGGAGGTACTGGTAACTCGTGTTGTCAAACCAATGCTAAAACTAGGTTAGGATCAAGGTAGATGAGCTGGGTCAGATAACATGTGTTGACCAATTCACACCAACAGAAACCACAGAAGAAGAGGTGGGGAGAAGTGATGAAGAGGAGGGTAGAGGGAGGAAGAAGAGAATGGGAATGACAGAGCCTGCAGGAGAGACATACCACGTACAGAGAAGAAGATGACAGAAGGAGGAAAAAGAAAGACCAACCCAGTCTTAGATAGAGTGGGGTAATGAAGCATGTGCACATGCATCTAGAAAGAAAGAAAAAGATGGAAAGACTGTGGTGGTATCAGATCAGTCGGTGCAAATTCGTTGCCTTCTGCCAAGACCAGACCAGTCCTTATCCTGACATACGCAGAGGCCAGAGTCTTCCAGTCAAATTGTACGTGAAACATTTATTAAGCTCATTATGTCATTCGGTAGAAGTTTTAGCAGCCAAACTGTCTGAGAGCAGAGTAGTGAAGCAGATGAGCCGTCAGGGTCTAGAGAAGAAATTGTAGATTAAACACGAACAACTCTCTCAAATAAATATATAGATGTCTTTGTAGTCTTGACTTGACCTTAACTCACTATGCCACTCAGATACCGACTAATCCTCTTTTTTCCATCTTCTTTAAGAAGTGTGTTTCTACTCTATTTTCTCCGTTTCTAGCAACAGGTAAGAAAGGAAAGTGTCTGGTTGCTTCTTTCTATGTGTCTGTGTGTGTGTGTGTGTGTGTGTGGTGCTCTGCGTATGTGCAGGCAGTGCGTACATCACTAGTGTGTTTAATAGTAAGAGAAAGAAAAAGAGTGCGTGTGCGTACGCACGAGTGTTAAACATTCATGGTGCCGTGTTGGGTCGTGATGGGACCGGTGTGACTGGTTGTCCCTGCCACTGCCTCATCCGATAATGCTGATTTGCTCAGGCACTAACAGACGGACCCCTCTGGGGGTCCTCCAGGCACACAGTCAATCACTGGTACTCCAAAAGATAGTACTCCATAGCTATTTAAATCGCAAACTCCCTTCTATTCTCTTCTCCCCATCTTTTGCCGTCTCTTTTTGCCACTTTATTCTCTTCAACTCTCCGGTTCTCTATACACTGAAACCTTCTACTAGATTTCTTCTAACCCCCTGACTTAAAGCACATCTTCATCTCTCAGCTGTTTGTATATTTTTTGTTTCTTCCCATTTAACTATAATAATACAATAGCACAAAGTGCAATACATTATAATGAGAGGCACACACAAAAAGGAAATATCCGGTAGTTCATCTTTATATTCATCATTTAGAGCCAGCACAGAAGGTTGTGTACAACAATCTACCAAAGTAAACCTGCTCTTCTCGTTGGCATAGCATTTACATTGAATTGATCACATAATGGTAGATCTGTTTAACATGACAATAACAAATGGCTCTAGTTTCATGGCGGTAAACTGGCAATAACAGCTGATAACTTTGCAGTCGTGGCGTAGCCTCCCATCTGCTACCCTTGGTGTGGTACTCCTGATGTGGGTGTTATGTATATATATATCTCATTACTCTTTGTCTTAATGTGAAGGGGCTCTGGATGGGCAAACAGACTGCGTGGAGCTCATTAGTTTCCCGACCCAACCACTCAGTCCACAGTGTCAATGCCTCATGTTGTCCTCATGCAATCACAGTGCTGTGAGGCACTTGAGCTAAAAAAAAACACCCACAGAGAGAACAAGTCATGTCAATTACACACAGCTCATCCGCCACTTTAACACCAGTCGTTCCCATCCCTCCCTCATCCACAGCGGCAGTAGAGGTAATTTTCTACGTTCGAGAAGAGCTACCTATTAGTAATAAATTCTGCAGAAATGCACAGAAAGCTGAGTCCCACAGTAAACGGACTTCGTAACGATCACTTAACAACACTGAGCCACCTCCCTCACTTTCCCCATCGCCTCTCCTCTCCCCATCCCTCCCTCCCCCAGGCTACCTTTTCCTCCACTATTCTCTACATCGTTACCATAATCAGATAAGACAACTACCTAGGGAGCACCCGCATCCCTACAGCACCTTGCTCCTGGCACCGTGTGTGTACATGTGTGTGCGTGTGTGTGTGTGTGTGAATTGCTCCTGGCACTTGGAAATCCGTATTCCTTTTGACTGTCTTTTTTGGTGTTTTGATCTTTTCAAACCGACAGATGACTGGTTGGTGTGTGTGTGTGTGTGTGCGTGAGAGAGAGTGAGGGAGAGAGAGAGAGAGAGAGAGAGAGAGGTGTGTGTGTGTATGCGAGTGCATTTGTATTTTGTGTGTGCAGGAAAGGTTTCTAAATTGCCCTGCTCCTTCATAGGGTAATATCTGTATTGTGGCTGACATGTCTGCTACAAATTGCTGCTGAACTGTGCGTGTGCGTGTGCGTGTGTGTGTATGAGTGATAAGTAGATAAGTGTGTGTGAATGCGCGGGAATGGGAGTATGTGAATGGTGTTTGAGTGTCAAGGATGATTATGTTATTCTTCTGAATAGTCAAAACAGATCACATCACCATACCAATAAACAAAAGGCCGTCTGATTCACAAGAAGGCACAAAAACACACAAAGTTTCAAAACACCTCCAAGCCAACACAACACACTTTTAACAAAATATCTGCAAGCCGTACACTTTTCTGTGCCTTCGTGGACATGCACAACACACATAGAGTGTACATAGACATATATAACAGCCTGATCCCTGCAGGGCATAAACACATACTGTACACACGCGCACACACACACTTGCTAGCAATTGAGCCATAAGCAACACTACATTTAGCCAACAACACACTGGAGAGACAAATTACTGGACCAGGCATCAACACCAGTCAGCCAGCCAGTAAACTAAACTGTCAAGTTAGATCTGACTGGGGACATTCATTTAAAGTACTGGTCAACATGTAGAGCTTCCTCATTCCTGGCTCACCCCTCTGGCCTTGAATAATGCTTTAAATATAACTGCAGTGGATATATAGTAAGCTCCATTCCTTTATCTCCCTACATTTGGCACTTCCAGTCTCTCTTTTCAAAGTAATTACTGGAAACTTGAATGATGACTTATAATCATAACAATAGGAAATTCACTATATAACACAAAGATTTAAGTATGGAGCTGGAGCTTAGCTTAGCATAAAAACTGGAAGCAGGGCCAAAACAGCTAGCCTGGCTCTATCTAATGTTCAAAAATACACCTGTGAAAGCCTCTAAATTGTACAGATGTTGTGGTTTGAGAGGGAGTGATGTGCTGTAACAATGTCTAGTTATTAAACAGCTGCTCAACACTAGAAGAACTGCAAAGGAGAGCTGGTCGATAATAATATAGAACTGTATGTTGCTGCAAAAACATGGGAGTATGGACAGAGCACCCACTTTAAAAAAAAACACATGCATTATTTATGTATTCATAAAAAGTATTTTGAAACCTACTGCTGCTGCCTATACTTGATCTGAACGAGCTATAAATGAAGGTATTGCAATCTTATTTGCAATACTATTTTTTCTGTATCTAATATCTTTTTACTTGTACAAACATAACCAAACACATACATAGGTTTTACCCCTTCTGACTTTCTAATTTACCAATACATTATTATAACTACGTGAAACGTAGTACAATTGGTCATCGTTTTGTTTGTTTGTTGGTTTAGTTACCGTTTTTTAAATATCTAAGAAATAGATGTTATTTGAGAATTCATGACACAAAACGTCATCATTAGGGTTATATGTCATTATTATTGCGTGTCATGGCCAGAGAGGGGTAATAAAAGAAATTAACAAAATACAACAATGCCGATTAAATTATATGCCAGGTCAAATAAATATTTGGGCCAAAACATTATATAGATAAAAAGTAGATAAACAAACAACTTCATTAACAGATGCTTATATTGAAAAGGCTCATCATGGTGGCCATGCTTCTTCCACAAGTAGCCTGGTGTTATTCAGAAATGCTGAAAGAGAAAGATTGTCCAGTGGAGTAATCTGTAAGATGATACTCTTTAACAGACCAGAAACACACACACACACACACGCTCACACACGCTCACACACGCACACACACACACACACACACAGGGATTCATTTGGGGCCTCGAGAGTCTCTCCACTTCCCCAGAACCATCAGATCTTATGAAAGCCTTGTTTTGTCCATGACAGCCTTGTATTTCTAACTTCTGATGCCTCCTAAAATGTAGAGTTTGTGTACCACTTATGTCAATTGGTTCTGGAGAAATAAAGGACAGTAAGGAAACACCGAAGAGAGAAAATAAATGCATACATTGTTAGTATATTACTTAAAGGCACAATGTGTAGGATTTGTCAGTTGCGTTATTTTTCAAACACAACATCCAAAGTTGGCCCTATACTCCACAGCTCAACGAGGGTTACGGTGCTCACCAGCGGGTGAAAGACGACCTCAGATTGGCTCACGTTACAGAACGAGCTTTGTGCAATAAAATTAAACAACCTTACATGAGTACAAGATCAATTTCTGTGTTTTACACAGTACATCATAAAAATAACCACAGACCTAAATAGATTAAACAGAATAAGTAAAATCCAAAGAAATACTGTGTTGAAAGTGTGAGGAAGTGTCTGTCTGTGTGTATGTGTGTCTGATGTAATGTGTGGCCCCTGGCCCCAGCAGCTGTGCCAAAGCAGATGTTTGCCAGTATAATTACCACAACCTCGTCGAGAGGAAGAGAAAAAGATGGCCAGAGAATGAAAGAGAAATTTAGACGGAGAAGAAGATAGAGTGACAGTATGTCTGTGATAAAGAGACCATTTCCTTACAGTTAAACGCACACCTGATGGAACTTCTAAGGTAGATTGATTGCGTTTCATGCATATAAACTCACCTATGGATGCGCATTAAACATACTTGCTACATCACGTGCCTCTCATATTGACCGACTATGATGTGTTCAACAGGGCAGCTGCCTCTCAAGAGAATTGTTACCTGCAAAACAAGGTGCGTCCACCTCTCCGGTGTAAGCCTCCCCTCTGTTCTGAAGCCGACGGTCAGAGGGGTCTGACCATACCGCAGTGTGACCATCTGCTCGGACACTGTCACAGAAAATATCAGCCGCTGGCCTGAGCTCTTCTCCAGCAGCATCCTGGGGGGGGGGGGGGGGGGGGGGGGGGAACAAAAACACATATATCAAAAAAACAATTATTTCCGCAGCAGATATACAGTCCAGACAGTCCATCTGAATATCTTGCAGTGGTTAGTTGTTAGGACTTAACTTAGAAGTAAGGAAAAAAGGAAGAGTGGACTCAAGTGTCACTACGCACACTCCCACACACAGTCTCTCATTCTGACATTTACACATGGAATATCAATATTTTACATGACTGCTAGGTTTGAGCGGCTACACTGGGTGCAGACACACACACCCTCCACGTGTCATATTAACCACCATCACTGACATTTTATGGGAAATCATGACTTTTATGAACCCAGAGCCACATACCCTATAAATCACAGAGAGATGTATGCATGAGAAAGAGACCATATGTATGTATGCATGGGAGCCGGTGTGTGCTTGTGGGGAGAGACAAAGAGATAGAGATAATAAGTGAACTGATTTACTGGAATGAAAACACTTCTTTTGTCAAAGGATGCTTTAACTTTTGATATATACGAAAGAATCCTGATTCAACTAAGCTTTATTGTCCTGTGACCAAACTAAAAATAAATGTCCATTCAAAATTAGAATCTTCAAACAATATAGACAACTTCATAACCAGTTTCTGGAAGTGAAGCCACGGTATAGTAAAAACTATGATTTGTAAGAACAGGTGGCTGGCTCTGTTCATTGTTCAGATGAGGGGAGGGATGTGAAATCACAAAGAGAGGGAGACACAAAGAGAGAGGGGAGAGGGGTGAGGAGAGATGGACAGAGGTGAGGATAGAGACCTCCTTTCATCTGGCTTCTTTGATGGCAGCCATGATCGTCTCTACAACAAGAGACTGATGGCCAACGACAGCAACAGAAAGACGGAGAGGGAGAGTGAGGGGGGGGGGGGGGGATATTACTTCCATTCAGATGCATTCAGCCATACAGGTGTCATGTTCGGAAAACCAAGACGACAACACTTGTCTGTCATCTAAATCCCCGGACAGACAACTTCGCAAACAAAAATCACAGTATGATATTTAAAGGGAGTGATTTGATCTCACCCTGATTCTCCTTCTCAGAGTTAAATTCAACTGACGGCAACATTTAAACTGAACACCCAGTGAGTTACTGGATACACATAAAACCTAGTGTTGCTCTGGGTCTTTCTTCAGACCCGTCACCACTGCAAAGTTATCAGTCATGTTTATCTTTACAGTAAATTGTGGAATATGTGAATGAAAACAGACTTTATCTTATGACACCTCAACAAAGCCATAACAGCTTACTTAAAATGTTTGTTTAATCCACAAAGATGATTTTTTTTTCTCACTGAGCAAATGTCCAAATGGAGCCTACGAACTCTTATCATATTAAAAGACAGTGTAGTAAAATGATGCTGTGAAATATGACTAAACTATCTATTAATATGATCAGATACGGTTGGCTGAAGGATGGAGCTGAAATTTAAAAATTTTAAAAACTGGGAGTGCGGAGCTAGAAAGAAGTGAGCTGACCAGACCTCCGTTTGAGGCTCGCCGCTACTAGCATGACACACCCGAATCTCCGACCAAAATGTCAGCAATCAAGTTGCATTGTGGGTGATTTAGGCCCACGGTTTTGACAAGGAAGACCAATGCGTGAAATAAAAAAAGATAGAATCTCTGGTTCTGCTGAATATATTTTGATCCTTGTATTTCTAAAGAGTCCAACAAGCATTCAGCTTGTCACAATAATTCATTCTGTTTGACAACATATTGTCACGGATATAAGTGCGTTAAACGATGCCGATGTCGTTTTAAGACCAGTTTTGCCACTGATATGATTATATAATAGCATAATAATGCAAGTACACCCTTACAAAGAACTTTTAAGTCTTAAGAACATTTAGACATTGGAATTGGAAGGTGAAGAAAATATTAAAATATTAAATTTAATTAAAACATTAATTAATTACAACCAAAACAATAAATAAAAAGGACTCTCAGGCATTGTTAACAAAGATGCACTATTTCTGCACAATGCCCAAGTCTTATAATGGTAGGGAAAACCCTGCAGTTTATTTTGGCATTATGCTGGTGACATTCCATACATCTTAGGATAACTTACTTACTGTGACAGGCCTAATCTTGAGTGCAACAATGTTATAGGAGTCACATGGCAAAATCGGTGGACTCTTTTGCGAGCTACATTTGACAAACAAATACTACAACCAACAAATAGAGAACAAGACATCACGCGTGTCTAACCTATTTTTACTTTCATGACAAAGCATCCCATGTTGTTTTCGAGCAATCTACTTCAAGTGTTGCCGTAGGGGGAGATGGGGTTGCCAAGGAAAGCCAACGGATCTCTTTCTATGTGTGCTTGTGCTTTGTGTTTGTGTGTGACTGCAAACTGATCCGAGTGTGTGTAACTCTGCACCGTCCCAGCAACATACCAGCACACTCTCTCCTGTCTCTCACACACACAACATGTCTAAGTGGGACATGACAGCCAGTTGTTCGCCAACATTTCCCGATAGTGATACTGACCTGACCAGACCCTGATTGCTCCTTGTTATTAGATCAATATCACAGGGCTTTCACTTCAATGCACTGTCACTGTATGAAAATCATATCAAATATGATATCAGAACAGACATCTGACTATAAATCGCAGCAGCAGTGCGTTTCCAGCGGGGAGCTGTATTACATCAGTAGCACCGGATAATGGTGGACTACTCTGATAAGGTAAATCTGTCATTGTTGTGGCACGCAGATGCTGTTAGTTCCCATTTCTCTTTCTGGTTTTACTTCCACTTAGGTTCCAAATATGTTTGTTGTATATCTTCATCATGCCAATAACTAATTTAATAACTTTATCTGTATCATTGCAAATTTTTGTTTTACTCTTTTATTTCTCCAAAAAAAGTAGAATTTCGACAAGAACTTTGACTTGCTGACACAGCGTGTTTGTAGATGTGAGCTGTCAGTTTGACCTCTTCCTGTACCTTCTCTAACCAATAAAGTATCAGCACAGCTTGCTAGATGTAACACAACGTTATTATTGCTCTTATTAGCTGTGCCGAATGAAACTGCAAGGTCTAATGTGTCTCTGGGGCTCATCTATTTCACAAAAAAACAATCACAACATGATTTTATCCAACGAAACATTCTGCTTCAACCTGTTAAACCTTTGAAAAACAACATTTTTACTGCAGTCCAAAAAATATAAAAAAAGACTCTTTTATTCCGATAAATCACTATATTCAAATCGAGGACTGTTTTTAAGGTGATGGCATAAAATACGACGACAAATATTAAAAACTTTATTTCGAAAAAGTCATTAGAATTTCGTGCAACCCTAGTAGTGTTTATAACTATTCAAATATGCTGTGATAAGTAAATACGTTGAGAACATTTGCTTTCATCTAAATCTGACTTTTCAACTAATCAAAGTTACTGCACGAGCTGTCACACACACACACACACACACACACATGTCAACTGTGTACAGCGGTTATATATCTGGCCTTTGCCAATAGCTGACTAAGATCCATCCATCCACCCATAAATAATACAAATATTTTGTAAAGCACAATATCCTGTGTGTGCTTTAAGATGACATTGGTAGTCACAGTATCTCCACCAATGTAACAGACGCATTATTCTCCTTACTTAGAAATGACAAAAATGAAACTCACATTTCTCCAGGAGAGCTTGGTTTTATCCACAATGCCAGAGTGAGGGAACCCAACGCTCCTAGTGCCTGTGAGGGGGGAGAGACCAGACATCCATCCTGGACCGGCCGAAAGAGCACACTACCGGATCCACCAGGAACCCCCTCTGAACTGGTAGTGGTTCTGGTCTCCGTCTGAGTCCCAGGACGAGTGTCATTACCGTCTTCATCTATACAGGTACCCCTGGAGGAATAAAGTGTAAATGTGTTAATATTTCCACTCAAAAGCACCTCTTTTATGTTGTTTTATTTGCATCAATGGAAAGGTCAGCGGTCATCTAAAATACCTTCATAGCATTACCAAGAATTCAATCTACCCACCTGTGTGCAGGCAGTAGCAGCGGGGCGTATGGAGGTGTGGAGTATCTGTAGGGACACTCCTGGACACAGAAGGCCTGGTAACATGTTGTCAGCTCAGTCTGGGAGGACGGCGACCGACAGTAGCCGCTCCGCTCTGGAAGACCACATGTGGATCGAGAAGGGGAGGTGGACACGGGTTTGAAGGCAGCAATGTTCTCCATTCTTGGGAAATGTCCCTAAGAAGGAAGACAATTAGCAGAATTACATTCAATCTGGGTCTCTTGACACTTTTACATATTTGGGGAGGCAGCAACCCCGAGAACTAAATTGCCAGAAATGGAGAATTCAAAGTGCTATAAAATTCAAACAGCCTATGGGTTGTAGAATAAGGGTCATGATATAGCAGAACCCATTTTGCAGGCAAATCTCTTACCGTCACATGTACCGTATGTATAAAGTGCATTTAATATATATTAGTACAGGTATCAATAAATGAATGATGATGATGATTCTATTTAGCAGCATGCTGGTTCACCGTCATAACTTCCTGGGACACTTGAATAGAACACAGCTGTACTAATGTCGTTAGTAACACCTGGGCTTTTCCTATAGTATCACAGGTCAAAATGTCTGCTTCGACAAAGGCCTATTTCATAGTCATTAAATAAATCATGTAGAATACATTGGCTGTTAATTATTACTCCAGTTTCTGGTTCCCAGATGAAAATTGGCTCTTGAAAGCCACTCTTACCTGTGATGAAGCAGGTGTTGGACACAGGCTGAAGAGGAGGAGAGCTAAGCAGATGAAGAGAGGACGCCACTTCATCATGTGTTCCCCTCTTCCAGTGATGTTTTTCAGGTAAAATGGCCAGGGAAAAACAGGCCAAATCTTCCTTTCTCTCATCCTTGTCTCCCTTTGCTGGTTTTCACCTTCTGTTTCAGCAGCTGACAGAATCCCAGAGATCTCACACACATCTGTCGTGCTCTTGTCTTTACCTTCCACGCATCTCCCCCCCTTTTTTAAGCATTTGTTAATTTCCTTGTTGCATTTGATCCTTAAGTCCCACCGCTCCTCTCTCCTTCCTCTCTCCATCCTCTCCCTGCCGACGACTCTACCCCATTTTTGTCTCTGCGTTTTCGCCCTCTCTGCCTTCGCTCCTCCCTCGCTGCCTCTCTGTTCCAGCCATCTCTGGCCTTTGACCTTACCAGATTTGAGCATCAGGTTCTCCGAGAGGTCCGGCATGGTGCCAGGTTCTAAAATCTTGGACAGAGGTTCTGCAACATTCCCGGGTAACATTGGATGTTCAGGAACCTGGATTTCTATCGGACGCCTTCCAGCAGCACTCGAATAAGTGACGACTTTCATGGTTTCATGGTTCCAGTGCCATATTTTTTTACAGGCCAGTACCCCTAGGGTGAGGCTACGAAGCTTAGCTCTCTGTTACACTGTCTCCTCGCACACACACACACACACACACGCACACACACACACACACACAAACCACAACCAAAGCCTTCACATGATAGGTAGGATTTCACAATCTAGAGAGGGAATAGAGAGAAGGAAAGAGAGACGTGGTCAGACCAAAATCCAACATGAGACAAATCTGAGGAGGGTGAAATGCCATGCAGGCTATTCCCGAGCCAAAGCCTGCACTATCATGTACAGCTTGATGGAGGCACAGCTCAACTGATACTGCTACATTGCTTTCCCCTTCTTTTCATTTTCTATTGAATTAAACATGACCTTTTTCCCGCTGGCATCTGGCCTCCAGGTCCTTATCCAACAGAACGAGGTTTCACATAAGTTTGTTGGAAATTGAGGCTTTAGGCCGAAGCTCTTTTCATTACTTATCAGCTTCAATTTCGCATTTTGACAACACAAAAAGAGGCCAGCAGTGCAGTCATCTCTAGTGTTGAATTACTTGGAAACTCTTTGCCTACAATGACCGAAAGCTCACAGTGTATCTAATAACGGGTGCTATATGCCGTGCGAATGTGTACATCTATGCAGATATTGTGACATGCTGAAATATCTAGTGACTTCTCGCGGTTACCTGTCGGTGAGGATTCCCAGCACAAAACGATATCCCCCATCACAAGTGCAGCGTCAACAAACATTCAACTTGTTGCTCTGGCACGAGTCGTGCAAAACAAGCAAACTACCTGTTCCTCCGCACACCTGTCAGCGAGAGCAGACGCCGCTCCAGTAGGAAAAATAGTCCCCTCCAAACATGACGCGAGTTATTTTGTCCGTCGTTCCGAAAAAAACTGAATGACAGTACAGCTAAACTTGACAAAGCTCCTGTTATTTTCCCTGTCTCTCTCTCTCTCTCTCTCTCTCTCTCTCTCTCTCTCTCTCTCTCTCTCTCTCTCTCTCTCTCTCTGTCTGTCTCTGTGTCTGTCTGTCGTAGCTCTCTCGTTCAGAACATGCAGCACGCGGTGCTAAGGAGATTACAGCGAGCTGCCATCTGGCCAGCAGCGCTCGAGGCGGCAGGATACTTGGGCGCAAAGTAACGCAGAGGCAACGTTACAACGGTGAGAGACAGGTAACGGAAACTTGAGAGCCCCGTGGGTTGAGAATAAATAGTGCGACACGTCCATTTGTTTGTTGTTACAGGATTGTGACTAAATATTGTCCATGATAGCGATGCATTACTATGCGATTTAAAAAGCCCAATTACCCCCCTGCCTGGTAGCAATGCGTTACCCCCCCCCCCCCCCCCCCCCCCCTACGTGGGATGCGTCTGGGCTCCAGACAAGTGGCTCTCAGAGAAGAGGGACGCTACTGCCGTCGCTAGGCAACGAAATCCAAATAGTGTGTGGGTAGTGAACCATGTCATAGATCTGTCAAATTATTTATTTTTACTTAAATACAACATCACCATTTAAGGCTGTGGGCCAAATGCATTATGGCTCTGATGAGAGAAAACAAATAGAAACAGTCAAACCGTTTGGATGCATGTGGACAGATTGGGGTCATTCATTCATTCTAATTCCTTATGAGCATCTACCATTCAGTTGTACTCTAAACACTGACACAGTGTATATGTGCCCGCTGTATACAAATTTAAAATGCTTTTAACAAACAAACAAAAAGGAATTGCCCATACACATAATGCATCAACAGACAGTTAAATGTTCAATCAAAAGAATGATCATTAAAACATTTGCAATAGCAATTAGACATGCCCTCAGTCAATACAAGTCAATTCAAGGTCATTTTTTATGAATATTACAGAGGAGGCTCTTTAACTTGCAAGAATGTCATAATGAGAGGCAAAGGAGCTGGCAAGGTGTCTTCCCTGTCAGCAATTTAATGGCAGTCACCAGGGGTTCCCTGCTATGTGTGCTATTAATTGAGCCTCAACAATTAAAGACAAATGAGTAATTACAGTAATATGTGTCTGTGATGAAGCCCTGCACGCAAACGTGACCAAATGATGTGTGGTACAGCTGCTGTGAATGCCCTTTGATATATGGTTGATAAGTGTGGAAACCTGAGTTGACTTATTTAAAATGCATTGTAAAATGTTTCAATTAAGTTTTAAGTAATCAATTTCCATAACAGAAAACAATGTAATATATATATATATATATATATATATATATTGTATATATATATATATATATATATATATATATATACAATATATATACATACAAACTGTTCTATCTCTCCATTCTAATAAACAGTAACCAAACTATGAATTTGATTGGTTTGTTTCCTCACTTTTCTCAGTATCCATTGCTTTTTTCTTCTGGTTCAAATCTGTATTTGCTGAAGAAGAAGATTTGTGTGAACGTGACAACAAGAGAAAACTGTCACCTTCAAATATCATACATCTTATCATATATTTGACCTGGTCTTTTTTTTGTATTGCATTTTGTCTTTGTTTTTCTCCAGGTGTATAAAACAAACAATTTTAGACAAATCTCCAAGCCAGTTACATGCTTTAATCCTCTAGTTTCAAAAAGCCGAACATCCACTAGCAAAATAAAAGCAATCCCATCAACACACACAAACAGCAGAAGCACAAGCTCAAGTATACTTTATTTTAGACTTCCACTGTGTGCTTAAGCGCTCTGCATTTAAATTGTGTAAACATTTCCACCAAAAAAGACCCTCTCTTATATTTTTCCCTGCCGACAAGTTTTTACGTTATCATACTAATCGCGTTTGAACAGCTGCAATTTGCTTTGGTTGAACAAAGGCATTCTAACTAGGTTTTAATTAAGTGTTCCTAATGACCTTAAGGAGATTAGAGGTTCGCCTTCTAATCAATACCAGGCAGAGAGGAGCAAAGGGAGGGGAGAGGAGGGGAGGGGAGGAGGCTAGGGGCTAGGGTAGAGGTAGGGAGGAAAGGGTTGGAGAAAAGGGAAAGAAAATGCAAAAGAGGGAAGGAGAGCAGAGGAAGTGGTGAGTGGAGGAAGAAGACTATGAACTTGATTGGAAATATTTGCAAAACAAGAGAATAACCTTGTCTACATATACATTTGAAAAATAAATAATTGCGTCATGATTGCAGACTTGTGAATGGCTTTCTTCAGTTGCCAAATAATGATCATTTACCCTGAAGAGTGAGGAAGCCTCTCTTTTTGCATCCCTCGCCATCATTTCCTCGTTTTACTTTCCTCTGAGAGGGTGAAAATGACATCATTGTGTCAGATAGGCTGTGATTAACAAGAGCTTTGTTAGCCAATAAGAGTTTTTCTTATCCTCTCCTCATAAGACATTTGCATAGATTTGCACAGAGTGTGTCCACATGACAGAGGATCTAGTCATACATTGATTGAACTAATTTATTCAGCCAGGCGCATTCAATTCCTGAGATTGAAGTGCTATCACACAAACGGGATTACAACGGGATGACGATCGCACAATTAATATTGTCTCATTTTCTAAATTACTTATGTATGACTTATATTTGGCTAAATTGTGTTTGCTGGTCTAATAACATTAAGGGTAATATGGTAAATGTGGGCTGTAAATGTATCGTCTCTCTGAGTCTCCAGAGCAGCATGAATATGTATGGAGACATCCTTGGCCTTGCTGCTGATTAGGAAAAGTGGAATAAATTGGTGGTTGGGCTGTGTATTTTTTTTTTTTTTTAGCAAAATACAATATTAGGCTTTCCATATGGAAATATTACACACACACACACACACACACACACACACACACACACACACACACACACACACACACACACACACACACACACACACACACACACACACACACACGTATTTTAGGCCTGATGCATTCAAGAGCAATTTTATTTCCTGAATAATAGCAGTGAGTGCAAGCTCATCATTTTCAGTGTTTGTGCGCACATGTCTGTGAGCATACTTAGCATGTATGCTTATGTGTGTGAATGTATAGGTTTAAAGGCCCTGGCAACGTCGGGCCCTTGGTGAGCATCTGTGCCGCTCGTTTTTGTTGGTGTGCATGACACATATAAAATGGGACACATAACATTTCTCCATAGTGCTAGTAGTCAGTGGTCAAAACCTCCACAGCGTATACCTTTCAATACAACATCAACATTCTCCACATTTGTTTTTTTTAATGACTTTGGTGCACAAATTATGTTACCTCAGATCAGGTATTTTTTTTATAGAAGGTTAAATTCTCAGCAGATTCCTTCACAGTCAGATATGGATCTATTAGGCTGTTTAAAAGGTAGGAAACGGTATATGTTTTTGTTGTCACTATTCATAGGGGGCCATGATACTGATCAAAAGATCAACACCAAGACTGAAAGCTGAAGTGACTGAAACCTGACTGTGACTTCCCACCAGTCATTTTTTTCAGAGACATTATAAGAAGGGATGACATTTGAATAGGCAACATTTTTCATGAATGTCTTTGAATTCAATTTAAAGTGCAGTAGCTTGCATCAAATATGCATGTACATGACACACCACAGCAACATGCTTAGTTGGCAACTGTGCTGGTCTGACTGAAAAGGCGCTCTGCTGTGCTAGTGTAACGTTTATTTAGGCTATCTCTTCCATTTTCCTCTGCCACTTGCGTCATCCTGCTGTCTAAACTCTATTTTGGTCACTTCTGTCCTCCACGTATACACCTCTCTCACACATCCCTCTCTCCACAGGCACCACTCATTCTTCCCTCCATTCACTCTATTCCCTTCTCCCCTCCCCATGCCCTCAATCCCTCTTACCGCCCTCCATCACTGCGCTTCTCTAAATGTCCTCCTCTTTCTTGTCCTTGTTTTATGCAGCATTTTCTATAAATATATTATACATAGAAAATTACATATATATATATATATATACGTATATATGGAGAGAGAGATATTAATCCATGTTCATCATTTATACTCCTTTGCTCTAAATGAAATGCACCAGAAACTAGATATAAAAACAATTTGGCTTTTCCTAGGCTTTTCAGTTTTTATACCCTTAAGTCACAAGGTCCATATGTGTATGTGTCTCTCTCTCTCTCTGTGTGTGTGTGTGTGTGTGTGTGTGTGTGTGTGTGTGTGTGCACGCTTTCTGCCCCCTATTGGGGTTGAGGCCAGTGACACCCTCAGGGCTGTGCTGTCCAATCCCCTCCATGCTGCGTTTCTATAGGATTGAATTAACCTCCTGCCTCTCTTGACAATGCACATACACATAATCATCGAGTCTCACAAACACACTATGTCTATGCCAATCACCTTTCCCCTGTCAAGGCTATATTATTAGCTTGGGGCATTTCTGCAAATATTATCACTTAGATTCACCCGTGGGAATCAACCGACTATATGCACAGAACTTGTTTTTTCTCTTAAAAAGGGTGACGCATATAAAGTTCACATGCCTGGCTGCATATAGGCAAAACAATATGCTAGGTGATGTACGGAATGAAACTTTCTACTGCATTGATTGATTTCTGACCACGAGAGAGCGAGATGCAGAGAAACAGAGACTGCAGAACACATTTGAAAATAAACGTACAGCTAAGCTGCTGTCTTGCGATGAAGACTTTGCCATCAGCAATCATGTTTCATTTCAAAGATGAATCTTGGGATTTTACAACTTTGTGTTGGAAAAAATGTCACTTAAAGTCATGTTCCCACTTACAATAAGTCAAGTAGGTTTTCCTCAAATGTCAGTTTCTGTGTGGCTTATCAGACAGTCATCATTGAACAAATCTGTCATATGTAAAAACGTAAAATCTGCTAAGCATGACTTTTTAAAATAAATCAACATACCAATACATGATTGATAGTTTGTTGAAATTGGGAATGACACATTTCATGTGTTTCCATAAACCTCTGACTGTAAACAAATAAACTGACACTGAAACAGTTTAAACATTAGATGTAAATGGATGTGCAATGGGATTGGGGTTGTGTGACTGTGGTGTTATAGTATTGTGTGTCACTGGTATACCAGTACTAATCTATTTTGTTACTATTATAATACACTTGTTTGAATAAAAAATGTATTCTGTATTCACAATTAAAACAAAAGCAATATTTATAAAAAATGTACCTCATTTTTAGAACATTCTCTTGTGTCTTGACTCACTGCTAGTGAAATTGTTTGTGCTTTGAATGCTAACACGTGTGTTATTAACGTATCGGCTCTGGTAAGCTCTAATTGGTTTTCTGAGGAAAAGTGGCCGCTGCATATCAAAGCTTCCAGCTATCTATTGGCCACTAGTGGGTGATTTTAAGTGCCACTAATTCACTGGCCAGTGACACATCAGACTATTTATTAAAGTACACTAACTTAATGAATGGCCCATAGAATGGAGAGTTAAAACATTTACTGTCCTAAGAGAGAGATAGAGAGCAATAGACACAGAAAGAGGATGGAAAGGGGGAAAGAGAGAGAGGGAAAGAGAGAGGGAAAGTGAGAATAAATGGCCCATCGTATAGAGTTAAGACGTTAAAAGTGCAAATAGACAGCTGACCCTCTTATAGCTTGCACATGCAGCGCAGCCACGCGCAGCCACCTAAGCCACTTTACACCCTACAAGATGAAGGGATGGGGACAAAATGGGGAAAGAGAGAGAGGAAAAGATGGGGAATTGGATGACACAAGAGAATGGGATGTGAGAGAAATGGAAAGAGGCGAGAGATAGAAGTGAGGCAAGCGAACACATGTGATTTATAGTTATAGTGAATATGATTTTTTTTAAAGTGACTGACAAAAAGAATGAAGGAAAGATCAAAGAATGAATTAGAAAGAGACAAAGTGTAAACGAGGGAGAGAACATAGAACACGTAAATCACCGAAGGTTTGCACAAACGAGAGGCTATAAATTACCAGCAGAGTGGACCCTTAGTTTAGCATGTAAGCCATATGTGATTTGATGGAGAGAGGGTCATTGGAAAGCACAGGACAAGGAGAGAAGAAAGAAATGTAAAGGAGAGACAAAGAAAAACAAGAAGAGTGACGTGGAAGAGGGGAAAGTTACTCTTCATTTCCTCTTGCCACCGCTCTAATGTAATGTCTCAATCCCTCTCATGTTCTCTACTTCATCCCTGTTTTTGGATATTATTCGCTGCCTTAACGAAGCAGAAGAATATACAGGAAAAGTAGAAGAAGACCATGTATTAGTTGTTTTTCTCTATCTGTGCCCATATTTGTGTGTGTGTGTGTGTGTGTGTGTGTGTGTCAGGGGAGCTAGATGCTGTGAAAGGCCATTACCACCGTGAGTCCATGTCACTAGTCCTGTGAAACCCAAGGGAACCCACTGATACAAGGGGATATGGGGATAACTTTCTCTCTCTCACACACACACACACACACACACAAACACGCAAACACACACACACACACACACACACACAAAGGCATATCGAAACATACAGATACAAATTGTGCTTACATATGGCCACATGTGGACTCCTCAAGATTGTAAATGTATAAATCTTACATGCCAAAATGAACACGCAGATATATATATATATAGATATATATACTGTATATATTTATATATACACACAAGGGGGGGGGGGGGGTAAATAGCCCCAAAACAGGCCTTTGAAACACCACCAGTGTGAAGCTGCCACACATTAGCACTTTACAGGTCACAGCGTCTAAAACAGATATGGTCACCCTTGGAGACTGACCCTGTTTGGCACAATAATATGACAGGAATCACATCCAGACTTTCTCCCAAACGAAATAAGAACCGCTCTGAAATGAAATCAGTCTGAATGAAGCAGCCCGTTTGTGTAACTGTGTTACAAAAAAAAATCACATATTTCGAAGAACTTCGCCCAGAAGGACTAGAAAAACATTGCATTTTGTAAAAAACAAACAACTCAATTTAAACGATGTAACCTGTATTGCATTGTATTGCCCACTGCTAACAGACCATAATCATTACTCTATTTCTTTTTCTAAGCTCAGATATTGTCAAATCTTTAGCAGCAGACTGGATGTGACAAAGGCTTCTCTACATCAGCTGTGACAAACCAGAAGCAACCAACGACAAGTGGAGCTCTGAACACGTACGCCTTGTGTTTTCCTCATATTCTTTTCTCTGTGTTCAGCATGCTGATTATTTTTGAAGAGCGATGTATGTGTTCTTATAATACTCTCTTATTTATTGTGACAACCATTGGTCTTCAACGTGGCTTGATAAACAATTAATGACAAATGAAAAAGATAAGATCAAACACAGCACGGTGAAATGACAACAAAATTGAAAAGTGGATAGAAACACCATTACACAATACAAGTAACTGCATACAAGTGATTATGTAAATAAATGTGATTTTTTTCTCTCTCTCCCCCCAGCAGTGTCAGTACATTTCCAGACCAGATGTTGCCAAGTTTGGTAAATTGGGCAGAATTTAGAACTACATGTTGATCGGGCTGTGAACATGACACGATGTTAAAAGTATCACGAGTCCATAAGAAGTACTAGTTGACTTTGAATGGTGCTCACGGCTCGTCGCTCATCATGTCCACAACCCAGCATAATTGCCAGCACTGATGTTTATTAAAGGCTGTATGTTCTGTACTCACCAGCCGAAGTTAAGTCAAATTCCCAAAAATGGATGTTTTTTGTTGTTGTGTGAAGTGATTTCCACCCTCACACATATCCAGAGGAAGTAGCCTACATTGATTAATGTCACCACAAATGCTGTCTCATCAAAACTGAATTCTCCATCAAATCGTATACCTCCCTTGTTAATGAATTGTCTTTGAAATTGTGCCTCATTTATAGTGAATGAACGTAATGGAGTTATTTGAATCGAAAGTGATCTGATGCTTTGGATTTTGGATTCATTAAGTTGTGGGATTATCGGTAACACTCAACACTTCATAGCTGCAAGGCAGCGTCTACAACTGTCCAGAGTAATGGTGCCATTAGGTGTTATGGGAAGCTATAACTGTGCGTCATTGGCATAACAGTGAAACTTTATGCATGTCAATGGAGAATGAAATGGGGCCAAAAAATTAACCCTGTGGGACCGTCAAAATAAAGTCTGTATTGATAAAATGCCTACGGTGACTAAAAACACCGTATCAGGCAGCTGAGTTTTTACCCACTTAGACACAGCTCATCACAATTATTAGCAGTGACAGATCAAGGTTGTATCCTCTTTTCAGTGCAAAGAGCTGCGTCATTCATGAGTCAGTTATGCTGAGTAGAGTAGAATACTGCTGAGTTTTATTTTCCTGTACACAAAATAAATAAAACCAATTTGAACAGGAAGCAGAGAAATTGAAAAAATTAGGTAAATAAATACCATATATACATATAGTAGGAGGGGATTATGAGAGAACAGAGTAGACAGCAGACGAACAAGATTAAGGGATGAATGATGCTCAGAGAGAGACAGAGATAGAACGAGAGATGTAGATGGAGACAGAAGGTGGAGGAGGAGAAGAGAGGAGTTAAGTTGGCCATTAGCGATGCGGCGTGTGGAGCCCACTCTTACATGCGTTCCACAAGGTTAACGATAAGAGCCCCTCAGCAGCTGAAATGCTCAAGTAGCTTTTATCGTATCATAATAATGAATCAAAGATAAAATAAAATAAATGAACTCCAAAAGACGTGCAAGTAAAATAAAACGTATGTGCAGAGAGCCGGGTGAGCAGTCAGCAACCCAAATAGAAAAGAGAGTGAGAAATTGTAGAAAGATAAAAAAAGGAATAAAAATCTTGCTCTCTTTCCGGTAATATCTTCTTATGTCATCTGGTTGAAAAATATTTGCCTGCGGGTCAGGGCTCCCCTGTTAGAAAAAGGCTTCTTCACGGCTCTCTGCTACATTAAATATCTGGCCTCTGCGTCCCATTTACTGCTGCTAGCTATTAGGGGAGAGAGAGAGAGAGAGAGAGAGAGAGAGAGAGAAAGGGAAGTATGTAAGGTTGACAGAGCAAGAAAGAACAAAGTAAAAGAAAAAGAGGTAACTGAAAGAAAATATAAACAGGAGGTAAAAATAGTAAAGAATTATACAACAATGATTTAAAACACATATTTGTTGCTTTTTGTAAAATCTCTTCTATTTAATGTTGTACATCAGTGTGTGTGTGAGAGTGTAGTGCCCTTGGCAAAATAATTCAGAATGGACAGTAGTTAGCCACCCACCGGAGCAAGCTGTTACTGCTTCCTCCCCCCCCCCCCTCTCTTTCCCCTCCCTTTCACTCATTCCTCCCTGTTCTCTTTCATTTTACCTCACACGAAAGGATGGCATCAGAAATATTGTAACAGTAGCATAGAGTTCACCTTTAAGTCCATGTTTGAATGCTCTTGACTAATGGGTACATTTGCAATTAGAAAATACATGATAAACATGCTCCCTGACAACCGCAGTTGTATTATCCTTTGATCGGTCGCTGAAATGCATTATAAAGCACTTGAACTTGTTTCAAAAGCAGTTGTATATGGTGTATTACTGACCTTGTAAGGACAGTCCCAATTGCTATCAATCATGTTTGATGTCCTTTTGTCCTGTTAGAGTGTTTGAGTCAATTCTCACTCTGGTCAGGTGTGCTTCATGTGGACCTAAGTCAATTCATGCCACAAAATGGTGTCCGGTGGTGCTCTTGCATTCAAGCAATGCAAGAGTCTGAGTTAGTGGGGGCGTGTTGCTTCAGATACCAGAGAGACATGAAATACAATCTGGGAAGTCCAGTCTATGAGCTTGATTGGCTAACGCAAAAAGTACAGCTTGAACTTTCTTGGCGGACAAACAGAACGCCCTCTGCGTTGGCACCTCTGCTGCACGGCCGGCCTGGCCTCATTCAAATAAATGGGGCCAGGTCGTTTTTTTTTTTTTTCCAGAACTGTTGTCTGTGATGTAAACATAATCTTGCGAAGTACAGCACCGCTGGAAACTAGCATGCATGCTCTGTGAACTATCTCATAAATTATGTGCTTATTGTTAACACTCTAAAAGAAACGTGAGTATAAATCAGAGACAAAAGACAGGTGTCAAAACTGGAAGCCTGGTTTTAATTGATATTGCTCTACTGTAATAATCCTGAAAGGCATAGTCTGGAGTAACACATGTAATGTTTCAACCCATAGTAATTTAAGTTACAGAATCATAGGTCTCTCTTTTTGCATTGAACAATATATACAATGTGAAATAAATACATTTACACAAATGGACATTATTGTTGGAGCACACTTGTATGATACACGTCACAAAAATATACAGGTTATCGTTTCTTTTTTTTCTTTTTTTTTTTCCATTTACTGATGTGAAGCACATCTAAAATCTACGGATTTAAATAACACTACAGGGTCTTCTCTCGTACGCAACTCTTCTCCACCACGCCAGGGTTTTTTTTTCAATCGTTAAATATCCTTTTGTATCCAAATGTGTCATCGTTCTGTGTCCCCCCCCCCCTTAAATATTTTCTTCACATTTGCAAATTCAGACTGCAGGGTGAGCCGCAGCACGAGTGTGGCAGTTACATTTGGTAGATTAAATACAACTAAATGACTAAACACTGTAGAGCTGCAGATAGACACAGTTTGGCCTGAGCAGATTTCAGGGGCAGCCATGGTAGACGGACAATCCTGCTTTGTCCCTATGCCTAAATAATTTGTCCTTCTGTTCCAGCTAAACTATTCTTACATAGAGTATTTGCAGCTAATGGATCTAAGTTCCAGATGAGGGCGATAACATGGTGCCCGAAGTGCAACCGGGTCAAACTTTTTCTATCGATGTCTTTGTGAAAACCCAGACGGTTCTTCTTCCAACACTCCTCATAGTTTGTTTTGTCGTCATTTAGATGGTTTCAGCTTCAACCACAGAATCATTTGAACAGCTTTAACAGCATTTACATGTACAACCCAAAACACAAACAAGTGCAGCTCATCGTCACTGCACAAAATATTGCTTTTTAACTCGGAAACAAAAAAATGTATGAAAACACGTTTGTCTTGTACATTTAAATAATATCTTGGCTATGAGCTGCAAGTTCATCAAAACCTCTGAAAGAATCACACAATCTCCCTCCTGAGGTTAGCTGCTAGATTTATTCTTCTTCACTAGGACAACAAAGTGGCACAGGGCGAACCATTTCCTGTCCTGGAACACAGATGACTACGCATCGGTATTTGCGAGTTTAGAAATTGAACTTTGTTCATTTTTAAAATGTGGCTATTATTTGAATCCAGCTCAGCCTTAATCACCTCAGGGAGACGTGTGACATCTTTCATCGCCTTGAATTGTTCAGAAGTACACAGCATTGGTTTGACAACTGACGAATAAATAAAAACAGTAACAGAAGAGAAACAATAGTAAGAAAAGAGCACCTTTCTTCCATAAGTCGTCTGTGGACTAATAGTGGATGATAAGAAATACCATCTGTCTGACCAGAGGGTGTTTGAAGTTACAATCAAAACAGGGAATTCAACTGTCATCAGGGATTTTGCCTAATATATTTATATGCACCTATTAAATTATTTGTATGTATGTTTTCTCAGATTATATGTTAATGTGTTAAGACCTTTGATGAGTCCAAGCAAGAATGTATGCTATTTGTTAGCGCAGAATCTATAAATGTGTAGAAAGAGGCAAAACGAGTAGAGTAACATCTTCATTAAAGGAGTTTAAATCTAAAGTTCTTAATTCTGGGGCCAAAGCAGAAATGTGTCCCACAATGTAGTGAGTGCATGGTGCAGAGAAACAGCAAGTGCAAACAAAACATGTTGAGCTTTTCTTTAACATTTCCCATCAACCCACTAGAAAACCTACAGTCCTACATGTTCAACTGTCCGATCACTTTTTAATCTTTGTTGTAAAAGAAGATATCGTCCTGGAAATGAGCTGAAAACGGGACACAACTATGGGGGGGGAGAAAAGGTTTTCATCTTCATGTTTTCTCTTTTTGACTGCTGAAACAGTAAAGATGATTGAGCCGAGCTGTATGGAAGGCAGTAATGTACAGCAAGTTTATCAAAAAAAGAGTCACCTACAGTTCTGAATTACTCAAATGTCCTTTTCATTTCATTGTTATTTTAACCTAAAGATATACAGTATATTGTTTATTCTACAGGAAAGTCACACAAATGATCCCTTTTTTAATACTTGTATGGTGTTTCTTCATTTAGATACTAAATATTGAATCATTTATGTATAGTTTGGTAAAGATGAATACTGTAATTTGATCTTGGTGGTCTAGTTTCTAGAAGAAGAGCCTTATATCCCGGTTGGGATCATCGAGAGAGAATCCGGTACCCAGACCCCAGCGGACCGATCTGACAGACAGACGACATGGCCTCTACTCTACTCTGTGTTGTCTACAGAAGAAGAAACACAGCACAAGAACGGGAATCACCACAAGAAGAAGTACAAAGCAACGGCTCAGAGGACTCAAAAGAGGAGAGGATCAAACAAAGAGAAACAAAACACAGATAAAACTAAAGAAACAGGGCTTTTCCTTGATAGAAAAAACAGCGAACATGAAACACACATCGAGGCTGAACTACTTTTTTTTTTCCTTTTTTTTTCTCGATTTTGTTTCCAATAAAATGTCTTATGTTAGAATTATAATCTGTATAATTTACAATATACAATGTTGAAGAAGGCTGAGAAAATACCCCTTACTAATATTACTGATGTTTGATACAGAGCATGTGATCAACTACACTTAACCTGCAGCACTCCTCTGCTGTGACAAGTTGCCATTTTAGATTCGATTACACCGTCATCTACACATGTTGGCATTCTTATTCGGCTTTAGAAATGACATACATAATGATGTAAAAAAATCCCTCAGCTGTCGTCGCCTGTTTAAGCTGTGATCCGTCAGCCATACGGTCTTACTGTGATGATGAAATAAATGCTTCTTCACTTGACTGTAAAATGTCAGACAGCTTCCTGTAAGCTCAGCTTTCCATTTCTTGCAGCTAAACACTAAATTTAATGGGAAACTATTGACTGACTTTTGAAAAGTCTGTGACACAATTACCTATTATTCATTTGATCAATTTAGACTTTCTTTGATAGGACGGTTGGTTCCCACCATTACGACACATGAACCCGTACTTTAAAATGTTCAAATAAAGTCTCGAACAACAAGAAGTGGAATCGCGAGCTCCCATGAAACAACCATTGTGGTGTTTTAATTATTTTTGATGATTTTTTTCCCTCCGCATAGATCCAGATTTAGGTTATTCTGACGGTCCCCACACTTGAGGACAAAAACTGTGTATGACTTAACATTGGTTTTTAAACAAAAATCTGTCTTGGTTCAATCAGACAAGAAAGGTGCACACATCAGAGCCATGTTATTCATTGCAAACTGGATGTTTGTGTTGCTGCTTCAGCCCTCATGATCACCGTTCTTCACAGAGTTTTTATGTGACGGCAGCATTAACGTCCCACACTCACATATCTGGTCCATATTTGTTCCTGTCTTACTGTCTCTAACAAAGGAAATATTGACTGTTATCTAATAGCTTATGGCAAGTTACACAGAGGAAAAGAGAAGCTACAAATTCTCCTCAGATCCCCATTCTCTCTTCCAAATTTAAGACTGGCACGTTATGCTAATATTGCAGACTTAGTCCATATGCACAAACCCTTCCTTTAAAACCACTATTGCTCAGAGTTTTCTAAGATAAAACGCTGATTTGTTAATACATTATTACTTGTTATATTTATATATATATATGATAATTGCTGAAAGTGGTCAAGCTGATAGAAAAAAGGAAAGACATATTGATTGATTCAGTTTTAAGAAGACAATATTAATAACAAAAACAAAGCCGTGTTATATGTCATATACAGGATGACGGTTATTTACAACCCTAATACTGGTTTCATCGCTAGGATTATTTTCAAGATAGAAATAAAGAAAAAAATAGAGAGTTTGAAAGCAACAATAGTTGTTCTTCAATCCCTTTTGTCAGCACACCTTTCCTTCTGGTTTGTATTGCGTTGAGTGACCCCATCACTCCCTGAATGAATCACAGAAATAGCTCTGTGCTGACGCCAGAGATGCACTGGATGTTGTGAATGCAACGAAGCAAAGAGGGTAGTACTGAAGTGACACTGCATTCTTTTGGAGTTTGGGTAATGAGCACGGGCTGGACTATTCTTAATGGCACATTGACGGACTCAAATCTCTACTGACTTGTGTGTGTGGAGAGCAACAAACCTGGGCCAGTGAGCGGCTGAGAAGGTTTCAAACAGACGTCTAAACACAAGAGAAGTGTTCGACAGAATAAATACAGAGAATGTGGACCGAGCCTACATCTACCAGCGGGACAAGCAGGAATCAATTCTTGACAGTGAAGATCAAGTCTTATCTTGTTAAGTAATATTTTGACTTGTGAACTCTGTCAGTCAGTCACACTCCAAGTGGTTTGAATATTTGGAAACATTTTCAGCCACATCAAGTGTGCAAAACACTGATTCTATGGTTATACTGAGGCCGAGGTCTTCAACAAATACAACAAATAGTAAAGTTGTGGTTGAAGTAGGGGAGTCATGGGAAACCAGGAACTGAATTAAGGGAGAAGCAGAAAGTGTTTACAGCAGTGGGTTCTAATCCTGGTCCCGGCCCTGCTGGTTTTCATAATAACCAGACACATTTTAAATTACTGGTGGAACAGAAAACCAGCAGCACTCTTGAGGCCCAGCATTGAAAGCCACCGGTCGATCAAACCAGAAACAGTTTTGGGGTTATGACAGTAAAGTTTGCTGGCATCCTCTGAATGGATGAGCTCCATTCTTTGGCAGGGCAAATCTCCTCTTCTTTTCTTTCTGTCCATCCATCTAAATTTCATTGTACAACAAACATCATTAATAGTTCTTTAGTGTTCCTTTTTTTTTTTCCTCCACTCCTTTTCTTCTTGAACACTTAAAAAACTCTGTTGGGGGAAATGGGGGGGGGGGGGGGGGGGGGGGGGGGAGAGGGAGGAGACACAAGTGCAGTCGTAGAATCTCTCAGAACTAAAATGAAGAGTTTTCAGTTTCTTTTAAATGTGTCCTCATTTAAGCGCATGTCTTTTAACAACATCTTAAAGTTATTAAATGCATAAGAGTTTTGCCATCTTCAGTGTTCGGAGCCACTGTGGTAACTGTTGAGTGATTTTGAATAGCTTTAAAAGGAAATATCTTCTTCCCTTGGTAATGTGAGGGTCATGTCAGTCTGTCAGCATGTTTCCCCAAAACAAAAGGTCGAGTGAGCACCCTTTTCTCAAAGACGCTGGAGGTTCAGGGGTTCAGGTAAGAGGTTTAGGTGACTTGTTTATACAGGAGAGGGTGTCAGCAGAAGTACTTCAGGAACATATTTCTGTGTGTGTGTGTGTGTGTGTGCGTGTAAGAGTGTGTGTGTGTGTGTGTGTAAAAGAGCAGGAGGTCATTCAAAGTGAGATTCGGACTGGCGCCTAGCTGTTCTTCGATCTGTTCTCCCGTCCTCAGACCTTGGCTTCCAGCAGCTCCAAGAAGAGTTTGTGCATTGGGACTTTGCCGTCCTGCTTGATGCTGTAGAAGTGTTGCACAGCTTTGGTGGAGGTCTGGCGGAGGAGGGGGAGGGTCATGAGCAGCTTGCCGGCCCGGCGGGGGTCCTCCTGGTGCTGGGCAGCCTCGTAGTCCTGCAGGGCCTCATGGAGCACATCTTGGAGCTTCTGCACTGCATCCACATCTTCAATATGCATGGAGTCTGGAGGAGGAGGGAAGACAAAGACACAACTGAAATTTAAATGTGAACTCAAATATATATGAAGAGGTATTTGTAGTATCGTACTATGAAACACATCAATAAAAGGATATTAGGGGGTATTGGTTTGATTTATTTGTTATTATTAGAACATGATGCGATTGGACAATGCATTTAAAATAATCATCAGCCTCTTTTGCTGACTGAAATGCTTATGATCTGAATTTTACAGCATCAAAAGCCGGCACGTTTTTCATTGCAGAAACCTCCTACTACTCTGGAACAGTATGTGTCTCTGTCGGTAGCTGTGCCCCCGCTGTCTGCTGTGTGAGTGAGGTGCTGAAGATATAATCCACAATCCAAACAGGCTCAATGCAGTGATGCTACTGACAGGTCACAGACTCAGGGTAGGAAATTCTTCATGGTGTCGTGAAATGTGATCTTGACATATATCAAAAAAGTACAAAATACTTCTCTACATTTTCATTTGAATATAAACCAACACCAGTGTTTTATTCCCCACACCAAAGAGATCTTTAAAATATTACTCATAAATGTAGTATTTTACAAGTTTTAGCTTTAGTTCAGAGTTTTTGGCATTGCTGTGTAACATAGATGTAAAACCTACAATTTATTGTTCGAACTAAATCCAGGATTGGGGCTTTAGAATCAGGGGCTGCTCTCTTCTCTGCCTTTAAGGTGTGGATCTATGGGTGTGATGAATGGACTCACAAAGAGACGAGTGGGCGGAGAAAAAAGAGATGGACTTGTAGAATGATGGAGAGATGCAGGAGCACCTGAGAGTGTGTGTGTGTGTGTGTGTGTGTGTGTGTGTGTGTGTGTGTGCGTAAGCATTTGGCTGCACACATCTGTAATCTCTCTTTGAGCTGGCATGTAAGGTGCGTTTTAGCATATGTGGCAGTAAAGGCTGAGAATGTCCCTCAATAGTAATGCTCCATATTGCCCCTTAGGGAGGCAAAGTCTTAATGTGAGCTGGCCTTTAGCTCGCAACCTCCGATCAATGTCTCCGATCAATGACTACATGCATGTTAAATAATAATCACAAGGCAACTATTGATAGGCCACCACACCCCAACACACACACACACACACACACACACACACACACACACACACACACACACACACACACACACACACACACACACACACACACAAAGTAGATCTGTAGAGGGATGAAATCTACAGTATGAGTGCATGTAGAACACTTAAAACAATGCTATGGTAGTGTACTTCTTACACAAAGTCATGCTCACACCTGCTGAATACGAGCACACTTACACACTAGTAAACCTCGACAAAGAAAGTCTGAACTTACACAAACATGCATTTGATGGTAAGTGAAACATAAAAATGATACAGTGCAGATAAAGTCAACATAAAAAGTGTGAACACAGCCACACACACACATTGAAGTCCACGCTTACGCAAACACAATCAAATACGAAGTGTTGGATCTATAGAGTGTAATGCATGTATCAGTATGCAGGACCAGACCAGTCAGTGGGTTGCTTTCTATAGGGATCAATAGAAAACTCAGCTTCTATCTGTTCTCAAATGTTTAAATAAGAGTGGGTGGTCCAAATGTCTGCATTTTGCCACTTGATGATATTTTGCTCAGTGGAAAGCTTTGTTGCGGGAGGAAACAATTATATCCATTAAGGTTAATGAGGTGGATTGTTATTTACATTTTGTGATACAAAAAGAATATAAAATATAATTAACGTACAATAGAAACATCTGTTTTTCATAACTCTATTTTGTCAGTATGTCTCACCTTTACTTTCGTTCTTTTTATTCATTTTGATGAAAACATTTTCAGGACAAATATTTAGCTGCCCCGTATGCAGGGTCTCTCGGTACATAAAAACACGACATAAACTTTGTACCAAATGTACCGCAAAGTGAAACAAACACATAATAAACACGTCCTGAATGTACAAATTTACGAGTATTACCATCGGTCGCAATTATAAAACAATTCCCTTCTCCTCGTTATTCTTGGATTTCTAATAAGTGGTTAGCTGAAGTGCAGCCTATAATGACCATGCGTTAAAATGAAGTTTAATGAGTTTCACATTGTTTTTGATTAATACTGTACGCTTAGTATTAACGGTGGTAGACATGGCTGCTTCCCGAGCTCTGACCCGCAGTACACTCACAAGTAAAACAGCGGACGTTAATGAGCACAAGCACATACGGCTGTTAAAACACACACGTTAACATGAAACTCACAATGCACACAAGCACACACACACACACATAAACGAATGCACAGACACACACATCACACACGTGCCTCTTGTTTCCCATGGCTAGTTTAGCTGTCTTTACATGTGGGGCACGTTTGCTAACATTTCTTAAGGCTTGGCTTCATTAATGCAGACGATTAGCATCCTGTGAATTAATTAGTGTCAGTGCCCTTCAAAATGCTAATGCTAGCATTCTGTTGTCTTGAAGAGCAGTAAGAGAGTCTGGGCAATAATGCAAGGTTCTTATTTTGGCGTCAGCTGTTTCGATTTCAATCAGTTAAAAGAAGAACTATTCCTAAATGTGAGTTTTCTCAGCAGGGAGGTACGCTTGTGTTGGAGAACTATTCCCCAGATTTATCAGGATACTTTTTGAGTTACATGTGCCAAACTAGCAAAGGGGTTTCAGCTTGTGTGTGCGTTTGTGTGTAAACGTGGGTGGACAAAAAATTGGAAACACCATTCATTATAATGCAGATAATACAACAACACCACTAATTGACAGAGAGCTGGCTCTAGAGCTTAAACGATCAGTTGATTCATCGTATATTCTATCAACAGAAAATGATTTGTCAACCATTTTGATAACTGATTAATAATTTGAATCCATTTAATTATAACGCAAAAACATTCTCTGGTTCCAGCTTGTCAAATGTGAAGTTTTGCTACTTTCTCTGTTTTGTGTCTTTGCAAAAATAAATATCTTTCGATTTTGGTTGGAAAAAACAAGCAATTTGAAGATGTCCTGTTGGAAAATGAACCAATCAGGAAATGAATCTGATGCAGTGACAGCAATAATTGAATATAACACGGTTCACAGTGTTGTTTTGAATTGCAATAGATTTTACAGGTGTACCTAATAAATCTTTTTTTATCTTCAATACTTAAGCCACTCTTTCTCTTTCTCCCAGACCTGTAAACCCATCCGGGCCATTGGTGTTAGAGGCACCAAGGACTACATGTATGTAAAACCTGTTTGCCAAAGAAGTCTTCATAACCACCATCATAATCATCACCACTGTTATCCAGCCAGCAGAACCAGACAGCTTTCAGTCAGCAACATTTATAGCCCGACACACACATGTGCGCACACACACACACACATGCGCGCACACACACACACGCACACAAATAGGCAGGGCCAAGAAATAGATTGTCACATAGCCCACAGGAAAACAACATGTCAATACTTTCTGCATGTGCATGACTATGTGTGTGAGCAAACCTAGTTCCGAGGCTCACATTAAACTACACAATAATAGTTTATGTTGATTATGTCTTTGTGTCAGAGAAAGAGAGATCAAATTGGCATATTAGAGAAAAAGCGGCGAAGTGTACGTGCGTGTGTGTTGATGGTGGCAGAATAAGAACAAAAGGCCCCTCCCTCCCTATTCAAGGCTCTGCCATTGCATTCTCCCATTTAAACACATTGTATTGACAGCAACCCCCTTGTAATTAAAGAGTACTGAAGAGCTGGCCGGCTTCCAAGACAAAGTTCAAAAGACGGGTCATGGGAGGAAGAAGGCGTGTGTGTGCGTGTGTGTGTGTCAGTCAGCTGTCGATGCAGCTGGACACATCAGAGAGGGGGCTTTATCGACAGACTTTGGGTTCTAATGATTTCAGCTTATTTAACAGGCATCTGAAGAGACGACTATGCTAATTGTAAAAGGGATCGCCACTTTGTTTGGGGATGGGAGGTGGGCTTCAGGTTGAAGATGTGTGTGTGTGTGTTTGAGTTTGTACCTTTGCCGTGTGTATGTATTCGTTAAATATTTGTTGGCATTAGTGGCTATTAGGAGTATGACGAAAACATTGTCTGTGGCTTTAACAGGGAAAGTGGGAGGTTTGACAACGGCAGGTGCTGTAAAAGAAAGAAACTGTGTGTGTGAAAAGTATGCAATCATGTGTCACCGTTGTGTGTGTGTGTGTGTGTGTGTTTAGATGCAGAGTATTGAAATCAGAGCTTTGATGGTTCAGTTTAAATGAGTCCCATGGGACGGGAGATTCCAAGGATTAACTCTTTCTCCACCAGACGCGTGCAAACAAACTCAAACACACAGACAGACAAAATAAAAGTGAAGCATTTCAAACCTGAGTTAGCCAAAGCGATGGCCTTGAGAGCTACAAATTCCTCCTTCTCTAGCTTCATCGTCTTGTATTTCTTGACCAGCTGAAGGATGGCATTGTTCAGGTCCAGAAGTCCAGCTAGCTTCGACTGGTCCTCGTCCATTATGTAGTCCTCAGCATACACCAACTAAACAGAGACACAAAGAGGTTGCAAATGAACATCGATACATGCATGTATTTATATATTTCACAAGATCAATAAGCAAAAAATACGAAAAGATGCTAACCTTGTCTTCAAAGGACAGTGAGCGGTACACAACACGTAGGATCAAGATCTCCATCCATGCACTCTGCAGTAGACTCATCTGGTCTGCCAAAGACAGCGTAGAGAACCCTGGGGGCGATTGAGACAAGCAAGAGAGAGGATTATTCATCTTTTAGCCCCAAAACAGCAAAGAGTTAAGCACTCTGTTTTTACTATTGTAAGTAGTCAGCATAACCAGTCATGCTGAAAAAGTAAAACTAAGGTGGAGCAAATGAAAAGGAGTGAATAAAGCTGGTTTTGAAGCTCGTGCGAGGGTCAAGATCGGCTCTCCTCCCTTCCCTCCCTGCCCACCCTCCATCCATCCAGTTGACCAGAGTCCTCCTCCTCCTCCTCCTCTCTGCCCAGGGCTGTTCTCTGGGGAAAGGCAGGCCTTATCTCCCCCTGACACAGCCTCCATGGATCAATGCTGGCCATCGCTGCTGCACCGCTCAAACACACACACTAATTGCTGCTATGGCCTCAAAACTCCTGCTTGCTCTGGTGTCAATCCATGTCTTTCTATTTGCCTACGTCTATATCTGTCTGTCTCTCCAATCGCAATCCATGCCTTTTTATCTCTCAGTGTCTAACTACAACTGACCATCTGTGTGTCTGATTCTGGCTTCACCTTCTCTCCATCCATCTTGATACATCTCAAACTGCATGTCCGGTCTATGGGGCCTCTCTCTCTCTTTCACATGTTTTGCTTGCGGCATTATGCCTTCGCTTTCACTGTCTGTATTGAAAGACTCTTTTTCTACTTTCATTTTGTTTGTAATATTTTCGCTGCTTCATTTCATATCTTTCGATTACATTCTTACTGAAGCGCACAAGACTCTCTCTTGTTGTCTATCTCTCTCTCTCTCTCTCTCTCTTTCTGTCCGTCAATATCTTTAATGGAACACCTGCCCACTCACACCTTTCCTCACAGCTGTCCTGGCCTCACACACCTGTTCATTCACACCTGCCTGTCTGCCTATGTGTGCATTTTAGTGTGTGTGCAAGTCTTCATAGGAAAGGTAAAGACAGTGGCCCATGTGAGCACACCTGTCAGACCTCACTGCAGCCCTCCAGTGTGTGTGTGTGTGTGTGTGTGTGTGTGTGTCTGAGAGGAGCATCCTGCCAGGAGAAGCCGGCAGATGAGAGGGAAGATATTTCTTCATCAACATCTGCTGCCATGTGCCTCCTCTTGAGATGGTAGGTGTGTGGCAGTGTGTGTGTGTGTTGGTGTGTGTGTGTATGTGTGCATGTGCGTTAGGGGCTCTTATCTCACAGCGTGTTGATGGGTAATGGCAGGCGTCTCATTATGTCCAGGTTGCAGGCTATTGTTGTTTGTAATGTGCTCTAATTCATTTTTCAACTGTTAACATATCCAACACACACTGACACACTGACGCACACACACACACACACACACACACACACACACACACACACACACACACACACACACACACACACACACACACATATACAGTAGATAGAAACTGCTACCCAAACACATACAGTATCACATATGCATAGACATAAATGCATAGGAACACACTGGAAGGAATCCAAATGTGAATGATTGATACACACGCACACACACACAAAGCACAGTGAAGGGAGCAGTACTGTTGCCAACTGGCAGTGTCTTCTTCTACTTAATGAAATCATCAGAAGGGATTAGAGGTGAATTTCTTAAGGGGGTCTTCATGCACACACCCAGATGTACACACACATCTCTTTCACAGAGGCAGATGTCTTAAGGGGGTCCTTAGGGCTTCACCACTCATCGTGGGCAGGGGAAATAAGCATGGGCACTGCTAAAATGAACGCACACACTTATTGAATCTGTTTAAACCCTGGGGTCAAGTGAAGAGAACAGGACATGAGTAAGGGGTTAATATCATTTAATGGTGTCACTGGTTGTGTGTTTTAACTTGTCTGTGTATGTGTAAGTGTGTGTGTTTTTTCAGCGCAGGGTTCAATCAATTCACCCACATCCCTCTGGTGGAATTTGATCCGGGGCCAGTGGAGGCACACATGGCTTAAAAATTGGGCAAACACACACTCATGTGCACACACACAGAATCACGGATACACAAAACAAATTGTAAATATCATCCAAAACAGGCTTGAATGACTAGCATTAAGTTTATAATATGATTAGCCCATACCTCATACATCAACAAACTTCTCCCTAATTACACATAAAAATGCACACATACGTGCACAAACACACGCACAAAGGAAATACCGATAATTAAAACCCCTGTGATTAATTTATTGAGCTGAAAGTGCAGCTTTTCTTATTGAGGTACACATCAATGATTTTTATCAGGACACGGTTTGTGTGTGTATGTGTGTGTATGTGTGTGTATGTGTGTGTGTGTGTAAGTGAGAGTGGTGTGTGCTTTTGTGAATATGTGTATGCTTTATATTGCGTACTTGAACATAATGTACATTACTGTCCTGTACGTGTGCTGGATTGTTGTTTTGCCAGCATGTTTGTATTCTTTGCATATGGATACGCATACATTCCCATACATGTTCCTGTGCGTCTCTATCTGTGTGTATTTCTGTGTGTCTGTGTATGTGCGCCTCCCCGACCCCTCCCCTCCCCACCAGCCTGTCTGCGCTGTTCAGCCATCCAATGCCTCTTATCTGTCTGATTAATAGGCGGCCAGCTTCAGGACAAATTAATTAACAGATAACGCCATCTCTCCCTTCTTCGCTTCCTCCCCTCCTTCTCATGAAGCGATCGATACAGCAGAAGAAAAGAAACATCAATGGGAATTTAGTGCTGATGATGGAGAGAGAGAGGTATTGATGGAGAGAGAGAGAGAGAGAGAGCATGAGAATGAGTGAGACGATGGAAAGAAGAAAGTAAAAGGGAGAGAGGTGTTAGACGGAGAGGTGGTGGTGGAGATGGTGCTGGGAGGGGTGGAGACCTTTCTTTCATACCTGTGATTTCACTTGACAAAAGAAGGTTCCCTATTTGGCTCTAATTACATTTCCTTTCTGCCCATTGTTGATAAGGCATCTCATACTATGTGTGGGAGTACGAGTGTGTTTGTGTATGTGTGGACGTTGTGCAGCCTGTGTTTACTGTGGTAAAGGTGGGCTGAGCTGAATGTACAGTAATGTACAATGAAAATTAAGTTCAAAGCTTTGCTTAAATATATTAATATAAACTTTAAAGGAGAGAAAATTGCTACAGGACGTGACCTGCAATTATAGCTTTGTGTTCCCTAGACACCATTATTGGATATATGCTTATGTCTTTGAATGAACTCTACATCTTCTCTCATCTCTCATTACTTAGAACATACCACTTCCTGGCCTGGATTTACTAACTAGTATATCACAGTTGGATATAAACTACCAAACACAAGTGTGTACATACTGATTGGGATGAGCTAAGGTGTGCATGAGGTCAAGTTAATGACCCAGACTGTGTATTTAGCTGGATATGCGTGTGTGTGTGTGTGTGTGTGCTTTTGTTCGGGGTGTGTAAAATATTAGGACGCTCTCTTGTATCTTGTATCTATGAAGGTACAGGGAGAGAGAGACAGCGAGAGAGCGTGTGGTGTGTGCAGGTATGTGTGTGTGCCATACATTGGTCTGACAGAAAGAGGCTGCAGTGTAGTCATGCAGACTTAACCTCTACTGCTTGCTCTCGCGCTCTCTTTCTTTTTTCCTCTTCCTTTTGCTCTATCAGACACACACATGAAGGCAAACACACACAAACACACGTCGATTCCCCAGCCACCCTGCGGCCTGTTTGTCTGCCAAATGAGTCCTGACTGCACGTTTACACCCGAGACCGCACAACAGTCTGGCACAGACGCACACACACACACACACACACACACACACACATAGGATAGCCCTCTCTCACGCCCCAGTTGCTACAAAGACACACACCAACACACATATCCTGGAGGCCTATATTTGTTTTCTTGTGGTTACAGGGCAAATGGGAACCAGTGAGAACCGATTGTGATGCTTATGAGTACATGTGCACTTGTGTGTGTGCAGTTTGTGGCATTTGTGAAGCTACTTGTATGTACATGCGAGTCTGTATGTGTTTGCACGATAGGGCCTATGTGTATCTGCAATGCCTAATGCATCAAAGAAGCGTATTCTGTGTGTGTGTGTGTGTGTGTGTGTGTGTGTGTGTGTGTGTGTATGAATGTGACAGGTGTGAAAACTGGTTGTAATGCTGATCTGGTCCCAGTTATTAACACACGACTAGTCTTCATAAGCTGTCACTGCGGAGAAAAAGACTTTTGGCATAAATGTGGATGTGATTTGATGATTTTTTGATGATAAAACTGAGGAAGTGAAAGTAGATCCTATCTGTAATATTTCCCTGATACGTGTTAGCCTGTACATTACATAGACTGCACACGGAACTGAAGAATTTGTCTCTTCGGCAACATTTTCTTGCACATCACATTGTGAGGGGAAGTTAGAAATGTCTCAATTTAAGTAATGCGACAATTGTGATTTTAAGATGACCACCTCATCCTTTTCTTCATTAGCAAATACAAACATGTCTTTCTCTTGACCATTTCAAGTTTATGTCATTTATTTCTACGGCGTTGTTGTGTGTCTGCAGACAAAAGACAAATGTTCAACAAAATATTCAACAAATGTTGAATTCAAAATGAATAACATATACCTTGAAGTGTCACTGATGACAACATTTTCTATTTGCTTTGAAACCGACAGATCAACAAGACAAGGAAGAGACATTGCCAGGGTGCCGCCAGCAGAGATGCAGGTCAGCTCAGTGCTGCTGCACCACATTTGATCTGAATGAGCCAACTATCAACTTAACCCCCAGTGTGGAACTGTGGCCTGGACAGAATAGGCCTTGAGCAGTCTGTCTCGCATCGCGTGTAAGTCTAACCTCCAAAGCACTTGCCACACACATTTTGCAAAAAAATGTAGTGTGCAGACCAGGGAGTAGAGTTGGTGGTGGTGTTGATGTCTGGTGGATGTGATCCTGGTGTGATACCAATATGCATAATTTCTGAGGCTTGTGAATTTAAAATGACGTTTTTTTTCAAGATGATTTTTTTTCTGGCATTTTTTTTGCCTTTGATGGAAAACATGTCGGCATCTGGAGAGTAATGACATGCAACAAATGTCCCTAGCTGGAGTCGAGTCAGGAACGTTGCGGTTTTACATAACTTACACTGGTTTACTTTTAATTGAATGGTTTAACAGGCTTTTAAGTGGTTTGGTTCATTTTTTATGTTATATATTCCCTCAGCCACATTTAGGTCCTTTTGACTATCTGAATACAAGCAGGTTACAAGATATTACAAAATACATATGGTGGTCCATCTGCACACTTGTAGCGACTTAACGTTCTTTGAGCACCTGCTTGCTCTGTTACCAGCGACACTGTGCTCTGTCCTATTTGATCATGGCCCCAGGACACATTTAACTGGAAACTTCTCAGCCTGTCCCAACAGTTTAACAGCAAAGACTCACACAACACAGCAACACTGAATTCACACTAAGCACAGTAAGGGAAACTGAATGTGTACTGTGAGAGGGGCATCCTGGACTACAGCTCCTCATTACAGAGATTAAGAATGACATGTGTCCAACAATGCTACAACAGTGTAATAAACGTGTAATAGACATGTAATAGAATATCAGAATTTTTCTTCTCTGTTGTAACATAAAATCTAACAATAGCCACTTCCTCTTAAATGTAGTTTAATGATGCTGCTAACCAAACCTCCTCTCTCTCTTTAACAAAGGTGTTAAGGACTGATGTAAACTGATTTATGATCGTCCTGATGCTAATTGTAAGAGAGGAGAATTGTGGATTTTCTATGTGCAGCCTGTACTATACACGTATTGTGTTCTGCAGGGGACAGATTTAAGTCTTCTGGCCCACTGTGATAGAGATTGCATTAGGACACGTGAAGTGTCCAACAGTTACCAGCACATCGCTGCCCTGCGTGTGTGTGTGTGTGTGTGTGTGAGTACATGGTCTGTATGCACCCTGTGTTACGCGGCTCCAGTGCTCTCTCTCATACCACCTTCTGTATGCGTTTGTGTATAAATTTGTGTTTGTGTGCACATTGTTGCATGCTGTGTAACGCAAGTGCTCCCTTGTGATGCTTTTTGAGTGTGTGTTTGTGTGTGTGTGTGTGTGCACATTTCAAACTGTTTTGTACCATACGGCCAGACGCCGGCCCAAATGAACACGGACCCCCTGTGATGGCTTTGGCCAAGCTGAAACAACACACACAAGATACACGCACACAACAAGCACGCTGGCAAATGCTGTGACACACGCACACACACACACACACACACACACACACACACCAGCTGACCCAATTACACAGAGATGCGCAACGAAATGGAAACAACTCCACCCAGAGATCTAGCTAATTTAGAAAGGCTTTAAGACACACAGGGCGCACACTCACATTCACACTTACGCATACACGTGATGTGTCTACCTTCTATAGCTGATGTATATTATTAAGAAATTTGAACGAGGTTATTGAACCTTCAAAAAAAATTTGACACAAATTATAAAAGCAGATCATTTTTACATGTCTATAAACATGTCTAGAGGGGATGTTTAAAAAGCCATTGTTCACATTGTGACATGACCAATTCTTGTTGGTTCCATCTTAAGTCTTGTTGAAGACTGGTTAAGATTAGGGTTATGTTTTGGATATGATTAATCTTAGTTTTCTGAAATAAATGACTACCTGGTTGACGTTACGGAGTCTGCCTTTGAGCACACTGTAAATGACCAATGGACAATAGCAGACACATTTTTGTACAAATACACAAATGTATTCGGTACGCTATCAGTTACTTTTCTAGTACACTTATACCACACACAAACACACGTTATCACCTTCACCCCTCTTATATTGTTGGCTAAAATATCTTTTTTTTTATATCTCCCCTCCCCCACTGCTCCCTCCATATCCCCCCTTTTTCTCCGTGCGGCCTCGGGGAGAGTAGAGCAGTCATAGGGTTGCAGTAGCCTCTAATCAGTGTGAACAGCAAGCTAATTACCAAACCCTCAGCCCTGGCTGACTGTTAATTGCATACATTAGACACCATCAGCAGCACTGCAAGATTAACACTTAAAATCTTCCCATTGCTGTAGTGGGGATGAGTGCTCTCTGTGTCTGTGTGTGTCGATGTGTGTGCGTGAAAGAGAGAGTCGGGGGGGAGCGAGACAGAGGTGGAGAGGAGGGTCGTGGGCTGTATTCTCCCTGTGCACACGTGTGGTATGCGCTGCCTCTGTGGTTGCGGGTGCTAATATTTAAAACTTAATTAGAGCTAAAATGGAGACACAGCAACAGCAGAGACGTGTGTCGAGTGTTATAGCTGTTGCCGTGGCGGGGTTGCTTGGGTGGGGGCGGCCGGTCGTTGAGGGCAACCCCAAGTCTCTGTGGAGACGACAGATGGAGTGACATTAAGAGCATTGCAGTGGAGGCATTTCAAATAATAAAATATCAATATTTACATTTTAATTACCCACTTCTAGCTCCGCCAGGGCCATGTCGAGGAGTGTGTGTGTGTGTGTGTGTGTGTGTGTGTGTGTGTGTGTGTGCCACAGCTAGCTCCACTGGGGTCATGTCTTCTTATCTCTATATATAGTCAAGTGTGCTGCTCAAGTGACAATAGTCTGCTCTGCTTGAGAATGTCTTGGTGAAATAAACGTCATGCAAAATAACAAATTTCAACACAATTACTGTTTTCTGGCATTATTTGTCATTTGTCACTTTTTCTTTTACTCAATCCATCCTGTCTTCCTCTAATCCCATCTCTCCCTTCTTCAAAAACAATGCTGACGCAGGCAGGAATGACCACTGTGTGTGAGAGCATGTGCACACAAATCTGTCAGGGGAATTCACCATGTGTACACAAAACTGAGAAGCTTACACACCAACTCTCTCTGTCTGTCTGACTGTCTCTCTCTCTCACGCAGAGACACACTGCTGACAGGCAAAAAACATTGAGCTGAAAAATAAAATACATAAAAGAATAAAGAGGACATCATTTTAATATTTGTATGCTTGAAGTCCAGGTAAAAGTATATCAGGCTAGGTAAACGACAGCTGGACATACTGTTTTGTTGGTGTTTTCCACTAACTCAAAAGCATCATTAGGACACACACGAAGACACTGATTGAACCTTACATTAAAATTCATACCCCAGGGAAAGTCACCCCATGTCTGTCAAGACTCCACGAGACATACAAAGAACGAGTCCCTCTCAGGCCATCGGCAGCATCTAGTCAGTGGCATACAATAATGCCAAGTACAGTACCACAATTTTAGCTTTGTCAGTTGACACCTCATCCCAACTTAAAAGATTCCATTGCCACAGTTTGACAGTTCTCTACATGGAACAAATGGAAAGGAGGAATACTTCCTGGGAAATACTGTATAGCCAGTGATTGAATTATGTGAAGGACAACTGGGTTTAAGAGCAAAATCAAGATCAAAGAAAGGTATCTATCTATCTATCTATCTATCTATCTATCTATCTATCTATCTATCTATCTATCTATCTATCTATCTATCTATCCATCTATCCATCCATCCATCCATCCATCCATCCATCCATCTAGTCTGTGATTAATTCATTTCCCCAGCTTGCTCAATTAACTGGGTTGTGGTGGTCTATTGATCTCTTGGTGGATTATCTTTTCAGAACAATATCCTACCATACCATATTCTCCTGAAAAGACTAAATCCATCGTCCAAGCATCAGCAAATGTGCTGCCCTGCAATCCAAACCATTGGGCGGGAGATTTGTTTTCGTATACAAAGATGATTACATAAAATTTGTTTGTTGTCACATGTATTTTGACATTTTCACAAACAACATATTGCATTAAAAAGGGGTATTGATTTATGAATAGAAACTTGCTGATTGTGGCTTTAAAACAAAATCCAATGGTCCCTGTCCAAGCCTGGTGTCTGTATATGAGATTATGAGGCTGTGTTGATTCTATCTTCCTAATCCCCCATAGCTTTCCATAGAGAGAGGACCGCAGAAACTCCACAGGGATTAATTTACCATTCACAGATTAGAGATATGGTCTCCAATATCATCATCCAGGACAAGCATTGAGAGGAAAGGCTCGACATCGGAGCAGTGAGAAGCGAGAGGACAGAGAGAATAAGAGAGACGTACACAGACTGAACGAACGACAGAGATGAAAACGAATGCGCACAGAGAGACAGCCTTCTTTCCTACAGCGTCGTGCCTTAATGTCCTAGCTCGAAGACACGGACATTAGACCTCATTCCACCTCCTCATCTGGGCTTGAAAAAGCCTGGGCTGAAAATCTTAATTAATTGTCCAATAGTGCTGCGGGGTCATTATGCATTGCAATAAAGAAGCGTGTAATTATGAGATTTAACAGCCATTACCAAGGCCAGGAACTCATATGTCATCATCAGCAACCAAGCCAATGGTTTGGTAGGGCTGTGTGTGTGGCTTGATGGACAGCACACACACATGCACAATACACACACTTGCATATTGTCCATGTAGGTAAATGGTGTTTACGTGTATCAGAGAGAAATGTGTCCAATAGTTCTAGATATACACATACACATGTATTAGACTAATAGGGGATCACAAACTAAAAATGTATACAGGCAAGAACACACACAGAGAAGCACGCACACACACACACACACACACACACACACACACACACACACACACACACACACACACACACACACACACACACACACACACACACACACACACACACACACACACACACACACACACACACACACACACACACACACACACACACATCAGTCTGACCCAGACAATAAGGCAGCCAGCTGTGATAGCAGCCTGCAGATGAAACATCCCATCAAGATTAAATAGACAAAAACTACACACATTATTACTGCTGTGTGTGTGTGTGTGTGTGTGTGTGTGTGTGTGCATGTGAACACCCAGTGAAACACAGACATGGTCTTCCGCCACATAGCAGGTGGGAGGTGACAAGTGCTAACACATGCATTGCTATTCAATGTACATTATTGAAAAAACAAAAAAAGTTGGACTAAAAACATATTCAATAGTAACTGGAAGTTGGAACTAAAAAAAAAGGGAAATAAACAGACAAATGTGAAGATCTTGGCATGGACAGTTGAATGATATAGCAGTGATTCAGTATGTCTGCTGTCTGAAAGGCCTATTGCTTTGAGGAGTGGTGGATATAGGTTTGATATTAGAGCATTCTGTTGGAGCTTCTGTGCTGTAGGAACAGTATCCCTGGCAGTGTGATCACATGAACACAAAGCAAATGAATGCCTTACGTTATTCCTCATTGACGTAGCGAACTAGCAATGTACACTAAGCTACGTGTGTTTATAAAACAGCTCAGGGTCTGACGTAACTTCGATCGCCTGTTGTTCTCCTTTTTCTTCTCGTCTCTGTGAAGTGGCAATCTCTCTCTACACTAAGAAGTTGCCCGTCTATATGTATCCTAATTACAATCAATGTTCATGTGTATACGAGATGTGGGTACCTTAACATCCATGTAGACAAAGAACCAACATGCTAATGGTTGGTTATAAACCATTAAACACATGGTTATTCTATTTTACCTTTCAACGCTGCTGGCTCACACGCAGGCACAGGGGCACTGTTGCCTATCTGCAGGTGTTTTCTTGTGTACGTGCAAAAGGTGTCCCTGTCTTTATGGGTTTATACCTCTATTAAATTAATAAATAATTTGTCTTTTTGTGTGTGTTGTGTGCACAGACCATAAGTCTTCCCCAGCTGGTGGAAGGCACGCTCCAATCCCATTTTCCCACCTGCTTATTCCCTGATGGAAAGGATGAATCCTCGACTGTTATTTAAGAATGATGGGTGAAGGATGGGGGGGGGGGGGGGGGGGGGGAGAGAGAGAGAGAGAGAGAGAGAGCGAGAGAGAGGTAGAAGAAAGGGGGAAGGTGGAAGATGAGCAGTAGGAGCATCGGGCATAAAGGACAAGTGAGAGAGGGAGAGTAAAACATAGGGGGAGTGAGGAATAAACAAAAATAAGAAGAGGAAGAAAAAGGAGAGAGAGGGCGAAGGAGGTGAGGATCAATGATGGGGGCAAGAGAGGGAGAGGAAGGCCAAGGTAAGAGGAGAAACAGAGATTGAGCAGAGTGCATAAGAAAAAGAGAACATGTATAGATAAAGAGGAGAAAAGGGAAGATTGAGACAGAAACAGCGAGGAAAGGTAAAAAGATAAGAGAGAGAACGTGAGGAGAGAGAGAATAACTATTTCCTGCCTGTCTGTGAACTTTGCATGAACCGACAGAAATAATGTGATGCCATGACAAGACTGTCCCTCCTTCCACTAGATTTGCTGCATGCATAGGTGTGTGATATGTGTGTGTGGGAAACTGTGAATCCCTGTATGTGTGTGAACTCTTCATATTGCTTTTGGTGTGTGTGTGTGTGTGTGTGTGTGTATGTATGTGTGCCCTAACAGATAGAATAGGATGATGATGATTTGAAATGGAGTTTGGCCTGTGCGTAATTATGATCATCTATCTTTATGCCCCGCCAGCATATCATATCATATCACATCACATCATCTCTCTCTCTTTCTTTCTCAGGCACACACACACACCCACACACACACAAACACAAAAGCAAATTGAAAGTAGTAAAAGCTGACTGTTTGCTAGTGATGACTTAGATGATGATGGGCTCAGATGGTGTGCTGATTTATTTGTTACTGCTCGTCTGATGTCACATATTATAAAACTGTGCACGTCTGTGTACGTGTGTGCATTCGTGCACATTCGCTGTGTATTAGTGCTACATTAGAAGTGTACGTTTACGTGTTCATGGGTGCGTTTATGATGCATGTGTTTGTGTGTGCATGCATGTGTGCATGCTTATGGACGCAGCTTTTTCTTCTGCTGAGTTTTGTGTGTGTGTGACAGACATTATTTGATGCAGATTAGTCGGTGTACTCAGATTGCAGGCTGTGTCTCAAAGGCTGACAGACAAATGAATTTGATTTGCTAATGTAATCACACTAATAAGAAAAACAGCAATGGGCTGCAGAGAGCAAATCTAATGACTTCAATATTTGTGGTTTTTTTCTCACTTTTACTTGAATATCCATCTACTGAATGTCTTCGTGACTCATTTTTTTTAGAATAGAATCAAAATTATTAAAATTACTTTTAATCAACGGCTGTAATCGGAAGCTGAGCAGAATAAACAATGGATTTACATCAGACACTACTTTTAAAATCAGTGTAATTTTTAATATACAGGCATTTCATTTACTCGTTAACGGTGCTGATATTACGAAGGATGCTGTTGGTGATGTGATCATATTTTGTTTCTACGCACACGACTCCACTATCATAGGCTGCCGTTACCCTTCGACTTCTTCTTTGTGTTTTATATTTCATCTTGAGTTCAGGTCTGATACGGTGTGACACACGTGGATACAGAGACAGCTGGTATCAAGCGTGAAGCGAGTTGTGTGTTTCTGTATGAAGTGTGAGGTCGCTTGAATCTGAAGGCATAAGGTGTGTGTCAGCACCAAGGTGTGACCTGATAGAGGTACAAACCAGTGTGTGTATTTGTGATGAGTGTGTGTATAAAGAAATGTGTGTTTTTAAAGCTGCGTGTGTTTGAGTGTCATCATTGGCACATCGTCATGGAAACACTGTCAACACGGTGATGACAAAACAAACACAGGGCATCGGACAGACAGGAGAGTCAACACAGACTGAACGTGCCTTCAGGGACTGAATGTGCAGGTGCCTTTGTGTGTGAGTGTGTGTGTTTTTATCAAAACATCATATCTGGCATAAATAACTTCCTTCACAAAAACAGCATTACAGCATACTGAGAATAAGAGGAAATGTTGTAGAGATATTCCACAAACACATTCCCAATGAACATAGGGTTTCTATTTTGTTAAATTAAATCATATTACAGTGTTTTGGGGAACATTTTAGGTTAATTTTACACAACATTTAGTACTTTTTAATGCAAAAAATAAATAAAATCCTGTTTGTTTTCTTGATCTCATATTATTAAACCATAAAGACTAGAAAGTGAAGTAAAGTAGATAAGACAACAGAAAAGCGAGGCACAGAATAATTCCCTCCACTGCTTTCTCATATTGATGACATGCTTCCAATACCCACAGGCTTAATCCAATAAAGAAAGCCCAACTTAATCCAAACATTAAGCTCAGATATCAAATATTCTTTTCCTAATTTGATTTCATCAATATTTGTTTTCATCTGCAAACAAGACTGTGTTTGTTTATACTGTATGGGCTGCAAGAGGAAACCATGGTGGTGGTGCACTGGACAATAAGATGTCTTTTCTGCACAAATGTGGACAATGAAACACACACACACACACACACACACACACACACAAGCAAACAACCTCTAAATGTGTTATGTAGCTCAGGGATGAGCAGAAATGGAAAGCAAACACCCCCAACAGAGTTCAGAGAAAATCAACAGCGGCTTGAAACATACATAAAGATATGTACTAGAGTGCATAAAAGAAGCCAAATTGAGCAAAGCGATGAACTAAATCAAGTTCTGATTTTAAACCATATCAAACTAAACTCATTCATCAGTCGAATCTCATTAGAATCTGGAGAAGACAGAGTCCGTTATGCCACTTCAAGTAAGACAGAGTGCTGTCAGAAGGAGTTTGTTACAAAAGCAACCTCATGAATTAGTGTTCATTATGTTTTTTAATCAGCATAGGAACGACAGTATAGGCTTCAGGCTAAAGAATGATTACTGACGACTTTTACACAACATTTAACCACAAAACCAGCCTGAAAAGATCTGACATGATGCATGAGCGACTGGAGCAAAGCCGGATAGTTGGTCAGACCCTGGTCAGAGCTGGCCAATGCTACCCCATCATTGGTCAGTCTGTGTTCAAGGGGTGGGACATAACGAAGACGCATTTTTAATTTAGACTAGAATTTAAATCATGGGATAATTTATCAGATAATAGATGTGAATACCTCTGAAATTCCTCTGCAATTCAATGGACTTTCCGCCATATAAGTAAACCTTAAATTAACCCTTTGCATGTTATGCCTATAAAGACTTGTGTTTGCTTGGACACTACCATGTAAATGTTTTTATGTCTTCACGCTGTGCTGAATGTGTGTGTCTATGTGAATGGACTTTATGTTTCTGTGTTGTGTTAAGAAGGCACGCAGCATGCTGTGACTGTCAAGGTGAACTAGCCCTAGCAGACAGAATGGGGCCAAATCTGCTTGTGCGTTTGTGTGTCCATGTGTATTTCCGCGTATGACTTTTCTTTTTTTTTTACGAGTTTACGTGCACCTGGACCAGCCGTTTTATTGCAGAGGGCAATGGCACTGAGAGGGAGAGACAGACTGGAAGATGATTTAACAATCGGAAAAGAATAAAGTGTGTGTGTTTGTTTCTGTGGAGGGATGTTTTCTTTTCTGATTTACCACTCTATGACCCAAAGCCCAACAACCTCTTTGCTGATTGATGACAACACCAGACTTAATAAGGAGGGCCAGGGAGTGACATCATCACTAGTCTAGGCTTTTACATTTCTCTATCAACACACACACACACACACACACACACACACACACACACACACACACACACACACACACACACACACACACACACACACACACACACACACACACACACACACACACACACACACACACAGTGATGTTCTGCCTCTCCTGGAGCTCATTGTGAAGTGTTATAATGTGTGTCAGTGTTAATTTAGAGAGCTGCACTATCAAAGTCGAGGATGTGTGTATCCATGTGTATACGTGTGTGTTTGTGCGTGCAATGGTTCCTTTGGCTGCTGAGACTCAACATTTGATTTGCTAAAAGGAGCTGGACACTTCTATTAATCAATATTTGCTGACTGACTGGGTGTCTCTCTGGTTGATTGACTGGCTGTGCCGTTACTTGACTGACTGATTGGCTAACTAAATGACTGACTATCTGGCAGTCTGAATGACCACTGTTCAACTGGTTGACTGCATCTCTAAGTGAACACCACTTATAACATGACCAAAAGAGAAAGAGCACAGAAGAACAACAGCAGAGGTAAAGGTTAAGGAAGGCTCATTGGGTGCCTCTCTCAGGATGCTGTGATGTACCAATGTTGAACAACAATGTAGGACAAAAGGCATATTTAAATGAGCGATCTGATCGGCGAGCAGTCGAAATCTAGAGTAGGATCACTGTTTCTGTAGAGACATACAGACAAACAAAACCGAAGAGAAAGACAGTGTCAATGGCTGAGTGAGAGCAGAGGGGAGGTTGGAGGCGTGGGAGGGGATAGGGGTTGAGAGATGAGGTTGACTTGATAATGAAGAGGTTAAGGATACCATGGAGAGAGAGGGTGGGAGGTCAGGTCAGAGAGAGGGAGAAAAGGAGGGAGAGACAGAAAGAGCCAGAAGCAGAGAGGGAGAAAAAGGGAGGTCACAGGAGAGGTTGAAGAGGTGGGGGATATTTAGCCATCGGGTCAGAATAGTATTGTATTAAAGGCTCTTTGGGAGTATCTAGGTTATACTGAGGTAATGTATGTGACCTCCCTGCTTTCCATTCTCTACTCATTTGCTACTATTTCTTCTCTCTCACCTCAGTCTTGTATGTTTTATTTCAAACCTTCTCTTCAGTTCTACATTCTCCTTAATCCTGATTCCTGTTTTCAGCATCACTGTGGGGGATTTCAACACCCATGCTCATCCTCAAATCCAAACAAGGAGTAAGGGGAAGACAGAGAAAGAAGGAATGATAGAGAGGCCAATAAATGACTAAAGGAGACAGAAAGATTGAAAGAAGCATGCAGAACATGAGCCAAGAGGACTTCCCTCATCACCTACTATCCGATCACCACCACCGCCACCCAATTCCCTTTCTCCCACATCTCCATAAAGGCCGATTAAATGAATAGACACACAGCAACCCCCCTCCACCTCCCTTCCCCCGTTTTTACAGCTCAATCATACTGCTTTACTGGCGACACATAGACCGCTTATCCTGAGTGTCAAAATTGAAAAGGGAACGAAAGAAAGACTGTAAGAAAAGAAAGCGCAAGTAAGAGGAGATATGGAAGCCAGAGAATAGTGGAGGGGAAGTGGGGGCAGCCCAAGAGCAATTTCTTCCTTGAATAAAGAAAGAATGGGGGAGGGGGTTGTAAAAAAAAACCCACTAATGGCAAGGCCTCTGGTTCTGGTAAAATAGACTGTGTTATAGGTTCTGGCTCTCGTTCGTTGATTCATTCATTTGTTCATTCCTTTGCGCTTTCGTCAAGTCAAGTGTTCGCCTGTCTGTCTTTCTCTTTTGTGTCCGCGAGTCTAGATAAGAGCTGCTGGCATGACTGCCCAGTAGTCATTTAGTTAGAGAGAGAGAGAGAGGGAGAGAGAGAGGGAGGGAGAGAGAGAGGGAGAGAGGATGAGGGAAAAAGAGAACAGAAAAGAGGATGAAAAGACTAATTCTACAGACAGATAAATGGCTCATTTTTTAAAAGCCTTTCTTTCTTTTAATTCACTCTCTTATTTGCTCCTGTTTAAATATTTGCCTCCTCCTCTCACCTGACCGCTCCTTGTTCCTTCTTCAACACACACACACACACACACACACACACACACACACACACACACACACACAATACTATGATATGCGGCCTAATATGCAACTGGAGTTGTGGCTATGAGAGCCATTAACATGAGATCTTCTCTCCACTAATCCGTATTATTGGACGCCAAAGCCTTTCACATCCTCTGAATAAGAACTCCTACAATATTTCCACATATGTTTCCTGAGAGTGACAGTATGCTGCTCATATACTTGTCTTCTAAATGTGTGAATATGTGTGGGGCCCGGTTTGAATCAGCAAAAAGACTCGTCTATGTTTGTGTTTGCATGCATTTCATCTGTGTCTTTGACACACATATGCATGTGTGAGGTGCAAATGTGTGATGGTGTCCCATGCCTGGTGGGATAACAAGAGACACACACTGAGTCTGAAACCTCATTTTCCTCTCCTAATGACATATCAAATGTTTGCATATAGGCCATATCAATATGGAAATGAGCGTGCATGCACACACACACACACACACACACACACACACACACACACACACAGTTTTAGAATCAAAGAACCAATCAAAGAGATATGTGTGTATATGTGTGTGTGTTGTCACAAGTCTCTAAGGTTAGGCAAGTCTGTGTGTCAAACATGACTAGCAACACACACACACACACACACAGATACGCGCGTGTACCCTAGCCTTGTTATCCGGGGGCCTGTCTTGCGGGCAGCCTCTCTAACGCTGAGTGATGTTTAAATTAGTTTACAATTTAGCCTCCTCGCTATCCGCAGACGGCTCTTAACTCAGTGTGTGTATGCGATGTGTTTTTGTGTGTGTGTTTGTGCGTGTGTGAGCGTAACAAATTGTTGCCAGTACGGCAGACATCTAATGACTTCAAATTAGCTGCCTGGCGCTCGCCTTGACACGTTGTTACCACTGTTAGCAGCCTGTGTGTGCGTGTATGTGCGCATGCATGTGGGTGTGTGTGTGTGTGTGTGTATGCAGCGCTGAGCAGCCATATCATGAAGCATAAATTGGCTTCACCTCTCCTCTCTCTGCCTCTGTCTTTTTTCTCTTTGTTTCTCTGTCTCTCTCCATCAATTTGATTAAAAAAATTACTGTACCATGGCGAGCACAGACGTGTGTGTGTGTGTGTGTGTTCACATGTACACCCTGTATGGAGTAAAACTCACACACACACTTGACAAGATGTGAAACAAGACGGCTGCAAACAAGGTTAACAGGTCTATTCTATTCTATTCAAGATTTAAGTCATTGTAGACTCTTTATTGTTTGACTCGTGTGTATGTGTGTGTGTGCGTGTCTGTTTGTGTAGGAGTCTGATAAAGAATGTTGAGGAGGCGTATTTCTTTCTGACAATCCTTTCCACCCTGAGTGAACAGTAGATCACTTTCTGTGTGTACATGTACGTATGTAGGTGTGTGTGTGTGTGAGAGTATTAGATCAGTGTTCAGTGTTGTAAACAATGAGGATTTCATAAGGTGCTCACACACACACACACATTACACACTTGGAAGATGAAGAGTTCTATCTTTCTCTGTGAGCAGTGGATTGCCTTCCTCGTTCATCTAATCACGCCATCTTCTCTCCTCCGCCAAGCAATCGTTGCGCTTCGCTCCCTCCACACACACACACACACACACACACACACACACACACACACACACACACACACACACACACACACACACACACACAGCCTAGCACATAACCTGGCTAACTCAGTCCATTCACTTGAAAAAGTAGTGAGCAAAGGAAACCAATGCAAAACAATACATTAAATATACATCAAATATACATTATTTTTGTGCATGTATGTTGTATATACAGTAGGTGCATCCCAGAGGTATGGGGAGAGAGACAGAGATCGTAGGGGAGAGAGATAAATGGATTAAAAGAGAAAGCACAAAAGAGTAAAACGCAGGAGAGGGAGATTACAGGAAAGGAGATAGCATTGGAATGAGGTTATATGTTATTTAGAAAGAGAAAAATAAATATTCAAAGGGCTATACTTGGCACGTGGATCAATAGATATGTCTGCTTACTGTCCATATAGCAGCACATAGATCAATACACTAACAAGAAGCAATGTATATTCCCATCCTTCTCTCTCTCACTTCATCTCTTTTTTTCTCTTTCAACTCTGTTGTTTTCACATTTATTGATAATATATTATATATATCATTTGGAGACCCTGTTATCCAACGCTATTGACTTTATTATTATAGATTTACGCAGCATGACTGAGTGGTATTTATGCTTCTAATCTGGTGCTTCCCCCTATACTCTCACAACCCCCTATATACTGTGTGAGCAGTGGCAACACGGGGTTCTGTTCTACAACCATATTTCCAGTCTACAATGGGACTAATCTTTGTGCTAATCTGTGTTAATCTGAGACACTCCTCTTCCCTCCTCTCTGATGTCACAGCAGGCTCAGTCACTAAAACCAAAACCAGATTATAGTTTTAATCTCATACGTCTTACTCCCGGTCTTCGTCTTCATTTAAGATCGTACGGCCAGATGCATTCGCCATCATCAGTCTTGCTCTTTTTCTATCTTTTATTTTCTTATTCACTCATTTTACAGCTCATTCGTGTATCCTGCCATTACTTCAATTGTCTTGAAGTCCAGATTCAATTTTGAACAGAAAAAAAATGAGTTTGTTTAAACAGATTAGATTCTTCTGTTTTAGTGATAGATCTGTATAGTGACATATATGCGCTATAGATCAAAAACTATTCACTGCTTTATCATTACAATGTGACATTTTAATTGGACTTTATTTTGTCGAATCATTCAAATCCATCTATCGCCTGTTGTGTAAAAACTCTCTACAATGTAGTTTTAAATTCTATAATAAGATTGTTACCACACATAAATATGAATTAGTGCTCATCGCTTCAAACAACAATCATCTCAAAGCATGTTCTGTGTCCAAGGACACATTGTGTCTCATAGACAACAAAAAAAAACTAAAAATCAAAAAGTCAAACCTTGTTCTGTACGTCGGTCCCAGGTAACCTCATACTATCCCAGTTGTGTATTTGCATGACATTTTTGTGACTATGGCTTTTAATACCAGTACATAAAGAGTTCACAATAGGCTGTGGTTGCAAAGGGCTCTGTCATATATATATATATATATATATATATATATGGTACATACGACTCACAAACACACCAACAGTCACACATGTCGAATTTAAGGGGATTGGAGTGTTTGGTTCAAAAGGTCAGAATGTTAGTGCATGTTTGAAGGTGTGACACCAGTGAGAGCATTTGTTTAGCCAGGTGGAGGAGTCAACAGTTCAGACTGTCTGAGTGCAAGGATTAGGGTGAAAGGTCACACTTTAGCACCAGGCGTACTTGTGTGTATGTGCGTGTACCTGAACTGCATCTGGAGCAGCCGAGTCTAACCTTGTACTCTGCCAATACACACCGCATGTATGCTATCCTGTACATGTGCGTGGGTGTGTATATGAAATCTCCTATACTCTGGAATTGAAAAAAAGTATGTATGAAGGAATGTGTGTGTGTGTGTGTGTGTGTGATCCTGTCACAACATGGAGTCAGGTAAGGTTCAGTGTGAAAGTCAGGGTTCAGCAGGTTTTTTTTCCTACCGGGAATATGTTTGGCCCAGCCGATGTTGACCACCAGCTCTCTGTCCGCCAGGTCACACAGCGTAGTCAAGGCCTTGATGTCGCTGTCTGGTACTGTTGGGTCAGGCATGGCGTAAATCTTCTCTGGCTCGGCCACCAGCAGGTGAGAGACGATTTTGTTATCTGCAAGGCAGCCAAAGGCATCTGACATGACCACCAGACAAGGAGAAAGACACAGAGACAGAGAGATGGTGAATTGTTGCCGTATTAGGCAGCAAGCTGTGTATTGTTGACAAACATGAATATTTACAAAAGGAAGAATGTTAAACGCGTTTGACACTTACACATGTAATTAAAGCCTTTAAAATTGTCAAACAACACTTACTTTATAAAGTAAAAAGTGTATAGAGTCCATTTCTAACATTATCTGACGAGTAATACTTTACAGTTTAATTATATTGTATACTGTACATAATATAGTATTCAAAGCTTGTTTTCAGTGCGCTGTTAGGTGGCAGTTTGTAGGTCATTTTTTATTGAGATATGTGATGGAAACTTGATCAAAGAAGAGGATGCTCGACTACAATGGCTTGTAATTTCCTGGGGAATTTTTCAGCATTCAAACAACAGATAATTGATTTGATCCCAGCAATTTGGCAGGACTAAAGATGATAAAAAATAAAATAAAATACATTGTAACATTTCTAGTTTAGGAGATGTTTCAAGGTGTGATTAAAGGCTATTACTGCCGGTTATTCAGGTTGCTTAAGACATTGTATCACTGACGAAAGAAGCGTCACTGATACATACAGAAGGGACAGATAATACCGAAAGCCAAACAGCTCAGCTGGTAATGGTGACATGTGGTGATGAGATCTCTATGGCCCATTAGTAACAGACTGATACCCTGCTTCCAAATTAATCCACTGACTAATCAAGCATGGGAATAATAACAGAGGATAGAAGAGCAAGAGAGGAGAGAGGGAAAGAGGAAAAGAGAGAGAGAGAGAGAGAGAGAGAGAGAGAGAGAGAGAGAGAGAGAGAGAGAGAGAGAGAGAGAGAGAGAGGGATAAGCAAAGAAAATAAAATGGGGGAAGACAGACAGGTAGAAATGGAGCCATGGACAGATTGTAAAAGACAGACAGGAAAAGTCGAGAGAGCGACAGCTTGATAGAGATAAACAGCAAGAGAGAGTGAAACAGAGTTGGGGGGATGAGTTGTGTATTGATCTAACTCTCTCCACCCCCAATTCTGTTGACACACACACACATTTGTACATGGATATATTCTTCCACCCTCTTCCCTCTAGTTTCAGCTCCAGGGTCGTTTGAGCCAAACCAATCCCAGTCACACTGCAGTATCTGTGGGTAAATCTTATTTAATGTTTCCCTAATTAGAATCAATGGAAGCCCATTTCCAAACCCTGGGCTATTGTTCTGTTCTCACACAATCAATGGGGACGCTGAGGCTAGGGATTGGGCTACGGATAGATAGGCTGTATGTGCGTGTATCTGAGAGAGACAGAGGGACAGAAAGATTTTTGTTGTGTGTGTATTGACTGTTTGTGAGAGAAAAAGAACAAGAGAGACCCAGGAAGTCAATATCATCTAGTTTTTGTTTTAGGTGAGAGAGATTTGTTTTCATACATATATTAAAGGAAGTGAATAGAGATTACAGCCAGAATAACTATTTAGAGTGGTCCAGTAAATTACTCTTCATGTTGAAACTTATCCAACATGGGACAAAAGCTTGGTAAAAATAATAACACGACTAAAGATTTGAATACAACTAAACCTGTTTAAGGATATCTGGTCTATAACCCGCCAGTGAAGACATTCAGCTGGAACACACACATGCTCTGTGTATGCAAACACGTACATTATAAACACACACACACATAGTGTACACACACTCTTATTATCCCATCATTTCAATGATTAGTAGTGCAGAAGTCCCGGTAAGCTGCCGTGCAGCCATTCAGCATATTGGCCTAAAGCAGAATATGCTCCAGCTTTAAGCAAAATGGGCTTTGGGGACCAAGCTGCTAAACACTGTTCAATCTGCACTGCATGTGCGTGTGTATGTGTGTGTGTGTGTGTCATGTGTGCGAGCAGACGCTTAGCTAAAGAGCTAACTCTAGTTTGATGTGGCTGCCAGATTGGATTTAATCCGGATTAGGGTGCTGGCTGCCCCTACCTTCCTCTTTCTCCCTTCCTCCCCTCCGTGCTCTCTCTCTCTCTCTCTCTCTCTCTCTCTCTCTCTGAGAAACCTTCTCATTTAGGCTCAGTCTCTCCCTCTCTCTCTGTCTCAACCTGTCTCTCTGTCACTCTCACTCACTCCCTTGTTAATTTTCAATCATAAGGCTTTGGCGATGGTTTCTTTCTTTAAAAAAACCACAGCCAATCCAGCCGGAGCAAAATTAATACCTTTTTAGTGAAATATTACACATATAAAATGTTATGACCCCAAACTGGTAGCAGTAGAGACAGGAAGATAAACTTGGTCCCAAACAGATGGGCTTCTCACTACCCTCTGTCTATTTATGTGTGTGTGTGTGTGTGTTTGTGTTTAAACTATTTTTACTGTCCAACTGTCTCCAGCAGGATATGAACTGATGGAAAGGCAGTTCCTTGTACTTCTGATCTCTGACCAACAACTCCTGCCTATTACATGAACACTGCCTGAAGAAAGTATACTATATGTTTTCTGTTTGTTTAGGGAGGATTTTACATAGCATGTCTTGCATTGTTCCCTCTGCACACTATGTCAGATGCTTTTGTCACTGCAGCACGAATGTCAATTTGTAGAGTATGAGTTACTGTGCACTGAGGACAGAATGCAAATTTCTGTCCTTGAGAATCACTACTCAACCTCAGAGAGAGGACTATCACATATTCTGTTGCCAGTCAGAGTTTTTATGTGTGTGTGTGTGTGTGTGTGTGTGTTTGTTCTTACATGGCTTCTTGGGGGGCAGAGCCAGCTGTGGGTTCAGGTATGGACTGTTGTCGGCATCTATCCGGCGTTTATACTTCTGTCTCCCGCCACGCACCCTGTCGAGACGAACACCTGTAAGAAATGGCAGAAGAAATATATCAATAGACTGTGCATGACACTGAAACTTTCAACTCTTTTGACTACTTAGCAAAATACAGGGAATATAAATAAACATAAAAATATAATATAAAACAGAGAATGGAAATGAAAACATGTTGACTGGAAGACGATTACATAATGATTTGTGGGAATGAAATGGTGACAGCTGTGCTGTTTTGCAATGCATACGTGTTTGCGTGTGTGTGTGTCTGTTATGCAGGTAGGCACTTTTATCTTATTGTCAAGCTTGCTAAACTCGCTTGCCTCTTTTATTCTACAACAAGACTAATTTATAGAGACACCTTTTGAGTAAAAGGCCTCTCTCTCTCTCTCTCTCTCTCTCTCTCTCTCTCTTGTTGTCTCTTTGGCTTTCTGACTTACTCTTTTCCTGTCTCTTGCCCAATCTCTTTCTCTCTGTTGCCGTCTCTCTCTCTCTCTGTCTCGTTAATTAATTGACACAAAGGAGTCTTAATTTAATTAGGCCTATCTCTCAGGGGATTGGATGTTACCGTGGTTACCACTTAAAGATGGATAAGGAAGACAGAGGTGTCATGTACCCTGGAGGAGGAGAGGAGAGTAGGAATCTAGCAGGGCTGTTAAATGCTTGTTTATACCATTCAGAAATAAAGTGAGGCTAAAGAGAGAAGAACATAATCTACAGAAACTTCATTAACCGACAATCTAAGGAAAGAGGCAACCTGATACTGAACACACCTATGCAATATCCGCTTTACACCCCTACAGCACCACTGAGTTGAAAGGTTTTCTAATGCAAAGCGCATTTAAAACAGTCAGGATGTAAATGTATAGATAGAGAGAGAAAAGGAGGAAGAGGAGGGGGCAGAAAGAGTGAGAGAGCAAGAGAGAGATTTGCTAACACACACAGATATAAATCCTCTGAAAAAAAGTGCTGACGATGACCAAGACAACACACCTAGGAGACTTAACAGAAAGACTTCCTATTGGCAGCAAAGGGAAAAAAATGTAAGGGAGCATGTTTGTGCATTCATTGGCATTTGTACGTGTATGTGTTTCTGTGTTTTATTTGTGTTGTGTATTTGTGCACGTTTTGTTCGCCGCTTTTATTCAAACCATCTTACAGTTACGAAAGTGTACACATCTGTTTTAGGGAAATTTAGTCATTTGGAAAACCTCTAACTGGCCCAGGCAGCAGTCAACCCGGTGAACTGAACATGTGTGTGTGTGCGCGCTTGAGACAAAAATAAGTAGACAGAAGGGCTGACAGTCCAGGTACAGTGGGGGGGGAGGGGGGGGGGGGGGGGGGACAGTGTCAGCAAACGGTCAAGAAACTCTTAACACCAGGGGGTACAAACCCACTCACACACCCACTCTTTTGCTTTTTTCTCTCTCTCACACACACACACACACACACACAACGTCTATGTTGTGTTTGAGTAAGCCCCGAGAAGCAGCTTGCTCAGTCACTTCCTGGGTCAGTGGTTGGTCAGAAGAGGAAAGTGAGAAAGAGAAAAACAGAGACAGAGTACCAGAGCTAGAGAGAGGATACTGGAAGCAGGGAATAAAGACTTGAAAAGAAGTAAAAGAAAAGGTTTGAGGACAATCTTTAACCAATAGTGTCTCAGTAATATGGCTGCATATTGTATATTTAAACCACAGATTCATATTAAATGCAGAAAGAATTTGATTCATTAATAGATGCAAGTATCAAAAAGTGTCTGTACTGTAGCATCAGTTGTACTTGTATGTCTATTTATGACACACCTACACCTCCTGCTAAGTCCTCCAATCCCATAACTTCTTTGACTCATTTCTGACAATTAAGGCTGCTACCTTGCTGTTAGCTACTGCTTGCACACTTTCCCCCTTTTTCATCACACACAAACTCTCACACAGCAGACTCTTAATTTTTCACATTCCCTTTTCCTTACACCTAAAAGACCCAGTGCTGTGCTGAGCTCACTTTATAAAGAGCCCTCTCTAACTACCTCATCTATTTTCCACCAAATTAACTCTCTCTCAGCACTGATTAATGATCAAATCTAAATGAATCAAATTAAAAATTGAAAATTATATTTCCAAAGACCACAAAAAAGAGACAGGAGGAGGCTAGGGGGAGAACGAGAGAGCTCTACCTCCGCTTAACAAATGAGCCTTCAAGTCATAAAGAATGGGCTCAAGAGGAGAGAGGGAAGAGGGAAGGAACGAGGACAGAAGAGGAAAGGGTCGGGGGAGAGGAAATGTAAGGAAGAGGGAAAAGAATGTGAAGAGGAAAAAGAGAAGGCAAGTAAAGAACAGATTAATTGAACAAGAAATTGGTAAGAAATGGAATAAAGATGCGATAGTGAGAGAACTGGAACGATCCATGAAAGAAAAGACAAAATCAACAGAGGTTGTGCGCCTTCATTATATGCTTTAATTAGTATGTCAACTAAAGGAACACCTCTACTCAGTCTATTGCTCCTACTTCTACACACTGAAATAAATATTAAAATGTTCCCCGCATGTTTTGTGTTACACAGTGCAAAGTCTGTGTAAACTGAATTTGATGTCATGTACTAAAAATCCGACATTGGGAGCATTTCGAGCTGGCGGTGCATAGCAAACGGTGCTAATAGCGCTAACAGTGCAAACTACGGCGAGAGTGCTGACAGAGCTAACAGTGTTCACCTGAGGAGGAACCAGAGGGGGGGGGGGGGGGGGGTGCTACGCTTCCATGGCGAAGCTGTCGGACGGCGAGCAGTAAAGAGTATTGGTCGTGAGCTAACCAGTGGGGCACGCTCACATGCACAAACATGCACTTAAAGCATGCACGACCGGCCCGGCTGTGTCAACAAAGCAAGGAAAAGCTTGGATAACAACACACATACAGGGAGATTCTACATTCTCTGCTCAGGAAGACATTACTCCACTAGAACTTTACAGAACAAATAGTGGCTTGCTGCTATATTAATATTCAGAATGTTGAATACAGCTCCTTTAATAATACCTAATTCACATCGACAAATTTGGCATTACAAATTTGCACTATTTTTGTCACATGCTGTACACACACTCTCGCACACACACACACACACACACACACACACACACACACACACACACACACACACACACACACACACACACACAGTGACAATGATGAAGGCGAATCTTTCCTTTCGTGGGAATATTGCTGTCTGTCAATAGCAAAATCTGCACTGATCACATCAGCATAGATTTTACACTGCACGTCAGCGCACACGTGTGTGTGTTTGAACAGTTGAGGGATTGCGAGTGAAATGCCTTTGACACCTAAGTGCTTTTGAAGAGAGAACCGGTATTCATGGCAAGAGAGGAAAAGAGGAAAGACAGAAAATGGATTGATTTCAGATGGTCAATGATATGACGAGAGAACGAGAGGATGAAAGAGGGCGAGAAAAGGAGTGAGGCATAAAGTGGAGAGAGGAGAAGGAAGACAAATAAAACTATTGATTTCTGTTGATCACAGCAAAGAGGAAGCAGGATGACAAAAAGCACAAGAGGAAGGGACCATTTAAAGAGGCAGAGACAAGGAGAGGGCGAGAGTGTAGTTTTATGGTAATTGAAGTGGTAACAGGGTTGAAGTCTCTCTTCAACCTTAGACCAGGTTATCACCTTATTTGTCTGTGTGTGTGTATGTGTGAATGTGTGTGTGTAAAACCGCAGTGCTGGTGTAATAACATAAAGGGTTTTCCTATGTGGGTTTAACAACTGATGGGCGAGTAGATTGGTTAAGACAACAGACCCATTTAAATCTAATGTGTGTGTTTGTGTGATTCCCCTGCATGTGAGGAAGAAGTAGAAATAACAGGGGGAAGAAACACACACAATGTGCGCCTATATAGCCACAGAACATGGACTATTATGTGGTGATGAATGTCAGAGGCAATATTATTCATGTTGGTGAGGCATTTTATGCTTGAATTTGAAAACAATTGACTCAAGATCGCTTAAAGAAAGAAAGAAAAATAAAGAGAGCATGAGAGAGCGGCGGAGGGGAGGTTAAGAGGAAAGTGTGTGTAGTGTCATACAGTGACGTTTGTTTAGACCAGAACAGATCAGAACAGCTCTGCCTGAGGCAGCGGGCAGGTGGCTGTCACTGATGTGTGAATATGTGTGTGTGTGTGTGTGTGTGGGCATGTGTGTGTGAGACCATGTGAAAAATGTTGTCCACATTAATGGCCCTTTTTATGTTAGTGCTGCTTTAAAAAAATAGCCTGATACATTTACACAACTATTAGGCATTCCAAACTTCTGAGATGAAGAGCAAAATAACTCAATAGCTCAGTAATAATAAACTCTTGATTTCATATTCATTCTTTTTTTCCAATCAGAAGTCTTGTTTTTTAAAAACACGCGTGTCACATAAGAGTGTTTTTGTGGAATTTGTTTGTGTGAGTTTGATGAAAACGTTGCTGTTGTGAGCTGTCACATGCAACTGAAAACAACAGCTACATTTTGCTGAAGTCTCCTGGTAAATAAATTGCTTTTCCCAAACTGTCTTCCTTTCACATCTCCTCTACTCTCAAGACGAACAACGAAAGTGTATATGAAAGAGAGCGGACCACTTAGGCAGATCTCTCGTCACAGCATTTCCATTATCGCTCCTTTCTAGCTGGGATGCAACCAGATGCCAGTCACACACACAAACACTCACTCAGGACAGACGCTACAGGGCCAGATTTAGATACAAGTTTCCCACGGGGGAACACCAGACGCCACTAGTTGTCTGCCGCTCCCCTCTTCTGTTTCCACGTCCTCCGCTCTTGTCTCCTCCCCTTTCCCCATCACGCGCTCTCTCTTCGTCTAGTCATCCTCTTCTTTCATTCTTACCTCCCATCTTCTTGTACTCTCCTCCTGCACTATTGATTTACAAATCATCTATTGACCCACAAACATCGTCTTCTCTTTTTTTTTTTAAATCACTGATATCTTCCAGAAATTGTGTCCTTTATTAGAAACAAATTGTCTTTGTGTGTTTTGCATGTGGACATGTCTCGGCCATTCGCCTTGATTGTGGTGTGTATGACTGCATTTGTGTGCAGCAATGAGATTGGAAAGCAGCGGTCAGGACTGTTCAGCTATGAAGAGAGTTTTGACGCACAATGCCAGCTGTAAATACACACACACACTCACACACACACACACACCAATCCTCTCACAGACTGGGGCCTTCCACCCGATCTCACTCATTAGGTCTTAGAGGCCGTGGGGAGCACGGCCAAAGTTGGCACGAGCTGTTAGCGTGTGTGTGTGTGTGTGTGTGTGTGTGTGTGGGGCAGTGTGCCAAAGTTTATATTTGCAGTCCGTGGACTTGTCTCTCTAGTAGTCTACCATCTGAATCCAGCTGGCCGTTTATGGCAATATAAAGATGGAGGCTTTGGTTTTGGATTCAACACATTCTGTCTGTTTAACCGTGATTCACCAGACGTGCCACCATCAAAGCTGCTACGTTGTAAGAGAGCAAATCTGTCAATATGACCATATGCACAATGTACATGCATACCGGATATTGCTGGCTCCTGGTCTGTGTGCCTCTGCCAAAGCCTTTCATGTTCAGATGTCTGATCTGTGTTTTGTATTCTGTTCATGACAATTGTAGGCATTACTGCTGAATTTGAATGCATTATGTCTGTCTTGCCTTGCCAGTTGTGTACAAATAGAAACAACTGTGACAGCTACAGTGTTATTTTATTTGTCAAGTTCATGAAATTAGATTAAATTGTAATTTTTAAAGTAAATTAATTTGTTACAAATTGCTTTCAACCTTGTGTCGCAAATGTTTTCATCAAATCTTTCACCTGCAATGATATCCCTTTTCTCTCACTCCCCCCTCCCCTCTCTCGAGGCAGATTTAAGCCCCGCCTCTGTGACCTTTCGGTCTTCAGCTGACGCATCATTATGACCTCATTAAAAATGGACAGACAGCCATTGCCAGAGGGGAAGTTCTCATAATATAGTCAGGCCTTTTAATTGCCTTGCTTCAGAAATTAGCTGCTACATATTGGTGGGTGGGTGCCCCATGTTCGTTCCTTGCTTAATTTTACCCCCTGCTCGCTTACTCCTCTCTTCAATATTCCACACAGACAGGACCGCGCGCGTGTGTGTGTGTGTATTCACATGATCAGGTGTGTGTTTGAGAGACCATGTAAAGAAAACACTCCATTCTGAGTTGGTTTACTGACCCTCTGGCCTCTTGTTCTCCCCATCTCTTTGCGTCACACACACACTTCCTTGCTGCCTCACTTGCTCTTCATCTCACCCTCTCTGTCTCCCAGGGCGACAAAGCTAATTTGAGGCAGATCTTGCCCTAAGGGGTAAACTACAGCATCTACACACACACACACACACACACACACGCATACACACACAAACACACACACTACTCCATGTCCTCCACCCCATTCCACCCCTACCACTTTATCTTCACCTTTCTCCCGTGAGCAAGCCCCTGACAACCACAGTTAGCTCTGATGCTAACTGATCTAGCCACTTACCATTATCATCTGCACAATTCTGCTGCAACGAGGCATGCACCCAGAAAGGGCGGCATGGAACAAAGTGGGCAATGTTCTTAAATGTTGTGTATGCAAAGGTTTGTTGGATGAGAGTAACACAATGTTTAACCAGGCAGTATAACAATGTCTTTGTCATTCTGTACATTGATCTTTGCAAAGATGTTTGTTATTATTGGTGCAGACTAGGTCTTCTTTTACATTTTTGCAATATTTTTCTTTCTCAAATGTTGTCGGTATGGGTAGTGTTTCAGATCTACACTGTGGCATTATTATTGTTTTGGTTTGAGTTTCTATATTAGAATAATAATTCAAGGGGAGGTTTGAGGAGATATTTAGTCTATCCGCAGCACGCACTGGTTCTTTAAAAAAGACTATATGTACATTAAATGTTATTAAATACCATCTCCAGCAGAATTAAGCAAAGGTGAAGGGATACATACAGCTGCTTTGTATAGTCCATGATCTGAATGTCTATGAAATGTCCCAGTTCAAAAGAGGGAAAATAAGAAAATTTCAGAAAATGGCTGCATCGATTTTCCAAACGACCCTTATTCATATGTAGAGCGGGACCTCCAGTATTAAATTCATACCCACCACAACAAATGAGGTGGCTGTGGTCTGTCATGTTGATGTATATATGTATGCCTAGGTGTGTGTGTGTGTGTGTGTGTGTGTGCGCATGATATATGTGTATGAAGCAGGGAAGCTGCCGCAACAAAAGGCAGCATAGTTCTGCTCTCTTATTGGCTTAGTGGGCAAACCACATCCTTAAGAGTTCAAATCAATAGCATGTCTACCTCTCTTGTTCACTCAAAATCTCGGTAATTTTCTTTTTTTAAAGTGTTAAAAGGAAATGTTGGCTTTGCTTGGAGTTTATCGACAAGGGCGATGTTGTTTCTGTGTCCAGTAGGAGGATGCAGTCTGAGCTGAGTGAACTGTGAGACTGTTGGAGCTGCCAATAATACATGCACTTACACATGTGTGTGGGTATTTGTGGCCACACATACGCAAGACAAAACAGGGGATGAGACATGGGTTCTGTCTATGTCAGATCAGCTGGGAGAACAAATGCTACGACAGCAGCTTGTTGGGTGTGTGTGTGTGTGTGTGTGAGTGTGTGCAAAAGAAAGAGAAAGACCGAGAAACAGAGGAGAGAGAGAGAGAGAGAGAGAGAGAGAGAGAGAGAGAGAGAGAGAGAGATGAGCTGTTGATGATGGCTGTTTTAGGCAGTTATACTTTGTGTAAATTTAAGTGTCTCGAACTCTGAGGTTTCTCAATGTTACCTTCCTTTTTACAACATTTTGAAGACAGGGACAAGCTTAGTCAAAATTACGCAAAGATGTTAATTTTTGGCATCACATTTACAAAATACAGATATTGTTTTTATCAAGTACGTCATAATTTTTGTTTGCAAAGTTATATTTTTATGTAGTCTGTGTCATTTATTGTCTTGGTGTTCCTTTGTTTTTGTGAGTAAAGTTCCTGCTGCGTATGTATTTTATCATTTCATTCTAACCATGGTGGGAAATGTGAAGCTGTCAACTCATAGAATATTTTCAGCTTGTCCATGTTTTTTAGTTTTTTATTACAACTGTCTACCTCAAACTGTTATGGTTTCACATAACAACGTCTGAGTGGGTGAGAGGCTGCAGGTATGGATGAGTGTCACGGTGGCAACAGGACGGAGAGAACAGAGAGTGAAGAGGAGCATGGATGGATGAAAGGCTTAAGAGAAGCAACAGTACAGTAATACTGAGTGGGAGCACTGGAGGGAAAGATGAAGACAGGAATGGATGGAGGGAGGGCTGGCAGGCGTCGGCAGAGGCACGCTCCCTGACCACTGTAAGGAAGGGGGCGTAGGCCAGGTCTCCCATCAATTACAACCTTGACCCTCCTCTCTTCTTCTTTTTCTCTCTCACACACTTTCTGCTTCATTCAACCATCCTCCCCCTGCCTCTCAGCCTCCCCTGGTCCCTCTCCTCTGGTCCTATAAATCAATCGCTTCGCTCTCCCGCCCTCCCCCTAGCTTTTTCCCACCTTACCCCTCCCACTATTCCGCTCTCTCTCCGTCGGCCCTCCTCTTTATCCCTCGCCACTCCTTTCCCTCTTTTCATTGTTGGAAGTGCAGTGGGAGTAGAAAGGTCAGAGGTGGGCAGACGAGAGGGAGAGAAAGAGGCAGAGGCAACGAGGGAGTGAAAATGAGAGAGTGAGTGTATTTAATCAAAGTGGTGTGGGGGCAGATAATATCTCTTGTTTTGTTTTTTTAAACCCTTCTTGACTGCTGAACAATTGCTGAGTGTGAGTGTAGCAATTATCCAGTAATGTTCTATGTTTATCTCATTTAGGTAAGACAAGGATGTGGGACTTTGTGTGTGCACATGCCCTCAGATACTATTGTATGTAACTTGTATATGAGGAAGGGAAAAGGTGAACATGCACAGTGAAAGGGTGTAGATCAATGTTTAGTGATGGTGAGACAAGAAGACAGACAAAAAAGAAACCAGCCTTTGAACACATAAGAGGATACATAAAGACTGAACATGGTAAGATGGACATGGGGAAGGCAAACAAGAGAGGCGCGATCCCAATAGAAATAGATTACAATATACAATTTCTTAGAAGTGTTACATGTAGCATTGTTCAACATCAATACATCGTCATACTTTGCTGTCTGTATATTTACCATAACAACAATGACACCATGTCTGAATAGAAGGCGGGCCCCTTGTTATGGCATTGGTTGTTCTTGTGACCACATTTCTGCCCCAAAAGGGATAGTGGTCTTCTGATGATGCAACGTGCTGTACAAGTTCCTAATCTTATTAGCAGAGGCCTCTATTAGCCGAATAAATACACATATTTAATAGGCTTTAAAATGCTACATGTAGCACAGTTAACAGAGAAAGATAAGGAAGAGACCTTTTCCCTTACCCTCCCTCAGCATGCCCACAGTCAGACACTTCATGAAGCGGCAGGCCTGGCACGACTTGCGTCTCCTCTTGGTGATCTCGCACTCGTTGGTTGCTGGACAGCTGTACTCTATGTTGCCTGTATGTAGACATGTTAGGAGAAAGACAGAAAAAGGGTTTCATTTCAGATGGATACTTCAACAGACAGGTGGGCGTTCAGACAAAAACAGAAACACGGTATATGTCTTCATTGATTTTAATCAATGTACAGAGATATAATTGTAGAGTTGTAAATAGACATACGGACACACGATTAACTAGGGGTGTCCCTTACTAAGCATGGACATATTTGAATCTGATTGCTCAAGCCTGGCCTGGGGTCTACTGATCGTCAAATCATTAGTTATGACTTTGTTTAAAAAACTGAGATAGAAAACAGTGTAATAGTGTGTGTTTAAGTGTGTGTTACACGAGTATATGTGCATACGTCATGGCTGGAGCAAGCTGAGGTTGCGTGACAAGCTGTAGTTCACTCACAGTAGCACTGATGCAGAGCTGAGGCTAAGATTATTAGCCGATGTAAGTCTATTAACTTAACAACCCTCGCCAGCAAAAACACAAACACCTAAAGTGGGTTTGAGGCTAATACCACTATTACCTCCACAGCCTCACTATTTCTTCTCTACCTAATCTGTCTTTTTCTACATCTTCCTACTTCTATATTGTCATGTCCCCTGTCTTTGCTATTTTTCAACACTTTAAGTCTAAATGAGACCTATTCCTATTTCTACTGTGCCTCCCATTTATCTCCCCTTTTGTTGTACTTGGTTTCATTCTGTTGTTTTGTTTTCTCATTTCCAGCTTCACTCGCCCTCCAATTCTGCTCATTTCCTCCACTTAGTATTTTGCTTCCACCCAGTTTCAAAGCAAAGCACAGTTATGGATTTGTTAGGACAGTTTGGACTATTGCAGAATTGCTCTAACAGGTTTCTTTGTTCCGGAAGGTTTATTTATCCATAGTATAAGCTGTGATGAGATGTGAACGCAAAATAACCCTTTGGTCGCTTCCTCCTGCGCCCACCTGACAACTACAGTACCCCAGCAAGCCAATGCATCTCCCACTGAAACAGAGTAAACAGTGATTACTATTGACTGCTGCTGTGGAGAGGATGTGTTCTCATTACTGGGCTGATTAAGGGGAGTAGTTAGCTTAGGAAAAGGCTCAATGCACGAACACTCCTTAATGGGTAACACAATGCTCATTAATCGGCCTTATTAGTTTAAGTAAAGGCTAAACATGCTAAATGCTTGGGGGGCCCCTATAGTCTAATGGACGCCGCTAACAGGACTAGCTAGCTCACATCCAACCTTAACATGCTGATGATACAGAAGGTTCAGATTAATACAGCAATTAAGAGGGACACTTACTTAGCACTAAGGGTAAATGTGGTAGTGACATATTCTGCATTGGTTAATGGATGGTCAGTAAAAGGCCTTGTTAGTGCAAGGCTAAACAGGCAAGCACTGCTAAATGGATAACTGCAGTAAAGAGCCACTTAAAGGGCCGGTAGCACTAAGTCGAAATGTGTTAAACCTCTTATTAAGACATTTATTTTCCATCTACACATTCTGAGTGCTACTGTTTGAAGTGTCCGTCAATAGAAAAAAATATCGTTTGTTTATTTATCTATGACAGAAATAACAATGTTTTTGAAACTCAACAGTAATTAGTACCTTAACTGAAAGATCAGTGGCCTTTAATACTAGCATATCAGCAAAAACAAGGTTCTTGATATTGCACTGTACATGTTCAGAAAAGGTAATTACGGTAGGCTTACAAATATAAATATATATATATGATATAGGACTGTGTGTCATCCGTCTTCAGAGTGGAGGTACCGGACAGGAATTAGAAAAGAAGGGTTTACATCAGAATGTCATAGCTCTCTCTGTGTGTCTTTATTTCCGGCTTTATGTGTCTTATTGTGCACTGAGGTGGGCTTAGAGTCGAGAGGTTCTTGGAGGCTCCTATGTATAACGTGTGAGTTTGTGTGTGTGTGTGTGTGTTGGTGTGAGTGAGGGGGATATATGAGGGCCTCAAATCCCCTGCAATCTCCTTTGAGATGTGTGTGTATGTCCACCTGCTGCATGACAATTGACCACCATTGGACAGACTGCGTATATGAATGTTAGTTTGTGCTTTTGCCTGCATAGTCTTTGAGCTGTCTTTGTTTTCACCTCTCCTGACGTTTTACATCTAACTCTGTCCTGACATAAGTTCAGCGTCTCCCTCCCATTCACTTTCTTTTCTTAGTACCTTGGCTTACGTATTTAGATATTTCAAATTGTTGACCTATTGAAGAATGTGCTTATTTTCTTAAAGGCAGCATTAACAGAACTCCCTTGTGTGACGGTCCCACCTGCAGGTTCACTACACTGTTCACCTTTCTCATATTCATCTCTCCTGCTCTCATCCACCTTTCTTCTTCCCTCTTGCTGTCTTCATCTTTCCATTTCATCGCCTTGTCCCTCCCTCTCCCACACTTTGCCCTCCTCCTCACTCCCCTTTATCCCTCTCTCTCAATAAGGGAGTGATAGATGCAGGTTGTCAGGTGTCGCTGGACTGACGCCACAGAAACAGCAGCTGCCAGAGCACTTCCACCATGCTGCGACACACACACACACACACACACATACATTCACACCACTAATTCTTTCCTACATCCATGTGCCCAGTTTACCCTACCCCTTCTCTCATCTTTCTGTCATCCCAAACTGGTGTACTCTACTCTCGTCTCCTCTCCCACCCCACGCTCTCCTCCCTGTCCAGCTGGAGGTGTTTTTTTGGTGATTACCTGCAGTTTTATTGGCTAATGGGTTGAAACATACCAATATGTCTGCCGCTGCCCATCTGAGGCTGGCCCTGCTTTCCAGCCAAGATACACACACTAACACACAACCGTGCATACACACAGGCATATGTGCACAGAAGTACACATTAACCTGCGCTCATTTACATGGATGAGCACAAGCCCACAGACATACACACGGGGTAATACACACATACACATACACACACACACACACACACACACACACACACACACACACACATCTGTGGATGAGTTTGGATTGTGTGGTAGCCAAAGATAATGTCATGACTCATTTGTTCCATTGGACCCAAGACTGTTCAGTCTGCATCTAAACAAACATGAACTTATACTGTAACAAGAATACTGCTGAAAAATACTGAAATCTGTACATAAGATTGTTGTAAGATTATTGTGATTGGATGATTACGTATTTAATAAACATCCAGAAAATGTTTTGTTCATTTTTTATGATACAATCCAGCAAATGTTGTAATGTTTCACATCCTGTTGTATTTCGTGACAACAGTCCTGTGACTAGCTTTGTCAAAGTCTTGACCCATAACCTTTGATTCTGGCCTTCCTGAGCTGCAACATGTCCACTACATAGAAGGGAAGATTACAAATACAGGGAAAATGAGAATGCGAGAGAGAGAGGAAACAGAGCAGTGCTTTAAATCTATTCAAGGTTATACTCTGAAGAAGCTCTACAGTCAACATGGCATCATATCTATATGTTAGCTGGGCTCTTGGTATTTAATCGGTGACTCTATACTCACCTATGTAACCTTTAACAAGCCCTCAAAATGAAATGAGACATGTGGAATCGGTGAACTATTATACACAACAGAGAAGAATTAAGGGTTAAACCTTTACACACGGTGATTACAAGGTCATGTCTGTGGCTGTCTATTCATGTGTGTTGGTGGTGTCTATGTGTGGATGTGCTTCTATGAGTTAGTGTGTGTGTGTGTGTGTGTGTGTGTGTCTCTGCCTTTATCTCTGTATGTGTGCTTTCCAATCTTTTTGTCAGGATTGCACTGTGTCCTGATCTCATCCCATAATAAACACACGCAGGTCATCTCTACGAAGTGGTGACCATCTACTGGATGTAAGGCTCCCCCCCTCACATCTCCCTGTCTCGCTCTGTCTCTCTCTGGGGCTTTACTAGGAAAGCTGCTTATCAGTGGCAAAAGAAAGCAGCGACAGATAGGTGGATGGATGGAAAGGCAGATAGATAGAATCCTGTCTGATATGACTTACGGACGGACTGACTGATCGATGACGTCTGGCTGGCTGACTGGTAGCTTGGTTATTTAAGTGGCATACAGACTGACAAGAGGGCTGTCCTGCTGACTAATGGGGTCTATTAGTTAAGAAAACCTGAACAAATCATTAAAGATGAAGACTCAAAGTCTTCAAAGGTTTATTTATTTGTTGACCGACTTTCTGACTGGGTTTACCACCATGGTGGTCCTAATAAAATATGAATGAATGACTTCCGACACTCAAATGTGCATCATGGGTCGATGCTTCATGGGTTATCAAAGTCTGGAGATAGCCTAAATACCTGTGCACATCCTGGGCTACTTCTAGCTCTAACAAGAGATGAGCAAAGGATTACTGAGACTAATTCCTGGTACTCTTCTCATCATGTGGATTACTGCTCAACCCCTTCTTTCCTCTAACCCTTAACCTGAACTCCTGACCCAGAGACATAACCTCTGACCTTCCCTTGACACTACCTTATCTCCTCGACATCAGGCTTATAGCTAACACTCTTTCTGTAAAGCATAAGCAGCTATAGATCTAGGAATGCAAACACTACCTGGAAATTATTCTTTGCTGTTGATGGAGAAGAGGTCATGGTTGAGGGTGAAAGGAGGCGTGTCTGGGTGTTGGGTGTGTATGCATGAAGCTGATTGGATGCATATTTGTGAGTGTGTGTATGTGCGTGCATGCATGACAGAAAGAGAAATGGTGAAGGAGAGAGAAAAAATAGACTATGGTGGGTGTCCTGGTGGCTCCCTTAGTAGAAACATGTACCACATACAAATCTGGGTTCACATCTGGCCGGGGGCTTTTATCTTTTGTCCTGGATCTAGTTTAATGTCTCAGGTGTGCACGTGTAATAAAGTGCATTTTGTGTGTCTCTGTGCATTTCATTTGAAGAAAACATAGTTCATGTTTTAGGTGTTATGTGTGCAATATTTCTCTGAAGGGTCGTGCCTTTTTAAGGAGCCCGTTTAGTTAAATATGAAGAACACTCTTCACCTTTAACTACTGACCTTACATCCTGCAGCCAACCCTGTAATGTGTTCTTCTGTTGTGAGGGGTTCATGACCTTTCATGTAGCATGAATAACACCCAATAGATCAAAGCTTATTGTAATACCCAGAGTTCTAAACGAATAGCAATGTGGACAGACACTGAGACAGACATGTACACTCACAGGGAGATAATTAGAAGAAAAGAGAAAGTCGAAATAGAAGCCAACCTTGGATGGTGCGTTTGAAGAAGGCCTTGCAGGCCTCACAGGATGCCACTCCATAGTGGTACCCTGACGCAATGTCCCCGCACACCAGACACAGCCTCTTGGGCATCGAATTTAACATGTACTCGCACTTTATTTGTGAATCTTCCCCAATAGTTGACGAACAGTCCTCGTAACGCTTTGATCCGGGGCCGCCAGCAGGACCGAGGGGCCCTGCGTTGGAGCCGTAAAGGCTGGGGGAGTCTAGGCCGTTGGGGTGGCCGTTCATCGTGGACGAATAGGAGCCTGAGGCGTCGCTGGAGCCACCAGGGGAGTGATGGTTGAGGCTGTCAGTCAGGGAGGCAGGACTAGACGGCTCAGTCTTTATATAAGAGGACGGACAGTTAGACTCAAGGTGGCGCTCCTTACTGGACATTCTGCAGAGAAGCCTGAGGGGGTGAGAAAGGAACAAATAGAAGAAGAATTATTAGAAAATGTCATGTGCAAAATGTCAGAAAAATGATGGATACTTATAAAGAAAAGAGAGAAAACCAAGAGAGGGAAGGGTGAGAGGAAAGGCAGAGCAAGAGGAGAAGACAAATAGATTCAGTGAAGGCGATTGTTTGAAAGTCCAATTATAGCAATCATTTGTACTAATGTTGTAGTATTTGCTCACTGTCACTTTCAATGATGGATTTGTATTTTTTTTACTAAGCCGGGCAAGTTCTATAAATGACACACATACATGAACACACACAATCCATCCGTCACATTTGTTATTCTTTTCCTAAGAGAAGTGATAGAGAGAGCTGTGCAGAGGGACGAGGCAATAAGAGAGAGTAAGAGAGTTAAATACAAAAACTAAACACACTGTGCTCCATTAGGGGAAGCGTGTGTAAAATAGAGAAGCAGAGAAGCATCTACAGCACCACGCAGTCACACAAACACAAACACATACACATGCTCGGGGCCGACGGTCATCCGTCACTTTCCAGTCAATAGATCCTTGTTCTACATGAAGGTAATCAGTAAGCAGCCTCTCTGCTGCTCAATCATCCCAAAAACAGCCTTACACATACATGACGCCAACATGCACACCCACCACTCACATATCCAGCCACACACTCACAGATACAGTTGAAGAAGTTAGAGGAAGCCATGCAATACAAAACTGTTTGAAAAGACAAAAACATCTCTGCTAATCCGTGCCCTGTTACTGTATTCCTCTCCTCATCTATTTTTCTTCTCTACTGTCTCTCACTTCCTCCAATCAGCTTCCCTTTCTCCCTCTCTCTTTTCCTTCTTTCTCTCCCTAAGGAGGCGACTGGTGTCTTGTTAATGGCAGTTGTAATTAACAGCAATCTTCTCTCTGTCCATATCTCTCCATCCCTCCTTTTGTCTACCTTACTATCTATCTGCCTGTCTCCGTATCATCTCCTATTCACCGCCATCTCTCTCTCTCTCTCTCTTTCACTTACTCTATCCATGCTCTCTCTCTCTCTCTCTTCCTCATGGCATTACAACTCTCTATTCCTCTAACCCTGCCCTCCCTCCCTTCTCTATCTTTTCATTGTTAAAGGCAGAAAGCACAAAAGGGGTTTTTAATTAAGGCAGGATGCTGCTAAACGAGGGGCTTCTAAAGTCCAGTCGGCCTGTAAAAGATCCCTGTTCTACAGGGACCCATAAAACACAGACAGCGCCTTGACAGGGAATGGAGAGCCGGTTGAGAGAGAGAAGGCTCGGGGAATGGGGAATGTATATAGAGAGGAAAAGAGGCAGACAGACAGCCAGACAAAGCAGACAGAAGGGAGAAAAAGAAGTTGCAGTTTCAGATCTGAATTGTTTGGTTTCTAATGTGCTTTAATGTGTTTGATGAGCAGCAAGATGAGACAAAGCGGCCCTCTTCCTTTAGCCAAACCTACACACGCACTTTAAGCCAAAAAACGCCTTTCCCAGAAATTCAGTGCTTTTCTTTCGAGTCAATTTTTCCTTTCATAAAGTGACATTAAATTCATAATGTACAATACTTTGGCCTTTTCCCACCCCCCTTTCCATTATATATTTTATTTCCACCACCACTGCGCCCCTCCCCTCAATGCAAGTTCCTCTAATTCAGTGACTCCATTAATCGCGGCTTTGTGGTATTCACCAATGTCTATAAATCCGTTTATCTGATGCGAAGGTATAGGCCTTCAGTTTGAAATGAAAGGGGGGGGGACGGCGAGAAAGGTTTGGACACAAATCAAGAAAGAGGAAAGGAGTTAAAAAAGGGATGGGAGAGAGTCAAAGGAGGGATAAGGAAGTAGAGACAGAAACACACTTAAGGTGCTAGAAAAAGCAAGGAAGAAATACATGTAAATGTGGGAAAGAGTGATGGGATGTTGAGAGATCAGACAGCATTGCCTGTGTTCTAGCAGAGGGAGAGGAAATACAGTGGTGACAGAAAAAGAGAGTAGAGCCATTTAAGTAGATGATGTGATGGTGATGATTTAATCTCTCCTTTTTCACTCTTTATGCTCTTTTGTGCCCCCCTCCCTTCGACCGTCAATCCCTCTGAGTACCATTAAGTGAAAGAGTTTAAGTGCCAAAAGATCTCAGGCGCTTTTTACTCTCTCTCTCACTCAAAGTCTCATCTATCTCTCTTTCCTTCACCCTTTCCATTCCTCCTCTCTGCTCCGTTTCTCTTTTTCTCTATCATCTCTTTTTCTCCAACACACATCTTTTCTACGCTCTCTCTCTCTCTCTCTCTCTCTCTGCTTATAAATGAAAAATAATGGCAGTCGAAGGGGGAGGAATAAAAAGAATAAAAAAAGAAGACATGCGTGCAGAGGAGAGAAGAGGAAAGAAGATTAAGAAATCACAGCCAGTGCGCTGTGCCGAGCGAGAGGTTGAATGCATTTATGTATGTATGTTATCAGTATAATTATGGCGCTATGTAACGACGGCTCAGTGCTGAAAGAGCAGTCTTATTGTGCCTGTCTGCTCTTCAGATGAGTGCGGAGAGAGAGGGAAGGGGTTGGGTCTCATTTTTTTTGTTATCAATTCTTTATGTTTTTAGGTGTTTAAAGAGGTTCATATAAAGAGGAAAAGGCTTGAGTGTGTTTCTTTTTGTATCTTCACAAGGGGCTCAAAGACGTGAGCAGTGTGTTATGAGATGATTGCGGTAAAACACAAAGAAGAGCAGTAATCAGATTTCAGACTTAGCTGTTTTGCTTAATTCTGTTACAGAAGAGGGGTTTTGAATATCATTTTCTTCCTGCTATTCTGTTGATTTTGATGCACTAACAGGGTGTAAGACATTTTTTTATATGTATTTAACTGGAAGTCATGAAGAAAGTAAGTATTTATTTTGTTCAATTCTTAAACATTTTGGCTAATTTCAGAACACTTCCCTGTTTGTCTGTTTTTTCATGTGTATTTGTTTATGGAAAAAATGGCAATTTTGCTTCAATTACTACATATTTTATATAAAAAAAATGTATTTACTTGTAGAGTTGACGGATAGTTTTAATAAAATAAATAATGTTAAACGTCAAATTAAAAAGAAGGTTAACTTATAGACACTTTCATCCAATATTTTTTTTCAGCTCTTTGAAATAACTAACTTTATAGTCGTTCACCTAGTCTATTACAGTGACAACAGACCACCTTTACCTTTTTGACCACCCATACAGTGTTTGTGACACCAACAGGATATGACACTATTTCACAAACAGCCAGAGCAGAAGGACAAAAGTGGCTGTTTAGTTCCTGCAGACATCAAATATTCAGCAGGCCTATTTACCTGTCCCTGACTGAAGTAGGACACACACACACACACACACACACACACACACACACACACACACACACACACACACACACACACACACACACACACACACACACACACACACACACACACACTACCACCTTCCCTTGTCTCCATTTCCAGCTCGATCCCTGTCATTTTCTCTTTCTCTTTGGTCCTATTTCTTTTTTCACAGTGACTCATGAAACAGAGATAAATATGTGGACGAGAGAGAGAGAGAGAGAGAGAGAGAGAGCAACAGAAAGGATCAAATTATGTCGAAAAAAGAAAGAAAGAAAGAAGAATGTTTTTTTCCTGTGTGTTTTGAAGGAAGGTGGGACATTTTGGTATGACAAGCTGTCATTAGAGCGGTGGGCTGATGCAGCGCCCTGACAACTGGCAGGGACAAACATACAATCATCGTATTAGAGCAACTACTGTACTCTCTGCCTCAGTGTCTCTGGGCTGTTCACTGTGTGCTCTCTTAGTTTCTGTGTGCACTTGTCCCCCTTTTATGACATACAATCTTTGTACGACCGCCTCGCTAGATGGCAGCCGTAAATACAAACTGATCCTCAAACAATTCCAAACTGTTCTCGTCCCGCCCCAGGTTCAAGAAGGAAAGAGAAGCCGTGTAAGTATCTGCGAGCTAAATAAAGGTTTAGAACAGACAGCCTGGGTGTCATTTTAACATTCGCCGCTCACTTTTAGAGGTTTAGATAACACTCAAAGTTTGTTCATAAACACTCATGTTGCTTCCCTGCCGGATTCTTCTGTGTGCCTAGATTTAAGCAATTGGTGAAAACCAAATTGGTGAAAACCAAACCAAAATATGATTGAAAATATAGAATTGTTATGTGAAGATATAATTAAAAGAGATAAAATGTGTAACTAAGATGCGAACATTTAGAGCTTAAATATTATCCGAACAACGAGAACTGCTAATATATGTATTTGACTTCGCCGTGACAAACTTCAGTGCATGTAGGTGTAGAGCAGGGGTATTCAATTAAAATTCACCGAGGTCCACTTCGAGAGAATTTCCTCACGCAAAGGTCCGGAACATCACAATAATGTCTAACTTGCGCAGTGATTTAGTACCATATGTATTGAAGTAGCCGAACAGTTGTATTACCGTCTGTATGTAGTCAACAACTGGCTGTCAAATAAATGATAGAAAGTGCAATTGAATAATATCTCAACAATATTTGTCAGTTTTCAAATTGAACTGGATGAATTATAATTAATAATCAAATACATGAACTTAAAGAAATTAAAATATGGACTGGATTAAAGAATAAGTGACATAACAGAAAGCTTTTAAAAATGGTGCATCTTAAAATAAAGTACTGAATTGACCTGCAGCTTTAAATTCAGTTCATTCAGGTGTGAAGTCGTGTCACCCAAAAAAGCCACAATATTATATTCTTATCTTCTAAAGAGACATTTGTGTGCAGGGACTTTATCCGTGGTTATTGAAACCACTTGTTTCAGCTCTATTCCTCTCAGTCATAAATACGTCTCTATAAGTAGTATAGCATGTCGAATAAAGTCAGAGTATATTATCTCAAAAAAGTCATAAAAACGTGATAGTATAGTACATCGTAAAAAGTCATAGCAGTAAAATGCAAATTGTGTAATCTCTCCTTCCAATCAGAGCAGTGAAAGGTGTCACGTAAACAAAAAATAATTAATAGAAAGACTTATTATTATTTGTCTTAACTATTATCCACCAAATAATTCAGTTCAAAACTGTTTTAAGGTCTTAAATCCATCAACTGACTAATTCCCAAACTCAGGTGCAGGTGAGATTTGGGTGTGGCTATAGTACCACACAGTACACGGGATGCACTATATTAGCATTTAAATATGAATTTGCTTAACAATGTTAAACGGATCATTTGTGGAGTTACTTGCAACAGCTTAAACTTTTGTTGCGACTTGTTGCATGTATGATTTAAAATATCTGCAATCTGCAAAGCAATAGACACATTTGTTTTTGTAATATAGTGTTACTTCATTACTGCTAATGGCTCATAATGTGTGGAGTTTTGTGAAAACTGCACCATGGAAAACATGGTGAACGCTGGACTAGCAAATAGTGAATTCATAAAAGAATTCTAAAAAGAAGGAACTTGTGTGGTGTGCCAGCGCTCCAAGGTGCACCTTCACACAAAGACCCCATTAGCACAGTTCTCGGTTCGATCACGTGAATGTGGACTTGGTAGGACCTTTGCCCCCATCCTGTGGTTTTACACATCTCCTCACAATGGTAGACTGGACCCTGGACCACTGGACCCTGGACCCTGGACCTTCCTCCTGCCATGGCCCTGCTGACTCCCACTGTTAATATCTTTTTTATAATTACTCACATTACTATTTTTATCACCAATAATGCTCATTACTAACTTTGCTTATTCACCGGAGTCTCTGTGCTTTCTCTCCTCACAGGTTTCCATGGATCCTGGTGATACCTGGACCCTGGTCTTGCCTCCTGCCGTGGTTCTGTCATATGCACTGAATGTGTTGTAACTCTGTAAATGTTGTTCATTCTGTTCACATCTGTTGCACTTCTGTCCATCCTGGGAGAGGGATCCCTCCTCTGTTGCTCTCCCTAAGGTCTCTCCCTCTTTTCTCCCTGTTAAAGGGGGTGTTTGGGGGAGTTTTTCCTGTTCCGATGTGAGGGTCCTGGGACAGAGGATGTGTACAGATTGTAAAGCCCTCTGAGGCAAATTTGTGATTCGTGATTTTGGGCTATACAAAAATAAATTGAATTGAATTAAACCTGTCCCTGCTGTTTTCAACAACTCCACAGAAGACACCTGGACAGCTCTGAGGCAGACCGTCAGATTTCACTCTGACGACGTAGCATGGCGCTAATTTCTTATAACGATATTTCATTTTATTTCATTCGATTGTGGTCAGGCTTCCTGGGGGGCTCCCAACCCATCTTAGTTATGCTGGGATGTGAACTTCTGTTGACGTGAAGGTCTACCACAGGAGTATTCAATTAAAACTCCAAAAGGTGCAGATTGAGAAAATCTCCTCGTGCAAAGGTCCGGATCATTACAATAATATCTAATTTGCGCTATTTAGTGCCATGTATATAGTAACAACGTATGTGTGTAGTCAACAACTGCCAAATCAAATAAAGAAAGTACACATCACTTATATTTTAACAATTATTATTCTCAGTTTTCAAATTTAACTGGATGGATTATAAATAATACATAGAAATACATAAATAAATGTTCTCTCATTTCAAGTAAAATAAGGTCTCCATCTAAAAATAAAATACACAAAAGAGAACTTTTGAAAAACATGCATCTTATAAGAAAGTGCCTGATTTTAGAAAAATTAATGAAAATGAAAAAGGAAAGAGTTTGGCTGGAGTTAACTTATTTCTTCTGTTTTGTTAAATCCATTTCACATCATAACAGTCTCAGTCAACTTTATAATAAACTATCTCTACACATCTCAACATCTTGCCCTCAGTTCAGACTGGAGTGTTTGCTCAAAAGAGTTATGTTTGGTCTCGTGGTGGCGTTACACATCGGTGCGTTTAATATCTGATAATATTTAGTATCTGAACACATGAGGCAGAGTGGTTTAGTAGCGCCAGCAGGAAGAATGAACAAATAAGAGTCCGTCCATTCTTTGTTAAAAGCTCTGTTTTCGAGGTCCACTCGCCGTGTGAAACTGCCTCTCCCACTGCTCTCTCTCTCCCCGTCTCACGACTCACGATGCATTTTGGAATACACATATTCGATTGGCTGAGTAGCATCACGTGAGATGATTTACAACTCGTGTAGCCTAATTGGTCGGTGCGTTTCCTGGACTGCTGACCGAGAGCCGTAAAGGCTAGAAAAGCTGCGCAGGTTAAAATAGAAGCGCTCCGCCAAAATGTATAATTCTCAATTATCCATCAGTTATACGTCCGGGTCCGGATAGGACAGGGTCTGGGTCCGGACCGCGGTCCGCCTATTAGTGACCCCTGGTGTAGAGGAATGAAGCATCTCACTGCCCTAAGAATATGAAAAAATACAAAATTCCCAAGGTAAAAGCAATCAAAATGAGTAGAGAATAAGAGCAGAGGGGAAAACAGAGAGGAAAGAGAAGTGGTAGCAATAGAGACAGAGTAGAGAGAAGTGCTGACAATGTAGCTACCACGGGTTGGCTAATACCTTTCTATCACACCAAGCATTGTGCTCTCGATGCTGATAAGAACACAGTCCAATAAGCAAAAAAAAAGAGAGAGAGAGAGAGAGAGAGAGAGAGAGAGAGAGAGAGAGAGAGAGAGAGAGAGAGAGAAAACCTTACACAATTGTATCTAGATGATACCGGCAGTGCTTTGGGAGGAAGGGAAAGTGAAGGAAGGATGGAAGACAGAAAAGAAAATACATTGAATTAAAGAATGGGGTAAGAAGGGGAATAGGAGCAAAGAAATGCAGTTACATTTCCATAGTCAAATGAATAGAACGATTTCATCAATGGACAGAATTGCTTTTTCAGCCCTCACACTCCTCTGTTTATTTGTCTTTCTTTGCTCTATTTCTCTCTCTTTTCAACGCGCTCCTATCTGTGGAGGGTTGTTGAACTGCTTGTCAGCTTGTTAGTTCGATACACGCAATGGTGAGTGTGCACACAAGCACAAAAACACACACACACACACACACGCACCTAAACTTGACTAGTAAGCTGCACGCACAGGTTCAAAAAGAGTAGGTTACAGCTGTTGTTGATAAAGAATTACAGCGAGAACGTATTTTCTATTTTCTGAGGGTTGAATGATTGGATCGGGACAGAGAAAAACATAAACAAACACATGTACAAATGCAAAAAAATAAAAAAACATATATGTGTTTGAAATTCTGTGTGCCATTTTCTAGTGAAGTAGTTATTGAATCTGTGTTTTTACATGAGCATTGTGTACGTTAAAGGCAGAGAAAGAGAGAGAAAATAATCTGTGTGTTGCCGTGTGTTTGAGTTGAGCTCCATAGACTCACAGCGTGCCGATGATTATAGTTGTTTTCAGGGTAAAAGAAAACGAATAAAATAAAAAATAAACACTCACAGCGACAGTCAATCCAAACCACTCTCCCTCCTACTGAGCTCTCTCTCGCCCTCTCTATCCTGCTCTCTTTGGGTCTCTTTCACTTCTTACACACACACACAAACACACTGTCGTTCTCTTCTCTCCTTCTCGTGCATCCACACACTGTCACACACACCACCTTACACCCCCCCCACACACACACACACACACACACACACACACACACACACACACACACACACACACACACACACACACACACACACACACACACACACACACACACACACACACACACACCAGGGAGCAGATCAATTGTTACAGTGTTAGTCGGGCAGGAAACCTGTAATTCACTTCATTGGTTGCAGAATAAACCCCTGATTACATGCAATCAATGTGATAATGGCTAAAACACATTCTGCCCAATGGGCTGTCGGGCTGTAAAGACCAGTAGAGGAGAGGAAATGTGAGTGTGCGTGTCTATATTCCTGAGTGTTTGTGTGTTTAGACACCAAGACTCTTTCTAGGTATGAATTTGAATGTAACAAACACAGATCTACACACACCTATGGTGTGCACAACGATCCGCAAACACATACAGGGGTGTGAAATGAATTGGGTAAGACTTACAGAGGCACACTAGTGGGGCTAAAGCTGTTATGTTGCACCCTGGAGTTTATAAAGTTCACACACACACACACACACACACACACACACACACACACACACACACACACACACACACACACACACACACACACACACACACACACACACACACACACACACACACACACACACACACACACACACCCTCTCTAGATGTGAATGGATAAACAGTGGGAGACAGCGCACACACAGGGCAGGCTCGGCCAAACACGATTGATTAAGAATTATGTGCTCTCCAAACTGCAGACTGCAAACTATTCAGGGATGTCATGTTGTGTCTGGTGATATCAATACATTTCATATGTCTTTAATCATCATACAGGGGGGTTCATAAAACTGTTTCATCCTCTTCTCTGATATTTGTCTGGACTGCTCTCGTCTTTTCTCTTCTCATAACAGGTGAGATCATATTCAACATTTTTAAGGGAGTTCCTTTTCCTCTCAAAGTCTCCCCTGGTCTGTATAAAGGATGATTTAGATGTGAGAGTCTGACTGTGTGTGTGTGTGTGTGTAGTTATTTAAGTGGAAAGATATGAAAAGGTTGAGCTTGTTCAGGGAAAAATGTGAAGGCAGTGCACCTCTTGTGTGTGTGTGTGTGTGTGTGTGTCAGATGGGAATCTTGATGATTTAGGTCATTTTCTTGCGGAGCAGTGGCTGATTAGTGTGTTGCTGCCAGGCACTATCTTTGTCACCATGTCTCTCTCTCTCTCCTTACCTCTCTCTTTGTCTCTCTCTCTCTCTCTTTCTGTCTTTTTTATCCGTTGTGTGTCATTGTGTTTGTAAGGGTGGTTGTCTACTGTAAGACCAGTGCTATAATCCTCTAAAACAGCTCAACTCCATCCCGCATGCTGCACATCACGAGTACAGTTTACAGTTAGTGTGGTAACTATACACAGGTATTTATATACAAAATAATCAAATACATAAATTACAGCAAATTAGATGTCTAAATCAGATCTGTTTTGGGACTTGGCAGACTAAACAGCATACCTTGTACTTTTACTGGAAAGGCTGAAGAGTGTAAATCAATTCAAATGATTGAATCCATCCTTTCGTTCGGTAAACCTTTTAAAGAAGACACTGCATGTGCCAAATGTGAAATTACTAATCAAAACAAATTACACATAAACATCTAATTTGTTTTGAATTAACACATTCACACACTGCGTATTCACAGGATATCGGCAGGTAGTGTTTGTGCAGGGTTGTAAGGGTTGTACATTGTAGGCTGGTTCCTTAATAAAGGAAAGGTCATTGATCAAGGTTAGTATGCGTCCCTCTTTCTGTGTGTGTGTGTGTGGATAAGCAGTGTTATCGCAAAGCATTAGGGGTGCAACAGCCCTTCTAAACACTTACCGACACTTGCCACACACACACACACAGAAATACACGATCGTCCATGTACACATTTGACCATTCATGTACAGTGAGATGTACAGCTCTCTCTCTCTCTCTCTCTCTCTCTCTCATACTCAGACAGATAGAAACCGGGGCAAGGTGCCGTATCAAACGATATTGCGCAGAGGTAATAATAAAGTGTTTAAAAAAAATAAAAAATATCCCCCATCGGATTAAAAACACATTTTATTAAGCAGATGGTGAAAGAGGATTTCCACTCTAGTAAATATGACAGGGCTTTCAAATGTGACATGGGACGGAGGCAGAGAGAGAGGGGGGGGGGGGGAGGAAGAGGGAAACAGACAAGGAGGGAATGGGAACAGAGAGCGCAATGCTGCAAAAGAGAGGAGAGACAGAAAGTGGGAGAGAGAGGGAGAGAGAGAGTGAAGTAAAGTGGTGCTTGATCAGAGAGGGGGAAAAAGTGGTAAAAAAAAAGGAGAAAAGGAAATCTGGGAAAGGAGAGGAGACATAAGCGAGTAGAGAGTCAAAGCTGCATTCTTTAAGCAGATCAGATTTGGGGAAATTGGGCTGTCACTACAGGATTGTGATGATTTACACCTATCCATCACAGGGAGAGAGAGAAGCAGCACTAGAGTATGTACAATAATGCACAGCATCTGAAAAAATAAAAAAATCGAGAACATCCGTCCTAAACAGGTTGAGTGCTTACTTCTCAATTCAGAATTCAATATTCTATAAACTACACTGATATGTATACAAATGCAGTGACTGGTAACGATCCAGCCAGTTCATTACGTTTACCGGATGGTGACATTACGTGACAGGTACTGAGGGTCAGAATAAGAAAGTCAATGTTGTAAATTATGTGAAATAAAAATTTAAAAAAATGCTGGAACATTACCCAAATTTATTAAATAGTAATATGAAAGCTATTGCACGTTTTGAATTGAATTGAACTGTAACTTCACCAGCTTCTGTTGACACTCGTCCCCTTTGCCTCCTCTCCTGATCTTCCCTCTCTTCCCTCCTGCCCATCCCCCCCTCCCCCCCTACCCTCACTGCTGGCTGCTGCACCTTTCAGCCTCGCTCCTGGACCATCTGTTAGGGAATCTAATTCACATCCAGTCATAATCAGGTTTGCTGGAGTGCCCAATGTCTCTGCCTCCCTGTCTGTCTCTGTCCCTTTCTGACCTACCAGCTTTCTGCTGTCTATTTTACATTCTGTCTTTGATTGTCTACTATTCTTAGATTTTTTTTTCATTTCTGTACAGTGTCCATGTCAGCCTGTCTCAATTCAATTTGGTGCATTTTCCCTCTCTTTATTAACACAAAACTGGCACTCGTGCAAGGACTTGTGACAGTGATAGAACAAATCAATCTGATCTGATCAGTGTGTGGATTTTTAGGTTTTAAATAATTTGCTGAATTCATTGGTACAAAGTGTCTGTGAAACTATTGCTTGTGTTTGCAGCATTGACTTTGCTATCACGTGGCTTTAAATTTCACTTTCCTAAGAAAGCAAGCAAGTTACAATAACTTAAATACATTTTAATATTCAAATTAGTTTATTAGCATGAATTTGACATTGCATGGAAAATGAGGTGCTGCATCGACATCTTGACTGTGCATGTTTCAAGTGTGTGTGCGTGTGTGTGTATGTGTGTGTTTATCCATGACTGAGAATAAGGCGAGTTGAGTTGAAGGGGGTGGAAGTTAATGAGAGGTGAGTGTCTGAAACCGTCTCTCTCTCTCTTACGCTCTCTCTCTGCACCAGCAGTAATCCTCTTCTATAAATCTGCAATCCAATCAGCGTTGTCCACACTTACACACATGTACACACATGTACACACGCACACACACACACACACACACACACACACACACACACACACACACACACACACACACACAGAGCTGTTGGGAGGCCCATCTGTGTGTTAAGGCAATCTGCTTTATCATTATGATTACATTGGGCTCAGTTTACAGCAATGTGTGAGTGTGTGTGTGTGTGTGTGTATTCAAGCGCACCATGGCTGCCTGACATTAATCACATTCCCATGGTTTGATGGCCTAAATAAAAAGAGGAATAATATTGTTACTGTGCAATGAAAAAAACAAAAAAACAAATTAGGAATTTCTTCATAATTCAAAAAAGGTTTAATTTCAGCCAAAGCTCAAGGAAACAAAGCAAAGTTTTTCATATTACTTCTTAAATCAAAGACATCAAAAGATTTTTGATGGATGCCATCCTTTATATGCATTTTGAAAAATGTTATTTGGACCACAAGTATATAAATTCTGTTGTACCAGAATTGAAATTGGACGCATTTAGTGTGTGTTTATGTCAACTCTGTGACTAAATCCAATCAACACAGTTGGAGGTCAGATATCCTGGAGGAAATGTGTATGTGATCTCATACTGAATGTGTGTGTCTACAAATACTCTCCTTCTACTTTGTGAAGTATGCATGCATGTGTATTTACACTACCTTCATCTTAACCATTTAGTGCCTAATCATTTATTGATTTTATGTCCTTTTTTAAAAAAGACTGGGCCTCTTTATTGATTATTTAATGTTGCCATGTCACAGTAGGAAAAGCAGAGGTGTAAAGAATCAAAGGAATAACGGCTGAACTCCATTCAGTTGCTTCAGTCTCAGGTCCTGGTATTGTGCATACTGTCTCACTGTCACACAGTCAAGACACTTTCTGCGACACTTAAATTGAATAAAGCCATCGTTCATGTTATTAGTCAGGCAGGAAGCATGGAGACCGCAAAACATCAGGCAGTGCGAGCGGGAGGGGAGGTCGATGGGTCAAACAAACACTGGTCCTTCCTCAAGGAGACCGCTGCTCGTGCCACATGTGAAACAAGAAGTCAGCATTGATCGATTGGTCACGTGTCTTCCGTACTCAAGTAACATCTGAGGCCTGGCATAGTTTTGTCAGTTGAATTCGCAATTACAATTTTAACTGTAGCTCTTTTTAACCCTAACCCCAAAAAGTTGAATCAATGCAGCACAGATAATGTGCCCAAATATGGAGTTTAGCGTGTAGTGTCTATTTGTGTGCAAGAACGGCGTGTGCGACTTGAAGCCATGGCGTGACTCCCTAGCCTCTGGCAAACCTTTACACTTCTTATCACCAGACTGCACTATTTGCCAACATACACACACACACACACACATACACACACACACACACACACACACACACACACACACACACATTGTGCAGGTAACACTGCTCATGGTGATTGGCTGAGAGTCTGTGTGAGAATGGCTTGCCAGATCTCTAATTGGCTTGACCTAGACTAACTCTGAAATCCTATTGGACTAAGACTTCCCAGTCTACAGTGCGCACACAGAAACACGCACACAGAAACACACACACACACACACACACGCACACAGAAACACACACACACACACACACACACACACACACACACACACACACACACACACACACACACACACACACACACACACACACACACATTGAAATGTACAGGGCTGTGCAAAAGCCTGTGATCAATGGTCAAATCAATATTGTGTTTATATGCTGCAACAACAGAAACATTCTTCATGATAATGTTCATCAAGATAATCATCTTGGTTTGTGAGATCATGCAGCATGATGTCACTAACATCCAGAGAGCACATCTTAACACATCAAATATTTTACAAATGTTTGCAGGCATATCTGAGCCTATTTGTGTTTACAATGGAATTGAATTATGTCATTAATCAAATGATAATTGAAAATGATTGGCAGTGCTGGGTTACGACACTCTCAGGTGAGAAAATAAAAATAGAATACAAACATGCCTAAACAAATTAAAGTTTTGCAATCTGGGGCTCTTTCTCTTCTCCAGAGAAAACTTACAATGATTAAAAGAGCGAGAGAGGAAGTGAGTGAGAGGATGAATATAGAGAGGGAAAGTCTGCCTGTGTGTGTAATGCGTCACACATTTACTGTGTTTCATCATGAAACAAGCAGCATATTTACAGTTTATGTTCTAAAAATGGACTAAGGCAGCCCTCAGTTTCACCTGCCTCATACAATACAAACGTAGAACTGCTTTCCACCTTAGAGCTGGAAAAATGTGCCTTTAGTTTAAACTTTTCATGCTTTACTGCAAATGCAGATGGCATAGGGGACTAATGTTATGGTAATAGTGACTGTCCTTCAACCAAATGATAGGATTTAAAGTCTTTGTGCTGCGATGCATTTGCACTACTGAAGTGTCCTTGAGCCAAATGTTGAATCTCGCTTTCCTTTGATGGCCCATATATATACCGTAAAAATATAACTCAACAAAGATGGTGCTACAGGTGAAGAAAAAAGAATATGTAGCAGTATTAGTATATCATTCCAAAAATAAAACATTTGTCTTAGAACACCGAGTAAAACGTGTTCAGCAGAATTGGTAGTAGACACTGCTCACATACACGCACACGAAACTAAATATTATTATGAGGCAGAAAATGAAGCCCTTTCTCTTATCTTCTCTTTGCCATGGTTTCTAAATATTTATAGCTCAGTTACAAGTAAAAATTGCTGAGCAAATGTTTAACACGTACACCAAATACAGTGAAAGCTTAGACTGGGCCTCACTGTGGACAATGGCCTGTTGTCACTGATAATCAGAAATATTAGGGTTTGTAATTATATGGAATCTTAGCAGTCACTCTATGAACCCATGCATTTTTTTTAACTCCAAAAAAGAAAATCAGATAAAATACAAACTGCTGATTCTGCTTTTTTCATGGCTATGCTTTTAAAAGAGGTAAATCTGCTTATTGCAAAGAGTAAGTTTCTAATCTAATAAATACGTGTCTGCAGAAAATGTCAAAGGTACTTCAATCATTTCGTACATATAGCCTTCTTCCATGGCATAAGGGAAGGAAAAAATACTTGGCGGAAGAAATTAATAAATGAAGACGAAGAAAAGATACATACAGTATATATAACCCTCGTACTTTAATAGATCGTAGAGAAACGTTCTCAGCGCTATGTCTCTCTCTCTCTCTCTCACATACAGACAGATGGACCACTGAAAACACTGGCTTCTGATGTCTCAAAGGTTCGTCTTTCCTTTCTTTTTCATCTGCGGTTTATAGAGGTCAAGTGTGCCTTTTGTGTAAAACTGAACCGAACAGATTCCTAGATTCTCCTTCTTCTACGTTTTTCGCTCTTTTCCTTCCTTTTTTGTGTGTCTTTGGTCCCCTCTTCATTGGGTCTTACCTGGGGTTGTAGAGGGCATGTGCGTCTCTCATGTGGTTGGCCTCCAGTGGATCGTAGCTTTGGTGCATCCTCCAGGCGCCAGCGCCGCATTTACTATAGGTTGACTTGGAGATATCGTCACTGCTGCTGTTCACCAATGGCCCCTTCGATAAGTTCATTCTGTAGGCGGGGACAAAGTGAGAGAAGAAGGGGTGAAAATACAGCCAGTGTGGAGACATGACCTTTTTAATGCTACTTGGGGGTGTTTGATTAACTATCAAACTATTTACTATCAAGTAAAAAATACAAAATCTGTTAGAAAAAAAAAGAAAACATACGTATCGACATTAAACTCATGTAATACAACTGTAAAGAATGTGGAGAATTCTTTTGGGAAATGGATGGAAAAAAGAAAAAATGTAATAATAAAATAAATATGAGTTACAAATGAAGCTAATGCACACGCAACACACACACATTCAGCGTTGGCTTTTTGTTTGTCCTAATGCCCGCAGGTCACATAACAAACAGCTACAGAATACGCAAACGGTGACAGTATACGACTAAGTACAGTGTAGTCGTGCACAGGCAGGACACAGGTCTCGGGGAAATATAACCCTAACTGTTTTGTTTTTAATGTGACACAGGTCATGTATTATACTGTTTACTCTTGCTTTACACACTTCATCAAAAAACAAAAAAAAGAATGTATTTCTCAAGTCAATCACAAACGCTAGATAGATAGGACAGTCAGGTTCGAAGACATGTGGAACGACAGACCGACGCACAGGCCGACATGCTGAGGGCACCGACGAGCAGCCAAACAGATGCACAGTGTGCCTTTAGACCAGTACATGAGACCTTTGTCCTGGAATGAGCTAAGAAATTCCTCACAAATACATGTCCGTGCGCCGGATGTGGAGGATGCGTCAGGCTGCTAATTGAAGCACACCCTGGCTGTGTTTAACGTCAGAGGAGTTTTATCAGTTTTAGCCTTTACAAAGAGGCTTTCAGACTGAGGGAATAAAAAAGTAAAAGCACCCGAGGAGGGACTGCTATCCGTCAATCAAAACCAGCACTGTCGTCAGGGGAGGAGCTGTCGCCGGGGTGATAAGGTCACTTTGGGCAACAGAATCAAAAGCATCCATTGCAAAAAATAAATAAATAAATAACATGGCATGCGAAAAAAACCGACAATACTTAAAGCTGACGTCAAAGAGGAGAGAAGGCGGGGTTTATATTAAAATGGCCTGCGTGGCCTATATTTAAACAAAAGCATCAGGGGAGAATAGAGCGGGGCTGCTGGGAAGAAAAGCACTTCATTACCGGCGGACAACATACAGAAAATACAGGAACTAATTTGGACTGGGGAACAATTGTCAGAACACAACTGGTAATCGTTGTAAAATACTGCATTAGAGACGCCTGCTGGCAATGCTCGAGGCCTCCCTGTGCTTTACATTTTGAGCATTTTTATGTATTTCTTGCATAATGACAGACAATTATAAAATGATTATGGGCCTAAAAAGGGAGGAATAAGTTAATATCTATATTTAACTTTAAAACTCTGCTGAGAAATATACAAAGTGAAAAAGTATTTTTTTACATTGGTTTATGAAAAATACTGACCAATCTTTTCATGTCAAATCAAAAAACCTGGGAGCTGTTTAAGTAATGCAAGGAGCTTAGTCATAATCTTATTTCTCCTCAGTTATTGTTGTTTTGGTTTAGCTGGACTTTTCCTGTCATTACCACGTGTGTGTATGTCTGTGTGTGTGTGTATGTGTGTGTTATCTCAGACTTTGTGTATCCGTAAACAGAGCAGGATGTTGGTATGTGTCACAAACACATGTTTAGCACACAAACACACACCACACAGAAATGTGTGTGTACGTAGCTGTGTGTGTGTGTGACGGTGTCCCACTGTGGGTTGCGGTTCAGGTGAGGGCTACGTAGTCGGACAGGTAGACAGACCAATCACTCGTCTGACAGCCACCCTCCCTCCATCCACAGAGCTGGGTTGGCTCAGCGAGAGGTGGAGGGCCAGTGTGTGTAATATGTAGGTTTTAGTTCCACTCTGGTGAAAAGGAGGAATCGATATCTCGCTGCTGCTGCTGCTGCTGCTTCAGACACTTATTGGCTTTGGTTGCGGTGTCACAATGCTATATAGACAGGCAACACTTAATACTGCTTTTTTTTTTTATTGGGGGAGTGTCCCGGTGTCACAGCAGACTAAGGTACACCCACTACCATGTATACATGATGTTGTTAGTTTCCTCATCCCCGTCTTTCACGTTGCATACAAGCCTTTATGTGAATTGTGTCGTTCTGCAGGCAAACACAACAGACAGTAAATGGAAGTAGAGGTAAATAAAGAGGAAGAAAGAGGGACACATTCAACTGATATTATAACAATGAAGTGACTTACTTATTTAGCTTTACATCCTCATTACCACAAACTATGAGATGCACTTTAGAGAGAAAGTCTGAGTTTAACAGGTTTTGAAATAAAATCACAATTTCAATATTTAAGCTAAACAGCAAAAGGCTTTTTTTTTTATTTAGCAGAATTCACCCCCAGCCACTTTTTTAATACATCATACCTTATGGCAACGTAATCGGATATTTTTACCGATATCTTTATTCATCCCAGGAGATTATATTTAGGCTGAGAGGCATCTTGAAATCAGCAGACAATCATTTAAATCAGGCATCAACAGCCGTGTGTTATTCTATTCAATAAAGGGTCATTTTACAAGAGAAGAAGTACACGCGGTATTGGTTCAGTAATAATTATGAATAAAAAGGCAGTTAATATCAAATTTAGTTTCTGCCTAATTGTATTCATTGTAAGCATTCAAAAGCTTAAAGTATTTACACATCAACACAATAAATAGCTCAGGTCATAAATTACACATGCATACAAAGTAAAAGGAGAGAATAAAGGAGAGGAGTATTAACCTATGTGATTCTACCTGACCTGTTTCACGCTCCTGTCACTACATGTAAGCTGCACCAGCACACACATGCACACACACGCACACACAATGGATGTGAGGTTTGTGTGTGTGTGTGTGTGTGTGTGTGTGTGTGTGTGTGTGTGTGTGTGTATGAGTGTATAAAAGTAGGGAGATCGTGGGTGTCTTTCTGATGCTCAGTGACTCACTCATGTGTTGCTGGCCCATCTGTGAACAGAATGACCATGACACAATAAGTGTGTGTGCGCCTCTGTGTGTGTGTGTGTGTGTGTGTGTGTGTGTGTGTGACATGGTGATGCAGTGATTGATGAGACAGTTGCCATTCTTGCTAATGCAAAACGCACCTATCCCTGAAGGGAGCAAATGCCACAACACACATACACACACACATGCACACACATATACGCACAGGGCTGCAACTGCCCTACCTAATTACCCCTCTCGTCAGGGCAGTGTGATGTCTTCCAGTCACATATCCCATAAATATCCACATATGTGTAGTTCCATAAACATTCATAAACAAACGTTACAGACAATCATGAACAAAAAACTAAGACGACAAATGAATTTGCAGAATAATCCAGTCCACCTCCTCTGCTTCATTAGAGCATAAATACACACTTTTGCCTGCAACAATTTGCAAAAACACAAACTGGACAAAGCGCAATAGAAAAAAAATGTAACTGTTCAATTTCTTGCATCTTATAAATAAAACTGTGGCTCTTTTTCTTTTAAAAACTAGGCTCCTAGGTACTAAATGTGGTGAGACTGTACACATTGTACTGTTATTCCTAATATATTGAGATGTAATTGTTGAAAATGTAAATGTAATATCTGCATATGTGATATAATAATGACGTAAAATATCAAGTGTCATAAATAGAGTCTAACAACGACATGTATTTGTGTATGTGTTGGGGAGACTTTAAATTGATCATTACATAATCATAAATACTGAGCGCATAAACATATTTATGTGTGTGTGATTATGTTTCTCTGGGCAAATGGCATGTGCATCAGGGCAGGTGGGGTTCGACGCTGCAGCCCTTTGTGTGTCTGAGTGGATGTGGATGTGTGTGCGCGTTAGCGTTAGCGACGGGAGCTGTTAGCAGGGCAGGCGGCAGATGGGCTGTCGGCCTTAATAGGGACTGAGCGGGTGCAGAAAGGTGACAGCTTCACGAGGGAGGAGTGTGTGGGAAGGGAGAGGAGGGAGGGAGTGTGTGTGTGGGGGGGGGGGGGGGGGGGAGGGAATGGTGAAGGAAGAAGGGGATAAAGGGGAAATGGATTGTCTGCGGAGGTCAAGAAAAGTGCGTATCAGCCTAATAGAGGAACACAGCTATTGAGGACAAGAAGCGCCACGACATACCTGAAAAAGTTCAAAAACAGTGATCGACGCTGTGGGCATTTCTGCACTTCTTCATACATAAAGTGCTCCTTCGTTGTCATATCTGGTCAGATATGGTCTTTAGTTTGTTTATGAAAAAGGCCGATTGTGGAGCTCCTATTTATAACCAGATGTATATTTTTTGCGAATATAATGCTTCTGTAAAATATGAGACTTAGATCAACATATGAAAATGCGCTGCTAGTTTCTACAATGTCACAAGCACAACTTAAGTCATGTTGCCCGTTCTGCCGCAGACACAGAGTTAAAACACACAATAAAAGTGCACACAGAAACATGGGCCATTCCCACGCAACATTTGTCTTTTACAGCCACACACAGACACAGTGTTGCACATTTGCAACACTATGAACATGGGAATGAGATGAATCGGGGGGGGGGGGGGGGGGGGGGGTAATGTGGGGGCAAAGAAACAGGAACACCATTTGTAAATCTGCAGGATGAGCTGCATCCTCAACAGATTTGTTAGAGACCTTTCCCTTTCCTCACACCAAAGAAAGTTTTATCTATACATTTCTTATCTATTTTACACAAACAGACACACATTACGTACTAAACTATTTGCATTAAGAGACATTTCACTTGTTTCTTTATCAACTGAATCTCACGAGTGTTACGCTTCGGTGTATGAAAGCTTCTCAGTGGTTATTGAATCACTATTCTCTGATTTAGAAAAGGCTATTGTAGGATAGTTAGATGGAGCTTATTTGTCACGTGCACGATAAAGTTGGTAAATTACACCGACGGAGATGCAAAGTGCTCAAAGGGACGCACAGAGAGAGAAAAAGCAGAGAGAGGCAGACTAAAAAAAAACTAAAGAGAGAGGTGGGGTGGTGGGCTGGCTTGTCATTCTCTCCCCATCAGGCACACACATGAAGCATGATGGGAGGATGAGGGGAGGAATATTTCACTGTCAGTCGGAAGGCGACATGGTCATTCATTTCTCTCTCTCCCTCTTAGTCTCTTTCCATGTCGCTTTCTACTGTATCTTTCCCCTGTTGTGTTTTTGAACCCCCTTACACACTGTCGAACCATTGACAATTTAATCATTCTGTACAAGGCCTGGGCATGTAGAGGGGGAGAACTGTCCAACCAGCCGATCTATAGGGCTCTCCCCACGGACACAGAGGAAGAGAGAGGGAGAGGAACAGCAAAACAGAAAGTACAAAAAACAGACAAGACGTTTGAACCTGCATCATTCTCTCGATCCTCTTTAACTCATGCGTGCACACTCTTGCGCACATACACACACACGCGCGCATACACAGCACCTCTCCATCTAAATCTGTTCTATTGTGGCCCGGTCTCCGCTGTCTCCTCCCATTAGAGGTGAGAGGCAGCATTAGAGGCCCTGAGCACGACACTATGGGCGTACGCACGTGCCCTCGCGCACACACACACACACACACACACACACACACACACAAACTCATACATACACCGGTCTCCTGTTTGGAAGCGCAGCTCAATAATTTACCCAGTGAACAGCTAGTAACGCCTTCACTAAAATAAATAAAGCCACAGTAGTAACAGTGCAATAACAGAGCTAAATACAACATAATTTAAGAAAAGTCAATATTATCTCAAATTAAACAGACAGATCTGTAAAAAAAACCTGTTAAAATGGTACAAAAGAAGGGAAATAACAGGCTTTTGACGCTGAAAGCTACATTTTAAACAGTGGCAAAGACTCGAAGCTGCCCTGCTACATTCAGTAGAAACGTCAGAACAGTTGGTAACAGCAAAAGGAGTAATTCTTAGCCATGGCATAAATGATTTGATAGATTGTTATAAGAGTAATAATCAATGAATGCACATTTTGATGTATGGATGACAAAACACAAGGAATGAGCGGATGAGCGGCGTGGAGCGAGGGAAGGGGAGGAAGGATACGAGATGAGATGAGATGAGCGGCGTTGCCTCTCACTATATATCACTCTCTCTCTCTCTCTCTCTTCTTTCAATCAGCGCTTTGGCATTCAATCACAACACACACTCACATACACACATTCAGCTTCACCGTCAGTGTGGTGTAATGGCTAATTGCAGTGAGTGTGTGTGTGTCACAGCTGGTGCAGTCTCTCTTACTGCTCTTTCAACACATAAAGGCCGACACTGACCCATGACAGACACACACACACACACACACACACACACACACACACACACAGAATTGAGGGATTAAGTATACATCAGAGAAAATTCATCAAAACTATATGAAAGTGTGAGTGATGGTGTGACTTCAATATCTGCAAAAGTGTATGAATGTGTAATTTATTTTTTGCCACAATTTGGTTACTTTTTAGCTGCAAATGTTTGTGAGGGTGTATGTTTGTGTGCACGTGTGTGTGCACGCATGTGTGCGTTCATGCGTACATGCGTGTCCAGCGGACCCCTAAGTGCTGGTGTCAGACAAAAGCAACCCCCCCTCCTCCTTCCCACCTCTTGCTCGGTCTCTCTCTCATTGCATCTCTCTCCCCCTCTCTCTCTCTCTTTACGGGACTGAATTACCACTGGAATGCCCGGACCCTTCACATGAGAGAGGCTGCCGTATGCATGAGTGTGTGTGTGTGTTACTGTGGGTGTTACTGTGGGTGTTAGTGTGCGTGTGTGTCTAGGCTTAGACAATGCAATAACTGACAGACAAGGAATGCCGTAGGGACAGACGGACAGGAAAACTGACACACAAAAAGAAGAACACCTCCTCATACAGGCTACCAATGGGTCACACACACACACACACACACACACACACAATGTGGACAGGCAGGCACGAACCCATGCATGACTACAAACAGATGCAAATGCGCGCGCACACACACACACACACACACACACACACACACACACACACACACACACACACACACACACACACACAGCCAACAAATCAGTGTGGCACATATTGACATGCTTTGACAGATGAATTAAGTAAATGATTTTATAAGGAGATTAAAAGGATTTTAATTTACGCAATCTCTCTTTGGTCCCCCCCCTCCCCTTCCCTCCCACCAATGAGCTACACTCGCTCTCCCTCTCTGCTGCTTTTTCTCCCTCATGGCCTGAGAAAAAAAAAAAGAGTGCATGAAGGACTGACCAAAAAAAAAAACACAGAGGAAAATATAATACATTTTATTACTTTTCTTAGATGAGAAACAAACAATAATTTCTTTGCATTCTCATTAATTCCGCAGATGTCTTTTTTCCCCCAACAGTTTTCAACGACAGCAAAGGTTCACGATAGCTTCCTGTTTTTAAGTGACTCCAACATTTTTGCAAAGCTGCACTATTGTGTTTTTAGTTGAATAGCACCGGCTGATCATTTGAACGAAGAGAGTGTAAGCAGAACGGTCGGCCTTCAAAGTTTCAAGAATTGTATTTCCTTCAGTTAATTTATTATGTTATGTCACCATGAAAATCAGGAAAAATAAATCATTATCAAATCTTTAAGGTCATGGGTGTTGCTCCTAAAATGTACCGACACAATAGAATACGTCTGTTGCGCTGCTTTCATTGCTGTCGTGATGCACACTCTAATACTTGCAGGGTAGAAATCGTGCGCTATCGCCTGCACAAGATTAATCATTAAAGCTGTTCAATAGCAAATAAATACCACTAAAACAACATTATTTGGTTGAGATTTGTCTGGCATGTAAGAAATGTATGTGATGCATTTACATTTTTTCATCAAGGGCATACTTTGACACGAGTGCATTTTCAAACATGCAACAAACTCTTTGAACAGAAAATTTAGATTTTCACTCACAATTACCAACAATTCATTTGAATAACATTTCCTCGCAATAAAATACAAATAATTAAAAAACCGTGATTGAAATGATTTCTGCTGCTCTCTCTCTCTCACAGCTACATCTTTGACTGAATGATCAGCACGGACGCTGTGCAATTCTCACCTCCCGTCTCCTTCACACCCACTGACAAAAAAACACCAAATTCACTGAAGTCACTGCAGGAAATATATCCTAATGATATGCAAATGCTATGTATATGGTGGCATGAGGGGAATGCAATTATGTTAACAGCTTAAGCGGTACTTGTTGTTATTATTATTATCATCGGTATGATCATTATCCCTAATATTTTAATTAGTGCAGGAAAGCAGTGCCTGAGAGCTAAAGAGGGGAAGCCTGAGCAGAGAAGAGAGAACGGTGGATGGATGGAGGGATGGATGGAGGGGCAGACAGACGGACAGATGAAAGAATGGACAAGAGGATTTCTTTAATATGCGAGAGCGTTCCCAGCTTACATGCTCTTGCAGAAACACACACACACACACAGAGACACACACACACACAGGTAAAGCAACACATTCCACTGCTCACATGACATGAACGTGTTTTTTGCTGTTAATATATCTGTGCTTAATTTCTCAACAGAGCTCTCACGCTAAACACTTCATCAAAACCTGGCCAACAGTTGTTCACTGTTCTTGTCTAATTGACAATCAGAATACAGAGTTCAATGTTTCCAACCTGGATTGCTGTTGCTCTTAAAATACACCTCACTGTGTTGCAGTTGAGAGACCAGCGCATAGACTCTGTTCAGACAGTGAGTTGAGTCCTTACAGTTGAAAATGTTCTGAATTCATACTTTGCTCATCCGGTCAAATGATTTACAAAATGAAATCAGTGTGTTTGAAGTCAAAAGGCTTTTGTTGACAAGGTGAGTCTTTGCTCGGGTCAAAGAAAACTCAAAAGCCTAATTTACGAAATAAATAGCACTGCTATTTAAAAACTTATGATTAAAATCCCTGTATGTGTATGTTTATGTGTAGGTGTATGTTTTATTATTATTGTTTAAATACGTATAAAATTACATGAAAGGAATCACTCCTTAGGCATTTTCAAATATCGATTATGTTTTGCAAATCAAATCAGAAGAAACAAACAAAAATCTGATTCTTAAAATGAAGAAAGACAAGTTTTAATGGTAAATAAATGATTTCGCCAGCTGCTCGTTTTACTTAAAAATGTTGCCTCTTTATTCCACATACTGTGTAGGTTAGAGGGTCTCTGCATGTAAAAGACACTCTCACACACACACACACACACACACACACACATACAAAGATCAGACAACTTCAAAGTACACTAAAAAACTACAGTTTTCTTTAAACATCTCAATAATGTTCAGGAAACACATCAGAAAGTCATTTTGCATCGGCTTCTGATTCAACGCTGTCCTTTCTGTTCACCACCGACGACTTTCTACCGTAAGGACGCTCAAACTGAGGCTGTGATTCAGTTTGCCTCATTTTAATCTATTCGCTATGAAGCCATGACCTCTTAGAATGAAATTATGTATACAGTCATTCTTTATTTTCATACATATTACTATGAAATCCTGCCATTAATTAATGGCAATGCAAATTTGACAGTATCAGTGCCATTAGTGAGTTCGTACATGGAAAGAGAGTGCAGTCCAGCTACTGAATTACACTGGTCACTTCAGAATAATCCATGCTTTACATTGGAATGTTTGAAAAAGGACAGCGTACGTATGATGGTAGATTTACTACACTATATTCTCTGACTTTGTTTGTCCTTTTGTGCATTTTCATAAAATGTACCTTACATGGTACTTGCACAATAACACACGCACACACACACACACACACACACACACACACACACTGCTGTCTGTTCCGCCAATCAGTTAATCTGCATTTTTAACAGTCTTCAACATTCACCTAAAAGAGCAAAGCGTCGGCTAAAAGAGCAGCTCATACACACACGTATGAGTGTGTGTAACTGTCTCTAATTCCTGTGCGGGGCCACACGCTGAGCTGCCCGTCTGAAATTCTACCTCTGGCATTTAAGAGCGCAGCTCTCCCCCTTTTCCTCCTCCCTCCTCTCCTACAGGCCCTTCTCCTCCCGTCTCTCCACGTTTTTCTTGTAACCTCGATGCCCTGCTACCTCTCTGATTCTCTGCTTGGACGAACACACTCATAAAAACACACGTGCACACACACACACAAGTAGAGGACTCTGTCTGAGTTGCTGTTTTGTCCGGAGAACAACTTGACTCAAAGCGAAACAATGTCTTAAAAACAGAGAAAGTGACTGAGAAACTGTCTGTACGTTATTAATGAGTGTGTGCGTGTGTGTGTGTGTATGCAGGTGTGTTTGAGTGTATGTCTCGCTCCCAGGTGGAGGGACAGAAATTCCGCTCTTCTACCCACTGAGTAAGAGCTGCTGTCCGGATACCGCAGACACAGACACAGACACACACACACACACAGACACACACACAGACAGTGAACGCGTGCTACCTGACAGCAGAAACAACCTTGACATGGTGCCGGCCACCTCTGCTGCATACCAGCACATACACACACAAACATTTACACACTCACACTCAATGACAGACAATGACAAGTTGAATGATGAATAAAAGGATTAGATAAAAAGGTAAAATTTACCTACTCTTGATCAGAGTGCATTAAAAAACACTCGGATAACGGGTGTCCTACCGACTCCATCGGCGATGCCGGGTCATTGTCAAGACAACCTCCTCCAGGAAAAAAAACAAAACAAGAAAATTCAAAAAAATCAAAGTTTTTATATCTTTCCTCCTCTTCTTTCTCCGGTCTTCCTCTCTCTCTCGGTCCTTCCTTCCGCTTGGAGGGAGCAATACAATTACCAGGCTGTGCGCTGCCTGGACTGATCGGCTCTGCGTGTGTGTAGATGTGAGGGAGCGTGAGTGTGTGTGCGCGATGTGTGTATGTGACAGCCAGGGAGATGGGGGCTATAGGTGCACACACAGCCAGCCAGCCAGGCAGTTGGGACGGAAAGCTGTGCCGCTGTCCTAATCAACGACTTAAAGCCCCGATAGCAGCTCATGAATATTAAGCAGCGTTTTGCATATGCAGTCCCTCAGGCCCCGGTTCTGCTGCTATTGGTGGTTACTTGACCAATGGCTGCGGGGAGGGGAGGAGGAAGGGGTGGAGACAAGGAGGGAGAGAGAGAGAGAGAGGGAGAAGAGCAGGTGGAGAGGGAGGGATCAGACAAAGAGCAATAGAGGGGAAGAGAAGAGGGAGGGAGGAAGGAAAAGAGGGAGCGGAGAGGAGAAAGAGACAGGTGAGGGGAGATTTAAAGCACGACATCCCGCTCTCCCTCTTTCTTTCATTCTTTATCACTATATTAACCTTTCTGTTTCTGTCTTTCTCAAAAGTTTCTCTGCACCCGTCTCTATTTCTCTAATTATGTAGCCACAATGTTGAAATGTCTCTTTGTTTTTCCGTAAACATATTCTAAAAATACAAATCTTTCACGCAGAGGCTGAAGATTTACACCATGTTGCGAGGCATTTTTTTCAGGTAGAAATCACAGATTTGTGGCAGCTTAGCTGCAAAACACAAAATGTACCTAATCAAGACGAGAGAATTTACAAGATCAAAGGAAAAAGTGTAAGCTTGACCCTAAACCCAAAGCCTAAAAAAACGTTTCACACTGCAAACATACAGAGCCCATCACAGCTCAGCGGTAAAACAAGGGATTATGGCAATTCAGAGGCCCCTGTCCTTTGTTGTGGAATGATTTGGGAATGATTGGGACATGGTTTTCCCTGCTGTTTGCTGAGCTCCCTGCCGTCTCGAAACCAGCAGGTTGTATGTTCCCAGTATTTCCAATATTTCTTATATTATAACAACTTGGAATAAGGGTATTGTCGGAGCGAGAGGGATTCTCCAGGAAAATGATCTCACTGTTCCTCGATCTCAGAGATAGGAGGAGACAGGGAACAAGGAAAGAGGGAAGGGTCTGTTCTCTAAAAAGGGGAAACTGGGAAACCTACAGGGAACCAGATCTGCTTCGCATATTTCTTTCTTTCTATCAAAAAATGTTCTATCTGACTTTTCCAACTCTCAGACACCACTGCACACGGGATGGAGGGGGGGGGGGGGGGGGGGGAGACAAGTGTGGAAGAGAGAGGGAGATAGAGAGAAAGAAATCAGAGGGGTGGAAAGGGGGGGGGGGGGGATGCGAAGATGAAAGAGAGTGGTTGTGATTAGCAGCTTTGGAAGAGAACAGATAATAAAACATTTCCTGAAACCAATCTCTGCTTTGATGTACGTGTGTGTGCGTGTGTGTCGCAACAGTATCTATAACCTCTTTCCTCTTTCTCTAACACACATTCACAAACACGTCAAATGCTTCACCTCAGCTTTGTTGGTTGACAGTAGAACGTCCATATTACGTTACTAAAATACCCCATTTTCTCCCTTGAGGATGTTAATATTGTTGCTAGATGCTGATACTGCATCTGTGTGTAGCTGCGTGGAAAGGTCAAAAGGCTTACTCTCTTACTCCGTCACATTCCACAAGTCAGTGAGTAATACATAACCAAGGCACATAACTCTACATGTACTGACCATTCAACACATGTTGTGTTCACTTAAAAACAAATGTGGCTCTAATAAAACCCGGATTAGCAAGAGACATGAAGCGACACGCATACACACACACAACACTATTGCTTTTATATGTGCAGAATCAAGTTTACTCTGACTTTCAGGCTTAAAATGTAGTCCAATGCGTCATAGTGCAATGTAGAGTTGATTTTAGGGTCTTTCCAGGAATAAAGACGTCTCATGGTTTAGCAGTTTACCAACATACACAAAATTGGGAAATCCTTTTTAGGGGCAAAATAGTACAAAGAAAGGGCCTTTAGGACATTTACAAAGAGGTACATGTATTCAAACACATACACAGATGCCATGAGGTTCATGCACACACACACACACACACACACACACACACACACACACACACACACACACACACACACACACACAGAGTTATGATGTATCCAGGGGCTTATAAGCATCGACAAAGATGAGTGTGAATCAATGCTGCCGTCACTACTGGGCAAACAAATCCTTTACCAAAACCTGTCTCTAACTCACACATACATACAGATAGATACAAACACAAGCATCTGCAATCTCTGTATATGTGAGGAAAGATTACAAGACATAGATTTCATGTTTTGCATAATATGTATTGAAAAATATGAAATCTGTTTATGGGAAATTAAGAGGGGCAGTAGAGATGCACATATAAATTCACACATTTCAGGGCTGCAAGACAAACACGTTTGTGACTTACACAAAGATAAATCTTTGTTTCAGTTTACTTTAGAAAAAGAATCAAGTTCCACATGATGTAATGTATGCATGTACATTATGCAGTTTGTATGAAAATATTATTTTTAAGAGAGTCAATTTTATTATAAGCACGTGATTATTGAGACGAAGCATACAAATGAAATCTAAGGATCAGATTTCACTCACTTGTGCTGTAAGAGATGCTTTAAATAGCTTTGTCTATTTTGTAAATTGGGAAAGATTGTTGTAGTGAGACACTAAAGTCCGATACTACGCTTACACAACCCTAAACAGAGCCGTGATCTGTAAAAATTGCGAACACACATATGTTCCTCATATGTTCCTCATATGTTCCTGAAGCTTCTCATGCTTCAATTTGAAATCTATAGATACTGTCACGAAATTTCAGTGATTTAAGTTGAACCCTGAAACAACCGTAGCTCCTTCTCTCTTTCTGCCCCGCTCTTTCTTCCCCCCCCCGACTATTGATTGGTTCTCAGTCAGTATGTATGTTGACAGTGACCCCTTAAGGCCACTTCTCTCTCTTGCCGGACTAACCCGGCTGCCACGCAAACCTCTTAAACACAAAGCTATTACCGTAAAAGCCGAGGAAATACCCCGTGTGTTCATGCGTGTGTGTACTTGTGTGTGTCGGCTCCCTGGCAATCACATTCCCATGATTTCTACAAGAATGTGGATAAAATACATACTCTATAATAAAAAAACACACCCAGCCCAGTCAACGCGTAGACGACAATCACAGGTAATTATTGTATGCGTGTGTAAATGGGCTTGTTTGCATCGTCAAGTTCAGTTGAGTGAAGGCTATTGTACTCTGTACCCTTCTGATCTCTTTCTCTTGTCTTTTGTCTGCAAGTGTGTGTGTGTGTGTGTGTGTGTGTGTCTGTGTGTTTTGACCCTGTGGTGGCAGCCTGTTGACATCTGTGGAAGAATTATCCATTGCAACTCTCACTGACATCAATCACACCACTCGATAGGCCACAGCAAGTTCATTCAGGGCAGTGTGTGTGTGTGTGTGTGTGTGTCTGTGCTGGTCAAAACAGTCTTTAACAAATTCAGGAGGCGGTCACTTAAGCAGCTGACCTCAGACCACGCATCAACCCATATATGCCAGTCACACACATATCATGAGCCACAAACAAGGCTCTACAATAATTACCAAGAATATGACTTTTGTGTACGTGATAATCAAATTGCGCCGGATGTTTTTTTCTTATTGACATTTAACGATAATTCATTTTAAATTAAAATAGTATAACTGAGTGAAGCTGGAACAGAACTTGAAAGAAGCAATTTGTCAATTTTACAAAACGCAAAACTGAACTTTTCTTTTGTAAAGGGAAAGAGAGCTGCCAACCCAGGAGAGACAGAGAGGCAGAGAGAGGGAGAGAGAGGGAGAGAGACAGAGAGAGGGAGAGAGGGAGAGATTGTAGTTCACCACTAGCCAACAGAGGGAGCTATGGGCTCTGGTCAGTTTATAGCCAACTGCAGCACATACACACTTACTAGTTGTGTGAGTGCATGAGTGCGTGTTTCTCTATATTGCATACAAAATGAAATCATCTTAAATTAAAAAAAATCATACCAATAATACAAAAAAAAAATCATATATGACATCCAATTTCATCAAGGAACCAAAAATCCTCTCACACACACACACAACACCCAGCCACACCCAGCCACACACACACACACACACACCCAACCACACACACACACACACACACACACACACACACGCACACACACACACACAGTTCTACTGCCTGCAGGGACGAGAGAGAAGTTATCTGATAGCTGTGTCAGCAGGTAGAGCAGAACACAGTGAGGAAACGGCCAATTTGACCACAGGCCCCCCGCCCCGGCCCTCCAACCAGAACTCAGAAGCAGGGAGCAAAAAGAGAGACGGGGACCTGAAAAGACATCTCTGTCACCAAACTGTCCAATTGGCGTAATAGCAGTGAGAGGTTTTGCAGTCACAAGGTGTTATTAGGTAAACACTACACTTTAGCTACAGTTTATTTTAGGATGTGAGTGAGTGAGTGAGTAAGTTTTGTAAGGGGTCGCAACCTTATTGGTCCGTTTAGGAAAACGCAGGTTGTTAATTAGCAGCAATAAAGGATACAAATATAAAAATGTGATGTATAATGAATTAATGTATTAATTAATTAAATAATCTCAATCTGGGTTGTTGAAGTGTTTTCATAGTTGCAAATTAGGTTTATATTTCAGCTTGGCATTTGCCCCCTTTTAAGCGACATAGCCTCATTAGGTTGCTGTAACATCGTATGCATCGTAAGCGTCGTATGTGATGAGAAGACGACATCAATTTGGCAGGAGAACAACCTGATATCTGAGACTGGCCAGACACCATGACCGATGCGCTGACATCGGTGCATCTCAAATCTGAAAGCAAATTGTTCAATTACGTTGTGGTTATGATAGCATTAGCCATGCTAATATTATCTTAGCATGAAGAAGTTGGGGTGCACCAATACCAACATTGGATATTGGGCTGGTGCTGACTCAAACAGCTGGATTGGTATTGGTGACAATGGGGCTAATTTATTAAATTCTATATTTATATATCAAACATTATATACTGGAATCCTGTTTAAGTTTTAAAACATTTATAAATGAATTGTAATAAATAACCATGCAGTAAATTTAAATATGTGTTTGTTACATTTGCTTCACAGAACATATGCATTGATGGTAAATAAACAGATGCACATTGGGTTCAGTCAAATGATCAACATTTTGTAGGCTTACACCAAAATATCTATGATTGCTATATTTACCTAATCAAATCTGTGCTTGTATGTGTGTGTGTGTGTGTGTGTGTGTGTGTGTGAGTGGCCAAGTGTGCTTGTGTGTCCACCAAGGCACCACCAGTGAGGGGAAGGGGCAGTGATGGTGATCAAGGCCAAGGAGAGAACACCAGCTGCTGGGAAAAGCTGCAGGGTTTAGGGGGCTTTCTGGAGCCTGTCACCAAAACTCTGTCTGGGTAACCTTTGGAGGACGGTACATGGAAGTTACACACACACACACACACACACACACACACACACACACACACACACACACACACACACACACACACACACACACACACACACACACACACACACACACACACACACACACACACACACACACACACACACTGCAACCAAAGCTAATGCAATCAAATCAAATCTTACGATATACTTGCAGATTTTTGTGGCGGTGTGTTTGCAGTTTCTAAAAGGCAAACGCAGTTTAAATTAAAAATGATAAATGTAAACATTATTTAACCACACAGATGACGGACCTGACAGACACCCACACACACACACACACAGGCATTGAGATGCTGATAATCTTATGGGATGTCTGTTGTGATTTCTTTAGAACAGAGAGCCATGTGACAGCCCTGTTATTCCATACAAAGGTCAGGCAGGATTCACAGCTAGGAAGACAGGGGTGTGTGCGACAGAGAGAGAGAGATATAGATATAGACGGATACTATACAGAGAGGGCAAAAGAGAGAGAGGGGGAGATATATGTGTGTGTGTGTAATAAGGTGAGAAAGAGAGTCATATGACGAAGGTGATCTTGGCGTTTATAAAAAGGGAGAACCTCCTCTAACCTTTTTACATAGTTTCACCATTTCAATACAAACGTATTTAGACTTACACACAAGAACAGATAAAAACATACACCTCATCTCACGCAGTTAAATGTATTTTCTTTGGTATCTATTACAACTTGCAATCATGATCAATCGATTACAAAGAGGGTATGATTTTCACAGAAAAATATACGCACTCACACACACACACACACACACACACACACTGGGTCAGGGTTGCCCAAGAAGTTTCCTCTGGCTATATGGGAATGGGTCAGTTGCGGTCACCATCCTGTCAGTGGTCAGACTGAAGGTTGGCTGGACCGCACCTCATCACAGAGTGAAAGGAGGGACCTCATCAAGCGGGGAAAAGGGGAAATATTTGAGCTGGACTGGGGTGTAACCTCATCAAAGGTGGACAGACGGGGCAAACATGATAGATTTCAACACTGAAGATGATTGTTTGTGTCTGAGTGTGTGTGTGTGCGCACATCATTTCCATTCAGTCCATGTTCATGTACTCTGCTGCATCCAGACACTTTGTGAGCACACAGTAACACTATCCTCCCAGTTCAGGTGAGACTTCCTCTCCAGCTTGCATACTATACACACAAGACGTCTATGTCGATCTCACGCACAAGCACACAACACATTTTCTTTCTGTGGAACAGCAATCAATGCGTATAACCCTCCACCTCCTCTTGAGCACATCTTTCATGCGTTTGGTGAAACGTCAAAATGTCAGAAATTCAGGGGATAAAAAGTTTGGTGGATAAGAGACGATGTGATGGAAGGGGACCAAGAGACAGATGGACAGACAGACATACAAATACATATGTGTTTGGGAAACAATAAAACATAAAAATTATTTTATCACCACACCACTATTCTCTTAATTTTCTCTTGACCGTATAATTTTTCCGGACCTCAGTGCTGCCACTGCGCTCTCTTTAACTCCTGCCCTCCTCCTCCTTCTCATCCTCAGGTTTTGATATATTCCCAGGGATAAATTAGAACCAGGATGTAATTATACACAGAGAGAGTATTGCCTGTAAGAAAGCATTGAGTGTGTGTGTGTTCGTTTCTCGCTGCTTGTGTGGCTGTATAAAACAGTGTTTTGTATTGAACTAGGTGACTTCGGAGAGGTGCGCTCCTTTAATTACGCCGCTCTCAAACAGAACATGAGTGGGCTATTCCACTGGGATTAGTTGTCTCTCAATGCTGTCTTTTTGTTAATGCAACACACACGTAACACACATGCACACTCAGACACGAATGTATGCCTGTCTAAAAAGCCCCTCTCTCCAATAGTTCAACACTCAATTTATTCAAACTGAGGTGCAAGCCAAGTGAATAATTCCACTACTAATAAAGATGGTAAGAGAGAGCGCGAACAGAGGAGATGAAGGGGGGAAAGGGATTAAACAGCAAAGGTAGAAGAGGGGGGTTGGGGGTGTGGGGATGGGAGGATGTGTGTGTGTGTGTAAAAGGTAAGCTTACAGAAAAAAAAGATTTTCAAGGACAACAAAATGTGAAATCTATCCTTAACATCAATTGCCAGTTTTAAACAAGAGAGCATGGATATTTGATTGGTACCAGTTGTGTGTGTGTGTGTGTGTGTGTGTGTGTGTGTGTGTGTGTGTGTGTATGGGTTACATATATGAATTTAACAGTAGGTCAATGTTAAAGACGCTGTATTTAGCATTCTGAACATTGTTATAGCAGCAAACAACTATTTACTATGTGAAGATATAGAGGAGTAATGTCTACCTGAGCAGAGAATGAAGTCACTCTCCCTTTGTGTGTGTTGTTATCTGAGCTTCTCCTTGCTTTGTTTGCACGCTTTTAGTCACATTTTAGTGCACGTTAGCGTGCCCCACTGGTTAGCTCACAGCCGCCGCTCTGCACTGCTCTAATACGGCCATTACAGCTGATAACACCGTCCCCACCAACAGCGCCGCTGGAAGCATAGCACACCCACCCTCTGGTTCCTCCTCAAGTAAGCACCGTTAGCTCTGTCAGCATTCTACCCGTAGTTTAAAATGTTAGCGCTGTTAGCACCGTTAGCTCACCGTCGACATCTTGAGAGCCGTTGAGAGGCAATCGAAATGCTCCCGATCTCTGATCGTGCACCTAATACCCAATATAGGTGTATGTCGACCAATAAGCAACAGGAAAGTTTCAAAAGTTCTATGTTTCAGGTGATGTAGAAACAGAATGGCCATTACATAGTTAATGCCATTATGTGAGATAAAGTTCATCTTTGTCTCAATCAATGTCTAGCTTTTATAAAAACTTTATTAATCTTTTGACAAACAATTTATGGATGAGACAACAATCTCAACACAAGGTCCACTTGTCGTTGTTCTGGAGCTTTCAATCATGTCACACAATCTTCCTCAGCAGTTTGTCCAGTTTCCGTAGAACTTAAGATGTAGATTTGCTATTTTTGGACCCCAATAAAGACTTTTACGATGTAATTCTTTGTTTTTAAATTGTATTTTACTTGCACACATATGAGACTTCATAAAATCCAGATAATGTGACAGGAGAGGTCAAGAAGCCCAAGGCTTGTATAAGAGACCTCCCCTCAACTTCAGAAGAAAAACAAACTATAACAAAAAAGAAAGAAAAAAAACAACAATCCCGATAATGTCTGACGCTGACGTGGGGGCATAATAAAATAATTTAACACGACAGAAAGGTTTTTGAAGCATTTTTTGCTGGTGTTACCAACAAAAAAGTGCCGTTAACCCTCATTCAGAAACACTTAATATTACTTTCTCTGCAGAATATGAGCAAATTTAGCAGAAATGCATTTTTGGGTCCCACTCTATTTGTCAGTTGTTGCCATATGAAGAACTTAATTCAATGTATAGATATTGTTCATGTTGCTACTTACAGTAGATGCCTGTGTTCATTTGTTATACTAGATGGATGATGTTATTGCATCCAAAGAGTAAAGGGGACTACAATAGCCCAAACTGCGAGATACACAGAACATAAACACACTCCACTTCATCTGTGTCTGTGTCTAATGACGTGTGTGAGTAATTACTTTAAAGCCAATGTGTGCGGGTGTTTAAGTGTCTGTGCTCATGTATGTTTTTATCTGGGCCTTTGTCCACGTCTGCAATGAGTGTGTTTAATGGCGTGTGCGGAAATAATCACTTAATCGTCGCGCTGCCTCCATTTGAGGAGTGTGTGTGTGTGTGTGTGTGTGTGTGTGTCTTGGTGCTATGTTTCCACTGTAAAATAAGGTTGAAAGATGCAGACATAAAAGGGAAGGTGCGGAAAAGGAAACAGAGTCAAAATAGTGACAATGATTGGTGAGAGCAGAGGAAGAGAGGCATTGAAGTGGAAGAAACGGAGGGAGTATACAGGTGGAAAGAAATACCTCTACCCTTTATCTCTCTCTCTCTCTAATTCTCCACAATAACCCTTCCTTCCAATGTTGCTCTCCAAACCGTCGGCCTGTGAATTTATAGTTGGCCCAATGATTGCTTCTCGGGCCATGATGGCTGTAAATTGCTTTGCCATTTGGTAAATGTTGGCAGTTAGAAGGTATACAAGTAATTATTTCCGCTTGTGCTGATTGAGACATAATTCCAAGACGACGGCGAGGAAAAATGACAGCATTTTGAAACAACTCTGTTTTAATTTCCCAGCATTCCTAATTAGAATCTGTATGAACATGGGGAGTTTTTTTATGTGGTTTCCTCCAATGGGGCCAGAAATAATTAAACTGTCAAGGGGAAATAAATACGTATAAACAAGGCATCATTTTTACAGCGCGCAGCACCTTGTCAGGCCACGACTTTTTGTGAAGAAAAACAATGTGGGGAACAATGCAGGGGCATAGAGGACACACTGAAAGCACAAACACAGACACACACACACACACACACACACAGTATCTATAAACACGACCTACTCAAAGAGGCGTAACATTTCAGTCACACTTTATGAGAATACCTTGATCAGTCTGGGGTTTGTGCTAAAAAGTTCAGCACTCCTTTGAGAGACAATGAACTTGTGGGAATACAATATAAATATTAAAATCATCATCATTCCCAATCCTTAGGGTTCAACTTATGTATATTAAAAATGATTGTTCCCAGAGCGCAGTGATTACTTTTGTGAGTACAATATCATAAATGCAAGAACTTTTGTTTTCCTTCAACAGTGAGCTCAGCCAGCTGCCGCCAAGGCCCGTATCCAAATAAGCGGTGGAAAATGGATGGATTGATGTGTGTGGGGTGCTACATATGTGAGAAATAGATTACTTTTTTATGGCCTTCTTATCATCATATCTAGTAAGAGCTATGGCACGAAAAACTACTAAGAAGTGAGAAAAAAAAAAACATCAGCACAACATAAAATCACAGCACTAATTAAAAGATGCAGCAGTAGCACAATGTCTGCCATTCAAGCACCATGGTCAGTGAGAAAGGAGAGATTTCTTCTTACAATCAACATCTGAGTAATAGCTTCAGTACTATGTCACTGAACACCACTTCAATGACAGCGACAAGCAACACTGCAGCAATTCATCAACACAACACACGCCAAAAGACCAGCATATAGGAGGAGCGTCATCTTTAACACAGGTAGCAATGCACAAAATATTCTAATTTGACATAAAAACTGTATTACCATCAATTTACAAGAAGTACTCTTTTCAAAAGACAAACCTGTATTGTACTACTACATGTTCAATGACAGTAAAGTTTCACAGTTGAGCCATGGTTTTGTGAATCACGCAGCCAATCCTTGAGGGTTGGCAACACCGGGTGGATTAGAGGCTATGGATCTCTTGTGCAGGCTCAGAGTGAGCTCACTCTGATAGGGAGAGCTAATGGAGATGCATTCCAACTCGAGTTACTCAATTACAATCTGACATCAGCTTGTAGACCCCAGCTTTGCCTGAATACACACACACACACACACACACACACACGCACACACACACACACACACACACACACACACACGGTTAGCTGTTAACACACGACAGCCTAAATGAATCTCGTAACACAGAAGATATCACAGGCTTCATCAGGCTCCCAATGAAAGTGGTATCAGACAGAAAGTGTACATTCTGGTGTAACCTGGTAATTCCATTTACTACCAAGCGTTTAGCTGACGGTTTTATCTCGTGTGAGAAACAATAAATTGTACAAATTGCTTAAAATCAGTTTTTTTTTGCCAACACACAAGCAGCAAGACAAGACAAGTGCAAGAGGCACCACACCAGCAAAGGTATGGTGGCCTGTATGCCGAATATACAGGAAGGTTCTGATGGGTTCTCCAGTCAGAACAATGTGTGTTTCAGCTTTCTACCTCATATACTGTATATATATATTCTTAAAACTATTGTGAAGTTGACTTCTCATGCAGCTTGCTCCTCTGAATCACCCCGGCCTACATAAACACATTATGTTCAATTATGCTCATTTACTAACAGGATGCCTTCACTTAGCCGATGGGCTACTGACATATGTATTGTAATACACTTGCATGTCACCAGCACTAGCGCTAGGATTCCTTTATGATCCAAATTTTATGGACTTGAGATTTCTTGCCGTGAGTTTCTTTTTATTTTGGAGAACAAAAAATAAATAAATCAAAGGGACTTTTCTGCTTCCACAGTAACATCCACTATTACAAGCTCTGAGAGTGGCTCTTGAGAGTGCAGACGCACACATACACATGTACTCTACATGCTTCCGCAGACTAAGGTCAATGGTGCGCTCAGATACAAATGATTCTCATCTAATATTAATAGGATATGCTAAACGGTAACACGGAGGCAGCACAGTTAAGAACAGCATCTCTGAGTGAGTACACATGCTGGGACAGAAATACAATTCAAGAATGATAATAGAACTTACCATGTTAACAATCTGGTACAATATGTATGCATATGTAAGTATGCATGTTAATATTTTGGAAATTTGCTCCAATCAAGCCAACTAAAAATAACACTGACCTCACAAGAGTGATGTATTGGTTACAGTATTGGTTGTTTGTTCAAACACTTAAAACAACCTTATAATGTAAATTAAATGTTTGATGTTGTCCTGACAGGCAATCTTGAGTGCCACTGTGATAAATAACATATTTTGCTGTATAGGTTGGCTTCATGCGAGGTTGTCAGCTGTGTGTATGCCTGACATACTCTGTCAGGGTTTCCTCCAGTATATGGCAAGCCTGACATAACTATATTGAGTGTCCGGTCTAGCGAGTGAGAGAACGTGTGTGTGTGTCAATGAGTATAAAGTAAGAAGTAATACAGCGTTGAACGTAGCAGTGCAGTGTGTGCTCAGGTTATTTGTCGATGAATAAATGTTACAATTTGTCATGACCCAAGCCAAGCTCATGTGTCTTGTCAGAAAGCCATCTGCTGATTAAAGTGAAGCCCCGGAGCTAGCAACAATTTCTTAAACTGTTTAAGTAATCAGTCAAAATTCTTATTGTTGTTAATGGTTAAACAGTTAATTATTAACATCCCTAAAATGCGGAATCCACACTTCTTCCTCCATTCATGTGAATGGGCCGAGAACGAGGGCTGGGAGGCGGGGTTAAAGGAAACACTGGTGTGCTCGCTCTATGGGTCGATTTGGTATACTCAGAAGTCAAACTTTTTTTGCGTCATGCACGACTGAGCAACTTTAATATGAATGAACGGGGCCTGCATTCAACGCTATATGCTGTTCTCTTTATACTTCTATTTCATGAGTTTGTTACAGTCCTGCTGCAGCTACCGATACCACATTTTGTAAGTCTTTTTTTATCGGAGCATTTGATTTATCGATTGCTGTCGGGATAAAAAAAAACCTCAAACAAATATTTAAAAAATATTTCCCACCCTTGCTTTAAGGTTACTTTCCAAACTGGAACTTTTTCTGTCTAGATTTTAAAATAGGAAAATACTCTCTGCCTTAACTGGCCTTAAAATAAACATGGCACATTTTGAAATATCATTATTTTGCAAACTAAAGGTGCATACTGAACTTTTTCTTAAATGCTGAAAATCACAAAATGTGAAACTAACAACAAAGGGATACATGCAGACTTATAAGAGCAGGTCTCACTATTTAGGTATGTGCGAAATGTATATATATGCATAATGCCATTATAGAAGCCAAATGTACATATGCCTCCTCTCCTGCCGAACTCTTTCTATGTCTGTACTGTGGTGTATGTGTGTGTGTGTGTGTGTGTGTGTGTGTGTGTGTGAGAAACAGTCTCCCGTTCTTTGAAACAAAAACAACCATTTAGGCATGAACAGCAGCGCTTGAGAGACATCAATATTTCAGTCAGGTGTGTCGAGAAAAAGAGAGAGAGAGAAAAAAAAGAGAGAGAGAGAGAGAGAGAGGGGAACATGAAGGTAGGAATGAGGGGGGGACCCTTGCCATTGTGAGGCATTCCAATGACTGCGTGTGTGTGTGTGTGTACACATGCATGCGTGTGTGTGTGCCATTCCCCCATCCTCACCCCACCCCTACCCTCACCATTGTATGTACCACCTCTGTCACCTTTCCTCTAATCAGGAGTTTAAATCAATGACGTTGTCCAAAACTATAATTGCCACTCCTTAAACTGCTTCTCTCGCAATATGCTTTCACCAAGAAACCACTCGGCAGCAGAAATACGCCTCTGCGCGTGTCGGTGTGTGTATGTGTGAGCTGGATTAAGAGTATTTTCTCATTACGGCAGTGTCTGAACGAGTAGAAAGTGCTTCTCACATTGTTTTACAGCATCCTGAAACCTCAGAGCTCAGCACTAAGCAGCATAATATCCTGTAGTCCCACTAAGATGCCTTAGCCTCAAACTCTGTCGTCACGAATTCTTCATGAGCCACACGTGGACATCATTTATCAAACTTTTTAAGAATGAATTATTCCTATACAGTGGCACACACACACACAGAAAACAAGTTTGTGAAAGACATTTGTTTGAGGATTGTACCTAAATTCAAAACTGGTCTTTTTATGAGTCTAGACTGTCTGAGTCCCTCAGGACCTAACTTGATGGGCTGTGTCGTTGAGGACCCGTCCAGCCCCTGAATTTGGATACAGCTTGTAGCCCATGGCACATGGTCAATGAGCTGCATCCAAAGCAAGCTACCATGCAAGGTGCTTGACAGACCATTGGGAGCAATTGAGGTTCAGTGTCTTGCTCAAGAATACAGTGGACAAGAGGACCTGGGGATCAAACCACCAACCCTGTGATTAATGGACGGTCCACGCTACCTGCTGGGGGGAGAGCTGCCCCAACCATGCAGCAAGAGGAAGGCTTTTATGAACAACTAAAACACCGGCTAAAGGGGAGTACTAAACACCAGGTATGACATATTCTAAGACACAGCTGGAGCTGTATTAGAGAAACTTCATATTCTGAGTCCCAAGTTCTTAAACTTTTTTTTTTTAAACTCAGACCAGACAGTGATTCAGAGCTTCTGTAAAACAGCCTCTATTCCAGATTAAACACGTTACACAGCTCGGCATACACCTGAATCCACCCACAAGTTTATTCTGTTAACTGTGGTCACATTGACTGCAGATGATGTATGCGCCTCGTGTGCAACGGTAAATATAATACAGTCCAAATCCAGCCCGCTCTAATGTCTGCAATGCATTTGAGAAGACACTCAAACTATTGTTATCATGTTATTGTTGTTGTTTAAATGTGACAACCAGACTTGCTTCAGAGATTTTGAGAATGGCAACTAACCTGCTACTGTGTGTGTGTTTGTCTGTGTCTGAGTGTGTGCGCGTGTGTGCTCGGACTTTAGCTGCCAGTCTGTGTTAACCTTGGCTGATGTTCCATTAACCAGAGACAGGAGTTTCCTTAACCTGACAATGCACTGACAACAGGAAAACACACACACACACACACACACACACACACACACACACACACACACACACACACACACGCACACACACACTTCTGTAACATGCACAGACACAAACTGTTTGTCAAGCGAATGAAACAAACCTAACTCCTTGCACCTCTGTAGAAATGGACCCCTATGGATAGATACAGAAAAAGATGGAGGAGCTGGAAGAATGACAATAGTGGCAAGATGCCTGATTCTTCCTGCCTGTCTAACGAAAAGAGGGACAGAGGGCTAGAAAGAGATGTAGAGAGAGAGAGAGAAAGAAAGAGAGAATGAGCAAGACAGTGACAGAGGGGGAGAGAGAAAGCAAGGTGGAGAGAGAGATGGAAATAGAGATGGAAAGAGAGATGTCTGGTTAACAAGGTGCTGAGCACGACAAGCCCTGGGGAGTCCACGCTCCCTTACCCTCTAAGATTAGATATCTCTTTCTCTGTCGATCCCACTCTCTCTCTTGTTGCGACACAAGGGGAACATGCCACTATCACAGGGGGACGCCCCGGGAACCATCTCTCTCTCTCTCCCTCTCCTGTCTGACATAAAATCACTCTCTTTCTCTAATCCCTCTTCATTCTCTTTTCCCCCACCTTTTATATTGTTGAATTTTAACCTTTTGTACTGGAGTAGCAGTGTCAAAAGGACGTTAAATATCATGTAAAACACAGAAGCTGTCATATGATGAACAGATTGTAAAGCCATTAGAGGCAAACTTGTGATTTTGGGAAACATGAATGAAATTCACTTGACCTGACTATAGTGTCAAATACACAAGTGGCTCCAAGTGGCTCACTATCAGCTCTTATCACATGGTTAATAAACGTTACAAAAGAAAAATATGAATTCTATGCAGACGAAGAGAATGTGAAGTGACAACAGGCTTTTCTATGTATTGGGTTCTGTTCATGCCGACCGTATCGTGTTTTGTGTCTAATTATGCTTTTTGAACCCTAGTCTGAATGTCCCTGGTTTCAAATTTGTTCTCTTATTTTTATAATAAATTTATGTACGTGGGGTTCTGATTGGGGGGGGGGGGAAGGGTTTGGATCAGGCCAAAATAATTTTAAGACACACGCATCTGCCTTACAGCGTAGTAATATATGTAAAAGATCTTTCCTCTACCGTTCTCTACCCTCCTGTTCTTGTCTTTCCTCTTTCTTATATCCTCTCTCTTCCCCTTCCTACAAACCAGTCTCTCTCTCTCTCTCTCTCTCTCTCTCTCTCTCTCTCTCTCAGTTGTTTGACACCTCTCTCCCACCTGAGCATCTCTATGTGTCAGGACAAATTGGGCCGACTTCTCTCTCTCTCTCTCTCTCTCTCTCTCTCTCTCTCTCTCTCTCTCTCTCTCTCTCTCATCTCTCTCTCTCTCTCTCTCTCTCTCTCTCTCTCTCTCTCTCTCTCTCTCTCTCTCTCTCTCTCTCTCTCTCTCTCTCTCTCTCTCCCTCCCTCCCTCCCTCTGCTCACAACTCAACCAGAAAGAGAGAAGGAGAGCACAAGAGACAGAAAGAAAGAGAAAGAGATTGATAATGTGTGGAGAGCGGGGGAGGACGAGCAATATGCATCAGAGGTTGGTGAGGAGGGAGGTTCAGAAAAAAAATGTTATGATGAAACATAAAAAGGAAGAGAGCGGAACAGTGACCAAGAGATGGACAACAATACAAATTTAGATGTATACTGACTCTCTTTCTTTCTTTTACCTGCTTCCCAATGGAATGTGAATTTCAGGTGTCTAGTTACTGTACACTGTAAAAGCAGTGCTCATTAAATAAAATGCTAATTAGATATACTGTATATCAGTGGGGAGGCCTTTCAGGAATTGTTTTAAGAGGAAGTCAGAGAAAAGCCCTTGGTAGCATTCTAAAATATCAACGTCAGGCTGTATAGGGCTATAAAGGATACCTGACAAAGCTACGCGTGCAGTCAGTTTGATAATTATATGACCACATGTTTTATCCAACATTTCAGCATGTCTCAAGCTTTTGTCATGTGTGAAAGTGAACCAATTGTTGTTCTGCCCGTTGGTGTATTGAGTCTATGCTTTTGTTTAGTAAGTTCATCACAAGTAACAAAACAAGTCAAGCTTAAAATTAGCATTAAACAATCAAGTTTTGCTGCTTAGAGCTTTTCTCATGCTACGTTATGACATCACATCACTTACAAATGACAAAATCGATAGCTCTGATGGCTCTGGTGCGTGTGGTCGTGTGTACAAACAGAGTGTGTGTGTGTGTGTGTGCACATGTGTGAGTTAGGGCTGGGATAATGCTGAAATCTTCTATCCTGATAAAGGTTATTTCAGGACTTGATAACAATGTATATCACGATATAACATGTTTTCTGGTAATTCAATAATTAAATTGTCTATATGCAATAACCACATGGTAAAGCCTATTTTGTATACTCCCGTGTGAATTAAATACATAAAAAGTACAGTTTCAAATTAAATTACATTTTTTTATATATGGTTTTCTTGTCTGTGTCTGACTTTCTTATAAGCTCCTGAAAATGTTTTTGCATGTTGTGCCCATTAAAAGCAAAACAGCTGTTTGCTCCAGCTCCACTTCGCTCTGGCTCCCACATGCAAAGGCCGTAAAGCGTCCACCAAATGACGTAAATATTGCAGTAACGCTGTTCGGCTGCTGGTTTGTCAACATCACAATACATGATTGTCATATCGCCACGCCTTAGTGTGAGTATATGTACATTATGTGTGTGTTGAAATACTATTGTAACCTGGAAAAAGCAGCAGTTTACTTAATGGTTTTCAGTTTCTTATTCGTCCAAACTTAAGAACTCTCTCTCACACACACGCTCTCATCGTCATTCTTGTCAAAGGAATTTTGGCTGTGCACATGTTGTCAAACAAACGCTTTCACACACACAGGCACTGTTACAAACACGTACCGACATCACACAAGTAAATACGTTTTCTGTCGCAAACCCTTACGTTCTCTATCCTACTTTAACACACACACACACACACACACACACAGTACAGTACAGTACAGGGCCTATAGCATTGCGACAAAGAGATCAGAGAAACGGGCAGAAAATAATAGAATCTTCATCCCAGTAATCCATATTCATTCTTCTCATCCCTCCTCGCCTCATCCCTCCCTCCCTGTACGCCCGCTTCCCCGTATCTGACATTCAAATGAGTTGTCTTTTCTCCTTGTTAGACACACATGCACTCTCTCACACGCACGCATGCACACACACACACACACACATAAATGCATAAACATTCACTCACCGGCTCTCTCTCTCTCTTACACAGATACAGACACACACACACACACTCATCTCTTTCTTGGATACTTTCTGCCCCGTTGCACCCGTGATGGCAAATTGAGCGCCTCCCGTCTCTCTCTCTCTCTCACTCACCCCCTCTCTGTTGACTCCTCTCATTTTTCCTCCATCTTCTTCACTCCTCTGCCCCCCCCCGCACCCACCATTCCCCCTCCTTACTCCTCCCTTTCTCTCCATCCTCCTCTTCTTCTCTGTCTCTCTCTCTCTCTGATTTGACTACAGTGGCAGGTACGGTTGGATCACAAACCAATGAAGGGAGAGAAAAGGCCTTTATGTGGTGAAGGGGTGCGTGTCTGACACACACTTAAGACATCTCACTCACTCAGAGCAATACATTATCAGAGGAACGCCAACTACAGAGAAAGAGTTTCTCTGTGGGGAAATCCTACTGACAATTTCTATATGACAAAGATGGGAATATTTCTTCATTTTTTCTGCATGTAGCTGCTGAGTTTATATTCTTACATCCATCTATCTATCTATCTATCTATATATCTATCTATCTATCTTCCTTTGCTCTCAGCCAGTCTGTCCTGGTCCTATTAGAGGAAGATGGAGGTGTGATCATGGTTACTGTGTGCTAACAGGGAGCGTGCTGCCACGGATGACAAATATCACACACACACACACACACACACACACACACACACACACACACACACACACACACACACACACACACACACACACACACACACACACACACAGTCATGCAGGGAGAAAACACTTGGTAGATTTCATCACTGCTCGTAATTATGATCCTGTCAAGTCCACAACGTGGCAATCCATAACGACACGTGCACATGTGCACACAAATGCGGGAGCACACACACACAGACAGACACCAATAAACATTAGACATATCCATTCATGTTCTAATATACTCTCACTCACATAGTTCTACTGAAAACATGCATATTTTAAAACTGCTACATAAACATAACAATACACACATTCACACACAGACAGAAGCTGGCAAAAGTGCAGCACGTGTTACCAGTTACATGAACAAAAGGGCAGGGTGTAAAATGAAAACACTGCCACAAAAACAGGCCAGTCTAATAAGCCTTGTGTTTATGTGTCTGTGTACTGAGGTGACTGTATGCATGCGTCTTAACACACAATTCATCGGTGTTATTGTGGTGTATTCATCGGTGAGCATGTTAAACTGTTAATGCATTTCAGTTATTGTGTAATCTTGTCAATTGAAATTATAACTTAGACACGATATGTGTGGCTCCGTGCGTTTTTGTTCTCAAGTGTGTTCGAGTATGTGTGTGTTGTGTGTGTGTGTGCCAATGTGTGTGTGTGATGACATCTCTGTCTCCAGTGTTGACACCTCATGTGTCAGGGGAACCTATTAGAGACCCTCGCAGCCTAACCCCACACCTGACCCCCACCCTGATGTATGAGTGTGTGTGCGTGTGTGTGTGTGTGTATTTGTGTTTGTTTTTCTTGGAGTTAACGAACCCCAAATGTTGTTGTTTTTATTTTGGTTATTAAAGCTTCTTATCACCTATCAGTTACATTTATTTCATACAGGTTTTAGGAATCAAGACATTTCCTTGAAGCGGCATTACAGTTCTATCCAGCATATATGAGTGTGTGTGTGTGTGTGCACGTGTGTGCCCCAGAACTCCCAAAAACCAGGGGGTCAGGCCTCTGGTTACCCCTGGATATCTGACCCCATTGCCCCATATACATCTACTGGGCCATGCTAGAGAGAGAGAGAGAGAGAGAGAGAGAGAGAGAGAGAGAGAGAGAGAGAGAGAGAGAGAGAGAGAGAGAGAGAGAGAGAGAGACCAAGCTAGACTCCACAGTCTCTTAACACCATTGCTCCTTTCTTCCTTCTTCTCTTCTCTGTACCCTTTGTGAGTGTTTAAATCTATTGTTAAATTATCAGTCAGGCCTAAAAAGGTATTCTGGCCACTGCCAGTGAGAGTTTGATACAAAATTAAAATTAAGAAAATAAAATAAAAAGTCCTCCCCAATTTGTCGGTGGTTCATCCTCACCTCCTTCTTCCTGTTTTGCCCCCTTTGCTTCATTTCCTTTCCTTCCCTTCTGACCTCATCTACCCTTCATTTACCTTTTGTACAGTCTGCATGTTTTTCAGGGATTTACAAAACACTTTCCTTTACTGCCCTTAATTTAAATATATTGTTACGGTCGACATCAATAAGAACCAATTAAATAACAAATGCCATTTTATATGTTAGCAAATTATTTTCATGAATCCTCATTATAATAGCGTATGAAAACATGACGTCGTGTATGATTTTTTCCTCTTTTGATTTTTACATATTTGTATTTCTCGCGTTTCCTCCACTGCATGCTTTTCTTGTGAAGGTCACTGAAAAATAGATTCCAGTGAGGGTAGAGGCTTGTGTCTTTATGCAGCTGGCAGAGGAGACTAAACAGCACTTTCACCACGTGTAGAGAGTGTGTAGGCCTTAATGTGTTGAATGTCAGTGGATACCAGTCGGCAGGTCTTGTGCTTCACTCTGTGCTACAGTCAACACTGCGTTCAACCCCTAAACGGCATTGATCACACCTACTGTACACACACGTGCACTATTTTATAGACCAGTGTTTACAGTAGTACACACACAAAGAGGAAAGATTAACTTGAGAGCCCCTTCTTTAATGTGGAGGAAAACACAGAGAGAGAAAACGGAAAACTCTACATAAACTGCAAAAGATTTGATAGAAACGCTTTCTTTTATCAACTTATCTACTGAAATATCGAGGGTAGAATAATCTCAGTCAAACAAGGTCACTGTTATCTGACAAACTCATAAGTAACACATATCCTCCCCTTTAATACGCCAGTTACAGCTGATAATGCCGTCCCGACTGACAGCTTTGTCGTGGAAGTGTAGCCCCCACCCCTCCGGTTCCCCGTCATATAAACACTGTAAGTTCTGTCAGTACTTTCACTGTAGTTTGCACTGTTAGCGCTGTTAACACCTTTGGCTACGAGCCACTGGCCATTGACATGTTAAGAGCCGTGGAGAGGCAGTCAAAATGCTCCCAATCTCCGTTCTAGCACCTTTATGTATTGTGGATCACAAAATATGGCATTACACTTATACAGCCTCAATAAAGGGATGTCAGAGGGGCAACAGAGGACCGGTTCAAGCACAAAGCAACAATCCCTGAACCTGCAGGGAATCCCTACTTTACCCAGAGACACTTTCAAACCAGACACTCAACCTCGGTCATCAAAACAAAGTAGATTTAACAGTGTCGATCCTCGGTGAGGTAAAACAACACAAGCTGCACAGTTGTCTTGTCTGACACATGGAAACAGAGCATCGTCGGCGATGTTTGGCTTTCTGTAAGCAGATCAGCGCCTGATGGATGTGAGGTAAGTTTAAATGTTAGCAGCTTGAACATAAAATGTCAAGATTTAAGAAGAGGTAACAAACAATGAGTTGACTTCTGTCTTTCCAAACATGTCCTGCTCATGACTTCCTTTACTTGCATGCTGCCTCACTATTTCCCTCCTTCTTTTTTCTCTTCCCCGTCTTCTTCCAGCCTTCTCCCTCTCCTCCATTCCCTCATCCTCTTACCATGTCTGTCTCACTTCACATTTGCTTGTGTACTCTTTCCTTAGCTCACCCCGATCTCCTCTCTCCTCCTCCATCACTTCCAAACTAATTCACTCCCCTCTCCCCTGTCTCTCCCTTATTCCCCGTTTCCACTCTCACTCACACACACACACACACACACACACACACACACACACACACACACACAGACCTCTTTCTCTCCCTCTCTTGTCTCTCCAAACTCGCTCAAGCACAACTAAGCCGGGGGTTTGAGTCCCAATGAGAGCGGTTAGGGCAATCAGTGCTTTTCACACCCTCTGATGTTCTTAAAAGGTGGAGGGATCAGACGCCCCTGCTGTACTGACACACACACCACACCACACCACACACACACACACTCAAGGAAACAACACACATACACAAATGATTCCACACATGTGCAGAAGCTACTCCTAACATGGTCAGACACACTCACAAATCCACACACACTTCAACATCCACATTCATACACACACACACACACACACACACACACACACACACACACACAGGTGCTTAGTTAGCAGTGTGTGAGCCTTTACAGCACTGTGACGCAGAGCAAATCGAAACAAAGAGGTTGGATTGTCAAAGAAGGCTGAATAATAAGATGAAAAATTGTGACAAGATGTGATTCCTTTTGTTTGCATATATAATAATTGGCAGATGTAGGTCTAAAAGTAATTTAACTTTGTATAAAAATTGTAAGAAATTAAAAACTTTTTTTTCATTCTCGTCATCCTTATTCCTGAGCAGGTCCATTGTAAGTTATTGAACACTTTATGGGACTTTAAATGGTTGATGTTCTCACTTATAACAATTATTTTGACTGTGAACATTGTAACGGTTTGATTTTATGTAAAGAGTAAATAGACCAAGCTGTAACTGTAAACGGTATACAGTGAAGCATAACCTCACTGTACAGTACGCCTGGCTTTACAAAGACAACAGACATTAAACTTCAGTATTAAACTTGATATGAAACTACCAAAAAAAACAGCTAAAAATACTAAGTCAAGTAATAACAACATTGACCTCTTAAACAACGCCTCAAAATATTATAGATGCAATCGACATACAGACTTCAAAGGAAGCATGTGTGTCACCAGCAAGGCGTCAAGTTAGAATGCTTAGGAATAGTGTTTGCTGGTGTATCCTCCAGGTCTGTGGGATCAGGTGTGCACGATGCTGTGATACAGAATGCAGTTAGGAAACTGAATGTACAGCTCCACGCTCCCCGTAATGCGGCAAAGAGCAGTGACGCTATCAATTTACACCGTACACAGTCACTTTGCACCAAAGTGAAAGACACCAACACTCTCACACACACACACACACACACACACACACACACACACACACACACACACACACACACAGAGCCCGGGCACAAAGTTCAGGGGGATTAATTCACTGCATCATGTCATCAATCCTACCTTACCCCCTACTGTCAGAAAAGAAGGAAACATCTGTAAAAAAGGAAAACTGAAGCATAGCTCCCTTAATACTGTGCTAATATCTCAATCTCCTCTCTTCCGCTTTCCCTCTCTTTCCTCCTTTTATTCTGACTAACTTGTCTCCTCTTTTCCCTCTCTTCATCAATCCATCCTCTCCTGCAGCCTCAGCCAGCCCGCCTTGATGAGCGGAGGCTCTTAGTCACATTGAGGTCAGTCTCTGTGTGCGCACACTCACACACACACACACACACCTGCCTACACAGGGAAGGGGTCATCCTGGCAGGGTTACGCTGCACAAAGTCAGCTTCCCATAATGTGGCTGCCGTCGCCTGCATCACACCCTCATGATCCAATTAGGAGCCTCGGTTCCTCCAATCAGCTGCTGTGGCAACCAACAGGGAAGATGGGCAGGCAGAGGCAGGCGGGCAGCGCCAATCTCCTAAGTGCTTTTAAGGGATTAGAGGGTGGGTGGAAAGTAGGGAGGGAGGGGAACACCTCTCTCTCTCCCTCTCTATCCTTGGAGCTCTCGTTTTGTTGATGAGACCAGAGCACGACAATACGTCTTAATTGGCCTCACAAATTATTGCTGCACTTCCAAATACAAGTGGAAGAAGCATTGGGAAGAATGACGATGGGAAAGTGGAAAATTGCTCACACAAAAAGCTGGAACAAGTTAGAGAATAACGAGACAGGAAATAGGGAGCAGAGGGAGAAATACTGTACTTAAGGTGACTGAGAGTGGTGAGTAAAGTACAAGGGTCACACGGTCGAGATTCTAATGGAGGGAGAGAGGAAAGGAAGACGAGAACAAACAAGGAAAAAAGAAAAGAAGAGGATGGAGGACAGATGTTTAAGACTCAAGAGAAGCAGCTGTACCTTTTGACCTCTCATTGCCTCTTTAGGTCTACAGAAGCATGTATTAGGTCAGTATGGTAAATGTAATACACATTATAAGGTACTGCTCCTGCAAAGTGCTAAGAATACATTTCAGGGGTATTTAGCTCCATGCAGTGAGTACACATGGTAATATGTGCATGTGCATGCCTTCACAGATTTACTTGTGTAATCCATTAGCAATAAGGTTCAGACACCTGGCTGTAGTGAGAGCCCGTTATCAGAGCTGCTAAAGGGCAGAGAGCACAGGAAACCACAAACACTTTGAATTACAGATACACTATCTGCAGTATAACTTTGTGTTTATACAGTAATAGCACTCACTAATTAGACGCACAAACAGGCACACACACACATCAAGAAAAATAATTTAAAAACACACACACAAAGATCTTTAAAAATGCACATATGAGCACAGACACACACTTCTTGTGACAGGCAAACAATCACGCACAAAGACATGCCACGCCACCTGACACACCACACCTCTAGTTCGGCCTCATGCACCTGTTATCCGTGCAACCAGTGTGTTAAACAGGCAGACACGTTATCTTCAATAAAGCATTTAGTGAAGGCCTATATTTAGAAGGGAAGAATAGATATTTGTTTAAAAGCTTTTAGCAGCCATCATCGACAGATCTTATACATGCACAAGAGTTGGTGGTCATGTGTTTGAGGTAAAAATGTGTGTAATAATATCTTTAGTCAAACATTCAATATCTAAAATGCTTACATGCCACCAGGCATGTGCTATTAATGAGGTAGGCTTATCTACTGAATGTCGAGTGCGCACACACACACACACACACACACACACACACACACACACACACACACACACACACACACACACACACACACACACACACACACAGGCTAACAAACAAACAAGAAAGCGTTAGACCAATGAGGTACTGATAATTTACATCGATAATATACTCGGTGTTTTTTATGTAATCTATGACCTCTGCTGAGATTTGTGGACACCCAAATACAGCTACACTGGCAGCACCTCGACCGTTCACCTCTGCTGAGCCTTGAGTTACGGTGACCTCGTAGTTGTTTCAGTTAATCAAGTCACATTTCATAACACAGTGAGGTAAGCTGTCCAATTACAGCAGAGATCCAACAGAAATGTCAAGTGCGTGTCATATATATTGCCATGCCAAATTCAGTAAAACAAGCAGAGGTTCTCCTTTGGCTGGGTTTGGTTGGAGAATAAGTGCTTGAGCCTTCATGTACTCGTGGCATGATTGTAATTAGTGAAGGAAATGTCTTGTTTCACAGCAACAGACTATATGCTGGATAGTAAGCTTCATGTAATGCCTTAAAGCTCAGCATGTTGTTGCTGTAGTGAATGTGGTGTGAACAACCTGATCAACTGCCCATTAATACATTATATTAATGTTGCGCTAGTGACTCTTCACATCGGAGGAGAACTCTTAAACTCTGACATATCAATACTAATACAACTTCTTCTTGGGTGAACTTTGAGTCAGTGAAAGTCGGTGAATAGCATTTTATTTTCACACGGAACTAGTGACTTACGTTATCCTCACCCTGTTAGGACAATGTGAAATGAAATGAATAACGAACACATTAATAACGTATCCATTCTCCTGCATTATACTGTGCCAGTATTGAATGCCTGATGACCAACTTTCACTTTTGTTGTTTTTCAGGTCAACATTGTTGTATTGGTCTGTGTGTGTGTGTGTTTACCCACCACTGTGCAGGTTTTATCTTTCTCCTAAGCATTTTGCTTGAGGCGTCAGGACCTCAATTAAAAGAGAACTGCTTGTAGCAGTCATGAGCTTGACACACACACACACACACACACACACACACACTACCTCTAAAGTATGAATATTTCACAATATCTAGTAAGTCCTTTTACCTTGGAATGACCTGATTGTCCCACCACGTGTATGCGTGTGTGTCACTTCATTTCCATAGAGGTATGTGGAAGTGCATTCAATCTACTGCTCGAGCAAAGACACGGACACTAATACAGGCACAGAGGACTTGGTCCAATGACACAGAATATTCAGAACATTAATGCCCTTTCTGTTAGTTTTCACATCTCTGTGGCTTGGTGATGTGGTGTTTGTCCTACTGTGTATTTACCACATCGTGGAATGATATTTTAACTGGCATTGATCACAACACATTTCGTTGTGAACCATCCATGGCCTCTATGACTATTCTCAAAAAAAAAAAAATGTTTATTCATGATGGAAAAGCATCTTCAGAGCTCCGTCTTTCTGATCAACAATAAAGAAGACAGGGTGCTTTGTTTTTTACTATAGCAGCTAACTCATAGGTGGTTAGTACAACAGTTACCTACTTTAATAGCTACAGTGAGTTAGTTTGCACACATGCAGACACACACACACACACACACACACACACACACACACAGGTCGAATCAGAGCAGAAGGGAATTACTTTTTCTCACTCTATGTCTCTCTTTCTCCACGGTCGTTTAAGACGCCCAGTTAAAAAGTGTCTCAGGTAGAAATGCTGCACACAATTTGTGTGCATTAATCACATGCGTCAGCCTCTCTCTTACTTCTCAGCCCTGCATCAATTACCGGGCGTTCCCCTTACTGAGGTGAATTGAGCCACACATTATAGAGCCGGGTAGGGAATAAAAGAACATATAAAAGAGAGTATTGGAGCTAGAACTGCTGCGTCTAGGACTGATGATGTTCTTCATCTTTTGATACAAAAGGTCCTCACTTTCTTAAAGGGGAGATGTGTTATTTCAGGTATGTTATTAAGAAACAGGTACAAGTTGAGCTGAGAGTTAAGGTCAGACTGCTGGCACAAATAACCAAAATATTAAATTTAAGAAGCCCTAAACATTATTCAAATCCACTGCCGCCACATGATATGAGAGGTTTGAGGTGAATCCGGGAATTAAGTCCTTCACAGCATGTTGCTTGCTAATTTTCAAAAGAATAATGACGGACCTGACTATTCAATCTTTTCTTTTGCTCTGTTCTACACGTGTTTTCTCTTTCAATGCCACCTCTTTTCTCCCCTCTCTCTCTCTCTCTCTCTCTCTCTCTCTCTCTCTCTCTCTCTCTCTCTCTCGCCTGTGCTTGCCAAACACCTCTCTCTTGTGTTCACATGAAAGACAATTAGACCCAGCGCCATCAAACCCTGCAATGACAGTTAGTGTCCACACACACACAGAGGCACAGTCCACCTCTCTGCCTGGCAGCTTTCTGCTCACTCCTAGAGAGGAAGGCCACTCCTCATTTATATCCCCAATATGAAACAATGAAGAGCGAGAGGAAAGAAAGACATTATGTATGGGTAAATGTGTCTCTGTACTCACAAATAGACTACATAACATATGCCTCTATATGAGTGTATGTCTGTGTCTGTCTGCTGATAATCATCAACATTACCATTTTTGGGCAGGAGAAGGCGGAGGAAGATGAAAAAGGAAGAGGAGGAAGACGAATGTGATGAGGAAGGTCAATAAGCAGAATCTTCCGGACCATAATTACCATTAAACCTTTGAGTCACATGTTTCTATTCCACACAGCACAATGCCGGAATAGGCCTTAGCATTTCTGTTCTACGTCACCCCAGCGTCTGACACGCCATCAGAAGAGCGAGACGTGATGTTGTTCGGCTACCTGCAAAGTGAAAGAAACCAAAAATAGCTTCACACCATGACTTCAAAGAAGAGGTTTTTATACTTCATGTCGACAATGTAGATGTTTTACAAGGATTGATTGCTCCATAAGGTAGACAGTAATCCATTGACTGGAGATGCAGTGTAGCAAGTTTGGAGGAGATAGGTTTGATTAGTTTAGTGATGGACTTTCCGGCCCCTATCGAATGGTAATAACAAACTTTGCTGTTGCTTTAAACTTTTCCTGACGATTCAAAAAGTCATAAACATGTTCTGTGCTGAGGAACAGAAAGGGCTGATGCTGACCCCAGAGTCCTGCAGATCAAGTCCCATGGAGGACCCAGTTTGCATGTTGTGTTCCACATCCCTCTCTCTCTCTCTCCTCATGTCCCATCATCGCTACACTATGTCTCTAATGAAGGCATAACTCTAAAAAAGTATCCATTAAAAAATTACATATATATGAAACGACTGATTAAGTTGTTGAATGAATGGATGAATGAGCAATGAGCTCACCTCTCACCAGAGTAATCAGCCTATTGATTTAGTCAGCTTTACTCATAGAATTGACCATTTCTTATAGATTATCAATACTTGGGCCACTTAGGCCATTTAGAGGTGCCCAGGCAGCAAGAGTACTGTTGCTACTAATGAGCATGGAATAGAGTCACATTTAGTGGAAAGTACATCTGTGTGTCTGTGTGTGTGTGTCTGTGTGTGTGTGTGAGAGAGCGTGTCTGTTTTAAGTGCTGCAATCATGTATTTTGAGTAGAGTAAAAGTTATCACTTATTGATTTGACTAAATTCTTGTCTTGTTCTCACATTAATAGTGAAAGAAAATACGTGTGTTTTTCTTTGTGATTATCATGCTGGAGCAAATTAGAAAATGAATCTAATTTGACACTCACAAAGACAGTGAGGAAGACCGAGGTTTGTGCGCGCACACACACACACACACACACACACACACACACAGCTGAGTGGTGGGAAGGGAAGGGAAACCCGAGCTGGACCAGGAGTGGGATAACAGGAATCCAGGAATAGTGGCAATCGATGGATGGATCGAGGGAGTGAGGGGGGGGGGGGGGTTGGTGGTGAGAGTTGAAGGGAGAGATGAGTGGTCTCCTGGGTGGAGTGGTGATAGTCTTGCTGAGTGTCTGTGAGACCAAATCCTTTTCAAACTGAAGGGAGAAAGGCAGCAGTGTAGGAAGAGCAGAGGAGGAGAAAGACAGGTAGGGGAGGTAAAAGAGAAGAGAAATGAAACAAACTGTGCCATGATGATGAGGAGAGAGGAATAAATGAAAAAGAAGTGTCCAGGACTGCATAAATAGAAGGCATGGGAGGAGAAGACGAGAGGTTTGGAATAGAGAAGAGTTGCATGAAGCGTATTTGAAGTTGACAGCATTTGTCAACCTCAACCTCCTTACCAACAACGCCCTCTTACTGATTCTACTCGGTCTAAAACGTCACTTAGGATTAGGTCTAAATAACATTTTTATTAAATGCACTGTAATATTAAGCATATCAAACTTCAAAACAAGTCAAGCTGCAGCACATTACTCAGCAAAGGCCACGTATGAGGAAGGCCATGGTTTAAAACCATATGTAGGGTAAATCAACGAAGAAATTAAGAAAGACTTTTTTTGTAATGAACAATGAAGTAATTATTTTTCACACACACACACACACACACACACACACACACACACACACACACACACACACACACACACCACCAGACACACACAGCTCTAGAATAGCTGCAAAAACAGGTATTGATGAGAAGGCCCAGTCAATGACCATCAGAGGAAAACAGAGACCGCCATTAGCCAGCCAGTCAATCGCTAAAGCATTCTGGGTAATTCTAGCACACACATACATCCAGACACAGGGATACACACATTGACAGTAAGAGGACACCCCTCAGGGGCATCTTAACCACACACACACACACACACACCTTCACAAAGACATTAAGGCAGGACTTTATTCCATCATTCTGTTTGCCTTTACTTATTTTATCATGCTCTGTCCCTTCCAGCTGCCTATCTCCTTATTTTTCTCTATATCTGATTTATTCTACCTCTAATTTTACCTCTTTTTCACTCTCTCACACCCCTTCTCTCTCTCTCTCTCTCTCTCTCTCACTCCCTCCCTCTCTCTCTCTCAGGGGTAAAGTGGCGGTTGGTTGTTCCTAGGGGGTCTTAACCAACTCTCATTAGTGCAGTGCAGTAGTTTGTGTGTGTGTGCACGAGCTGTGGGGATGATTGTGCATTAGCCAGCCAGCTAATCAATGGGAAAAACCACTGAGCCTGAGCCCCTGCTTAAGTTACCATCAGAGCTATTTATAGGGAAACACACATGTCCACAAACACACACAAAAACACAAATAGCCATATGATGTGACACACACTGTTGATCCAGAGAGTTTAACTCAGGCCTATGAATTTAATCTCAACTCCAACCTGACAAGATTCAGGAAAGACTTCCGCAGAACTAGAACAGCAGGAGAGGGAAATTAAAACATATGTTCATAAGGAACACAATTTCTTTCCAATAGCTGCCTCTCAACAACTGATCATAACCCATTAACTGACCAGATCAGTGCCTTGCACGCATGGGTGCTGTGGTTTAGGTGCCTAACAAGCCGGCCAGCTGCAACAATAATATGATGTTAAATCCATCATTTATTGCCAGCTGCAGTGTATGCACAAAACTGGTAACTGAGTCCCCACTTCACCAATCCGGGAGAGTTAGCAGCAACGATGCTGCGTGCATTGTCGTGCACACATGCAGCCACGTTCCAAGCAAGTCTTCTGAGCTGCTGTCGAAAAGTCCCAAAATTATCTCCTAACGTCTATTCCTAACCACTTTATCTTGACCTCTATGGAAAACGTCATGGGGTCAAGGAAAGATGTGAAGGAGACTTCATGAGGAGTTAGGAAAAGACAACCGTGGTGCTGAGAGAATCCGACTACACTTTCACTAAGCTACGTAAGTGTGATGCGACGGCGGATGTCACTGATGTAAGTCTGCCACTGAAACTACAACGAAGGACTACAAAAAGCGCAACAGGACCCCATGAAATCTATGGTTTTCCTGCATGCAGGCTATATAAAGAGCTTCTTTTGTGGTGTGTGAAGGAGAGAAAGCAGAGGTCCATCCTTCCTGCTGCTGTCACACTTAACAATCAACACTGCCTTCAGTAGAAACTGACAATATCAATACTTCCTTTGTGCAATAATGTAGATTCGGTTCAGTTATATTTTGCTTTTTAACAGTTTAATAATCTATCGTAGGTCTAGCTTGTTTTTGTTTTTTTACTGATGCTTCTTGTTATTGACAATGAGAATTTCTTCATTGACAGTTTGCTATTTTTACTGTTCATTGTATTTCGTATTCTTGTTTTTATTTATTAAATGTTCGAAGTAAATAAAAACATATAAAATGAAATGAAAGGATTGTCACTCTCTATTCATATTCATCAACATGAATCCCATTAGTATATGACTGTATGAAAGTCATTGTTAAACCTGTGCCAGATGAGCATATCGTTTGTTTTCATGGACGGCCAAACTTTAAATGTAAATGCAAGGAAGCATTATATTGTTTCCTTTGGTAAAGGAAGGCCCAGTGTTTCCTATGCTAAAGGAGCTATTAAAGGAAGCATTGAAGCACCTTTCCTTAGCATTTGGAGAATTTGAACAGCTCTTATCATGGCGACCACCTAGATCATTTTACTCAAAAAGGACTTTTCAACAGCAGCATAGCTGCAAGGTTTTCAGCTGTGTTGCTCAGGCTCACTTAAGGTGGACTGACATTAAAGGTGGACCAGCTTTTCTTTTTAGGCCGGTCCTCTTAGTTTTGCTGAGCCTCTTTTTTTATTAGTTTTAACAGAATTATAACTGTTTAACTGATTAATTGCATTAATTGGTCAACTTTCTTATTGTTGCAACATGTGTTTTCCTTACTTTGTGCGTTCCTAATGTTCGAAGCAGCTCGCTTCCGTGCTGCACAGAATGCTTTCGAATGCCAAACAGGCACTCTGGTGGCCCAAAGGTCTAAGAAGTATACCATGTAATTGCAATATGCCTCATTTGAATTCGTCCAAGGACCTTCTTTGTTTCATGTCACCAAGTCTCTCTCTTTTCCTTTAATGAACTGTCCAAGAAATCCAAAATGCCAAAGAATATTGGCAAAATAAAATATTTTAAAGAATAAAAAATATGTTTTTGTTCTGCTCATCGTAAGTGAAATTATGTTCGGGTTCCATCTTAATCCCAATAGTTACAACGATGTAACTTTCTTTGGCCTCCTCCACTGTCTCACCCTCCCTCTCTCTCCCCCTTATCGGTCTTTCCTAGTGGGAGTGAGACAGATTAACGTCAACGCTGGTTTTACTTATCATACTGTAGCCAGTACAACCCTGCAAGGGATAGAGTGGAAGCAAACTGCATCACCATTCAACACAGGGCACAAACACAGTACTACTACATCTGCACAAGACTTTACATAGACACATAAAGTAGTACATCGATGTACTGCATGTTCAATGGGGGTTGTTGATACTTGGAGGGAGTGAGCAAAGCCTTCCTAAAATATGAAGATTGAACTTGAGGTTCCTTCTTTCAATATTAAAAAGGCTCATGTCGATGTAATATTCAACTTAGCAAAAGTCATTACTATAAAAAACACTTCCGTATTGAAGTCAATGAAACAGGTTACATGCTATGTTGAAGCAAATGGTTTCCTTTTCCACAAAGATATGATACGATTTATGCCCCAAAGATGATTAAGTCTATATAACTTAAAGTCTTTCCATGTACGTATACGTTTGCATGAATGAATATGTGATGTGTTGTTGGGTTTGCAAACAAATCCCCCTGTGTATGGGTGTATGCGAAGTTATGTTCACCTATCTTTGTGTATTACTCAGAGGGGCCCCCGCCCTCTGATACACAAACACAAACATTCACACACACAAACAGTTAGAGCTTAATGAAGCAGAACTCAGCCTGGTGCCCATTAGCCTGATAATTAATAGTTTCTCCCTGCATCCTAACACACTTATCAACTTGCAGAGGAGGTTGTGTGTGTGTGTGTGTGTGTGTGTGTGTGTGTGTGTGTGTGTGTGTGTGTCTGTTTGTGCCTGCCAGTGCTTATGCACTTTGGCAGATAAGAGATGTGGTTGGTAATGACATGCATGTATATGTGTTTGCACATATGATAGTTTTTATGTCCCTGCTGTTATGTGAAAACATCAAACTCCAATTAAAATACACTCAGCTGCCAATGTATTAGGTCCACCAACTGTAGATGTAGTGTGTAGTTTTCCACCCCATTTATATAAACAAGGGTCGGCTTAATAACAGAAACATCTCTCTGTGATGCAATCCAGCAACAGCACCACAAACCACCTCCTTCAGAATGACCATACAAACCGTCATACAATGCAGGACTGTTCTATTAAACTGCATTCGTTTTAGCTAAGTGTACCTAATAAACTGGCAACGGTGTGTATATTAACCATTCAAACATCTTAAAACAAGCTTCAGCCGATGGAACATGCACTGCATCAGCACCAATGAAGGCTTTAATACACACACCGTCACACACATATACACACTTACACGCTTATACACCTGTCACTTAGAAACCCTCTGACACTCTTTAGGTTACATATAGACCATCAGCTTCCTGCTGCTGTGGTGTCAATGTTTCCAGAGAGAAAGGGAGACAGGCAAACTGAAGATTGTAAATGATGTATGATGTTATGGACAGGGATCCATTCCTTGTACTCTTCCTCTTCTTCTTACTCTATTGTCACTTATTCTTACTTGTTGTTGGATATTGTTGGAAACATAGAAAGAGGAAGAGAGAAAGATACACAGGGAGAAAGGAAAAGAAGAGAAAATAAGGATAACGGTCAGACAGCAATTCTGAAGTTTGCTAAAGAAATTCAACCAACTTCATTCTTTCCTCCTCACCTTTATTTCTCTCCTTTTCTCATTTTTCCCTGTTCTCCCTTATCCCCTTCACTGCACACTCTACATCCATCCCCTCCTTCACCTCCCTTCTCTCTATCTCTGTGAATACAACATCAAAAGCCTCTGAGTTAGATGGGGAGTGACAGTGTTTGCCATTGGTATGCAGGCAGACATGTCTGCTGCAAAGTGTTAGTCTAAAGGCCTCTGCTAAGTGTTTGTCAAGACTTAAAGCCATTGTTCTCGTCTCCTCTCCTCTCAGATCTCATACCGCTCCCTTTCTCTCTCTCTCTATCTCTCTCGCTCCACTTTTGTACTTTGATGGAGCATTTTACTGCTGTGTGTGTGTGTGTGTGTATGTATGGGGAGACCGTTTTGAGACAACGTGTGTGTGAGAGGTTGCGCTGAGAGAATGTGTTCACTTTTACAATCATGTTTATATGTGCAGGTGTTTTAACAATAAGCGAAATCCAGCCACTCCGTGAAGAGCGGATTCTAACAAAGATCATTGAAGTCCAAGTCTGTTTCAAGGTGATGGCATCACGTTTTATCCATGATCTGGATTTCATTCTGTGGCTGCAGTGAATAAAGTGATCCATATTTGTGATTTATTAAGCATATAACGTCAAGTTTAAAATGTGTCAAATGTGTCAGGACCGTTACTAATCACGACAATAAGGCCTTCTGTCAGTGCTTTCACAAGAGCACGTATGTGAGCAGTGACGAGCTTAACACTGTCAAATGCAATAGGTTGACATGCACACAAACAGATGGTATTTTTCATGAGACCATTAATAACTGAACACTGATATAACAATAACATTAGGTGATTTTGAAGGTGTTGCTCTCTTTCGTTTCCACTCACACTGCCCGTCCCTCCGTATCTTGCGCTCTGTCAGTTTCTCTTGACTCTCACCCTTTTCGTTTCAATCTCTTCCATCTTCCCTGGCGTGCTTCCCTCTGTCTGGCACTGTTAAACTTGGAGCATGCGTGTGTGTGTGTGTGTGTGTGTGTACAAACACAACATTCCTAACAGGGTTACACTCAAGGCCTGGAAACAAAAAGCAGCTCTTTCTTTGAAGTCCAACCCAGCGTCCTATAGGGTGAAACTGTTTATCACTGATAACCCTGCAGCATCTCATCTCTCCCTCTCTCTCCCGGAGTCTCACCCCCACTCTTCCATTGTTCTCTCTCTCTCTCTCTCTCTCTCTCTCTCTCTCTCTCTCTCTCTCTCTCTCTCTCTCTCTCTCTCTCTCTCTCTCTCTCTCTCTCTCTCTCTCTCTCTCTCTCTCTTATTGTCTGACTGGTTTTTCTCTGCTCTGTGGTTTTTGTATCCCTCTCTCTTCCCATTCAGTCATTTTTTCACAAGAGAGTTAGCATCTTGTGGTGGTGTTTTGCTGGTGTGTGTGTGTGTGTGTGTTGTGCTGGTGGGTACTGTCAGTGGTGTGGCAGTGAGCCTGGTGGTGCCAGTAAAGCAGATTATGGGTTGATTTTGGCGAAGAAGGCTGGTAATTCCTTTAAAACAACAAAGCCGTTCCATTAGCCCCCCGCTGGTGTCCTGAAAACAGCCACTGTACTGCTCCCAAAACACAAGAGGAAGCTCGGCTAAGCACTTGTACACCATACCAACTCAAACCACGCCGACATGTAAGTAAGCATTGCTTATCTAACATTGAAGCTATAATGAAAAAATATAGAGTGATTTTTTTTTTCAGGCAGTATCGTGAGCCCCGATCATATCGCGATTGTTTTTCTATTTGGACTATTTTCCAAGTTACTCAACCCTACAAGGTACTCAGCACACCAAATCCCCTTCTACCTAAAAGTTTCTTTCAATATGTATCATGTGTGTTACTTTTCAAAATCCACAAGAGCTACTCTTCACATCGGCTTAAATTTGGCTACATTCAACACACAGCATGTCCTTTAAGAAAACGTGTCTCTTTTAAAGCAGCTTCGCCTGTTGCTCCTGTTATTTCCTGCTTCCAAAACAGTAGTGAAGAACACCAGGAGCAATGCCAGGAGTTACTACATCAAACTACATCATGACTGGTGTGTTAACTGCACACAAGGTCAATTAGCCTCCTGGATTACCACATGACCAGTTGCTGACAAGTAATGCAGCATTTAAAAGGCTATTTTTTTTTTTTAAATAAAGTCCAGCGCAGTGCTCACTTCATTTAACACACTGCTGCTACATTACACCACTTCCAGCTAACTTCACAGAGAACAATGAGCACGCTGTTCACTACCGAGCCGGTTTTCTAACCTGAAATCAGCTGGTTACGGTTGGGAGAGATCCCCTTCACGGTTACGAGAAGCTAATGTTATTGTTGCTTGGGGATTGGACGTGAATCACAATCACAATCTACAATGATGAAGCTATACGTTTCTAAACGGATTACCTTCTATGTTGATTCTCAGTAGGATCAGCACAATTAGCAGCCCGCTCACAAACAGAAGTCATTCAATTTACTGCGATAGTAAAAAATAATGCTTATTCTGGCTTTAAAGATTCAAGTTTATGTTTCAGTTGATTGAATGGTGCAGATGGAGAGAAGTGGGCACAATGGGACACAGACAG